>NC_081561.1:137368704-137683617 GCF_022355385.1 Mustela nigripes | reverse complement strand
CCTGGGATCATGACCTGAGCCAAAGGCAGCTGCTTAACCAACTGAGCCACCCAGGCGTCCCAGGGAGAGAGAATCTTAAGCAGACCCCACACAGAACACGGAGCCCCATGCAGGAAGGATGCCATGACCCCAAGATCACAAGCTGAGCCAAAATCAAGAGTCAAACGTCCAACAGACCGCGCCACCCAGGTGCCCATCTCACTTCTTTAAATGGGCACACTATAGTTCACCAAACTTGATACTGAACCCAAGTATTATTCCCTGAGGAAATCATTGGATACCGAAGATATAATTAAAAACATTTTGCTTTTACTAGCTTAAATTAAGTAAGAATTTTGAATTTGGTAGGTGCATTCTATTTTCTGTTAAAGAAGTATTTCTTTAAATGGCTAAAGGTAAAACAGAAGACATTGTCATTGGTAGTAATAAAAATAAATAGTAGTGCTGGGAGTCAAAGATCAAGAAAAATTTCTAAATGTCTAGGCTTCATAATCAAAATATTGATTTAAGCTCAGCATGTGCACCCCCCACCCCCATAATGAATAAGCCAGCAGATTCATGTCTTCCCCTTCACAATGAATCTTTCCTTACTTCTAACACACACACTCCTGATCCAAAATACTTGCCCAGCCTACAAACACAACCTTCACTTGTTCCCCCAGACTTTCCAAATGAACACTGCTACAAGTTGCCTATGAGAAGGGGCTCTTTTGCCTTCCTTAAAGTTTTATTTCACTCCTTTGAAATGATAGAGTTTGTGCTGACTACACAAATTTCGGTTCATTTCAGATCACTGAGGAAATCACCCAATTATTTTGCTGCTATAGAGTGAAAGAAGGCTCAGGTTGTGATAAAAGAGGTTAAATTGCCCAAAAAGGCATATTCTTATATCTCTAGACTTTGTCTAACTTTCTGCTACAAACACCTGTTATAAGAGGGCACAATGATGACTGGCCTCACAAGTTTACAATAAATTGTGATCACTGTGTTCCTCATATGTTGACAGATTAGTAAGTTAATAGGTCCAGAGTAGTTCCATACCTCGTAGACAAATTAAAAATAATCAAATGGGGGCCTGGCTGGCTCAGTCACTAGAGCATGCAACTCTTGATCTCAGGGTTGTGAGTTCAAGCCCCACACTGGGCACAGAGCTTACTTAAAAACCAAAAATAAATAAAAATAACCAAACATACTGGAGTCTGATAAATACCCCCTGAATGCAAGTCTGTTAATTTACTATATCACTTTTAAGCGACTGAAATTCCCCTCTCTACTATTCAAGACAAAGTTTTTTGTATCAAGATAACTGGGAAACTAATAATCTGAAGGTTGTTTTGAATTATTAAATGGTAAAAAGGAACTTTAATTAGTAGAACTTTTATATCCCTCCCCACAATATATATCCAAGCTTTAGTGTTCCTTCTCCCTAGACAATACTGCATAGTACAGTATCTCTTTTGTTTTTTGGCTGACATCTCTTGGCTAAATTTAATGCCTATACTAAGACTAGCTGAACCATGATCTTCTGAAGACCTATCTTTATCCATTATGTCTTAATTTGTATGAATTTAATCTAAATGTGAAAGTTCTCAAGGTAGTTGTGGGTTTTTTTTGGTTTTTTTTTTTTGTTTGTTTTTTGTTGCTTTTTGTTTTTTAACCAGCTTTGAGTAATGCTATGGGGTAAATTGTGTCTCCCAAAATGTATAAGTGGAAGTCCAAATGCTAAAGTATTTCAGAATGTGACTGCATTTGGAGATTAGAGTATTTCCCTCTGCCAGCTTTACTGGAGCACAGTTGACAAGGAAAAGTTGTATATATTTAAGTAATAAAATGTGATGTTTAGATATATGTATACATTGTGAAATGATTACCACAATCAAGCTAAGGAAAATATCCATTATCTCACATAGTTACCACTTTTGTGTGTGTGTGGCAAGAACACTTGAGATTAATTCCCTTAGCAAATTTCTTTCCTTTTTTTTTTTTTTTAAGTTTGTTTGTTTACGTAATCTCTACACCCAACATTGGACTCGAACTCATAACCCTGAGACCAAGAATCTCATGCTCTTCTGACTGAGCCAGCCAGGCGACCCTCTTAGCAAATTTCAAGTATACTTTATAGTATTGTTAACTGTACTCATCATGCTGTACTTAGACCTCTAGAACCTATTCCTCTCATAACTGAAAGTTTATACCCTTTGATTAATACCTATACTCCCTTGCTCCCCAGTTTCTGGAAACCACCATTCTCTCTGTAGTATGAGGTCAACTATCTTTTATTTATTTATTTATAAAGTTTGATTTATATAAGTAATCTATACACCTCAATGGGGCTTGAGGTCATGACCCCAAGATCAAGAGTTGCACACTCCTCCAACTGAGCCAGTATGGTGCCCCTGCTATGAGTTCAACTTTCTTTTAGATTCCACATGTAAGTGAGATCATGCCATATCTATCTTTCTGTGTCTCGCTCATTTCACTTAGCATAATGTCCTCTAGGTTCATCCATGTTGTTAAAAAGGGCAAATTCTTCTTTCTCATGGCTGAATAAAATTTCATTATGATAAATCATATATATTTATATATATGTGTGTGTGTGTGTGTGTGTGTGTGTGTATAATCATCTTATTCATCCATTTGGGCAACATTTAGGTTGTTTCCCTATCTTGGTTCCTATGACTAATGCTGTAAAGAACATAGCAGTAAAGATAGTTCTTCTAGATGGTGATCTTATTTCCTTTGGACATATACCCAGAAGTGGAATTCCTAGATCATACAGTAATTCTTTCTTAGTTTTTTTTTGAGGAAGCTCCATACTGTCTTCCATAGTGGCTGCACCAACAGAGCATGAGGCTTCCTTCTTCTCTACATCCTCACCAACACTTCTTATTTGTTGTCTTTTTGAGAGTAGCCAATCTGACCAGGGTGAGGGGCTATCTCACTGTGGTTTTGATTCACATTTCCTGGATGATTAATGATATTGTACTTCTTCTCATGTGTTTGTTGGCCAGCTATATGTCTTCTTTGGAAAAATGCCTATTCAAGTCCTCTGCCCATTTTTAAATTAAATTACTTGAGTTTTTTTTAAATTAAGTTGTATAAATTCCTTACATATTTTCAATATTAACCTTTTATCAAATGATTTGCAAGTACCTTCTTCCATTCAGTGGGTTGCCTTTTTGTTTTGTTGTTGGTTTTCTTTGCTGTGCAAAAGCTTTTTAGTTTAATGTAATCTCACTTGTTTTTGTTGCCCTTGCTTGAGGACACTGGTGCAAAAAAAAATATTGTTAAGACCAATGTCTATGTTTTCTTCTAGGAATTTGACAGTTTCAGGTCTTACATTCAAGTTTTTAAACCATTTCGAATTTAAATGGATTAAAATGTAAACTTAACTGTGGGGTCAGGGAGGGCTTCCTGGAGGCAGGACACATTGGTGCATAGTTTAGGAACTCCAGCCTTAGCCCCTTTGCCCTTTAGCCCCTTAAATTCCTTTAGCAGTTGACACTTTAAAATGATGAATTTCAGTAGAATGGCAGACCAGATTCCCTAAATATTTTTGTTGCATAACAGCTACTAATGATGGTTAAAATACATTTTCTTTGCAACTGCGTTGCTGAGATGATATAAAGTAAAGCAGAGAGTAACCAGTCCTCAGAAGCCAAAACAAGTAGAAAAAGGAATGACAAGAAATAAGATAGCACTGAAATGCCAGTCCCTGATTTTACGAAGCTTTGACTTTGGTGGCTATACAAGATATGTACACAGGACGTCAGATGACCACATTATGGAGTCTTATAAGAGAACCTTGAATAACATTAAATGTCAAGGGCAACATCATCAGTGAAGTGGCTGAAGATGTAAAGAGAGGAAAAAACACAAAAAAACCCACAAACTTTTCCAAAGATGGGGGTGGAGTGCGGGAGGAGGGAGTTGCAGGGAAATTTGCCTGGATCAACATTGGAGCAGAGGGAGGAGAGGGACAATCTTCCCTGAAACTTTACAGCCATATGTCAGACTTCATGCATGTTTGTGGTCCAATTCATAATACCCAGATGATGTAGAAAACTTCAAGCAAATTATTTTAAATTGGTTCTAGGGTGGCATTCTCCCAGGCAATGGAGAAAGTAACTGCAAATTCTTTCTGGAGGAAAGCAACTTCAACCTAACCAACAAGAAGTTTGACAAATAAAGGTCTGTTGAAAATAAAATTATAATTGAACAAATAAACAAAAGAGGAAAACAAAGCATCAAGAGTGGGAGCCAACAGAAACACAGACAGCAGGATCAGACCAACATGAAGTTTAGATTATTATTATTCAGACCAGTCCCATTATTGAAAATCACAACAAAAGCTGTCTAGAAGAAAAAAATAATAATAGAAGGTTTAAAGCACTGAAAACAAGGCAAAAGATAAATAAAGTGAGAACCAGAGAGGACCCTGAAATGGCTTTTGCTTTGAGGCCATCTGCTTTCCTGACAAACTTGAACTTTGGGTTTTGACAACCTCCTGGGGTAAGGGGGACAGAAGTCAAAGCCTAGGGCCACCCAGGTTGGGAAGTTTTCACATTAAGGTGGACCCCAAAGGGTTAGGGGGAGCCAGGATTAGGGGGAGATTGAAGTAACCTCACTTCTCTTCCTCACCCCAGGGGATTATGAGAAAGTTGTCCTTGTCTAACAGAGCAAGAAGGGGGGAAACCGTAATAAGCACACACGTCCTAGCCTTTACAAGGATTTGTACTTCAAGAGTCCACTACCTGCAGCCCCTAAGTACCCCTAGACTAACCATGCCCTTAGACAACTGGAGAATTAAATACAATTTCTCTCTAGAAGATTGCTCCTTCATCTAAGGCTTTAAGGAGATCTTACAAGTAAATTCTCAAGGATAATGAGAATATTCATTTTCAGTTGCTGCTGTGACAAGTTACTACAAACTTAGTGGCTTAAAACAACACAAATTTATTACCTTATAGTTCTGAGAGTCAGGAGATGACATTGGGTCCCCTTGGGCTAAAATCAAGATGTCAGCAAGGCTGTATTTCTTTTGGCAGGAGACTTTCGGGGCAGGGTCCATTTCCTCACCCTTCTGCAATTTCTAGATGCTGCCTCCATTCTCTGGCTGGTGGGTCCTTCTTCCATCTCCAAAGCCAGCAAGGACAAGTCCAGTCCTTCTCACATCAAACCACTGATGCCGCTTCCCTTGGTACATTTTCCCTTGCATCTCCTTCCCCACTTCCCTCACTGCTAAGGCCTCCAGTGATCACATGACAGGATAATCTCCCTCTCTCCAGACCCTTAATTTAACTATATCTTTAAAGTCCCTTTGGGCACAGAAGGTTATATATCCATGCAGATGCAGTTATATATCCACTGGGTGGGGACATTATTCGGCCTCCCAAAATAAGTATCACACAGTCAAAAATAGTTCAAGTCACAAGGAAATAATATACCATGAATGAGAGTCAGCAGGAAGGGCAGATAAAACATACATAACACATCAGGAACAAGCTGGGTTTGTCTCAGGAATGTAGGGTTACTTTGGGGTGCCTAGGTGGCTCAGTCATTCAGCTTCTGCCTTTGGCTCACGTCAAGATCCCGGGGTCCTGGGATCCAGCCCCACATTGGGCTCCCTGCTCTGCGAGAAGCCTGCTTCTCCCTCTCCCTCTGCCTGCTGCTCCCCCTGCTTGTGTTTTTTTTCTCTCTCTCTCTGTCAAATAAATAAATAAAATGTTTTTAAAAATTAAAAAGAATGTAAGGTTACTTTAAAATAAAAAAAATTCATTAATATAATCTGGATATTAAGAGATTAAAAGAGAAAAACTATATGATTACTTCAGGAAATATGAAAACACATCTGATAGTATTTAAATTCATTTTAAAAAATAGAAACAATATGAATTTCCTGTTGTTGCTGTAACAATTTACCATAAAGTTGGTGGCTTAAAATAACAGAAATTTATTCTCTTACCATTATGAAGGCTAGATGTAAAAAAAAATCAGGGACTTGCAGAGCCAGGACCACCTTGAAAGCAGTAAGGGAGAACTGGTTCCTGTCCTCTCCCAGCTTCTGTCAGAGTTCCCTGAAGGGCAGCCATGCCCCTCCAGTCTCTGTCTCTGTCGTCACATAGCCATCCCTTGCGTCTGTGGGAAATCTCCCTCTGCCTCTCTCTTATAAGAAACCATGTAACTGTACTTAGAGCGCACCCTGAACAGAACAGACTCCTCTCAAGGTCCTTACCTTAATCACATCTTTTGCCATCTAAACTAATTTTCACTCTTGGCTTGTATACAGCAGTAGGTACCAGTTCCGGAGATTAGGAAATAAATATGACTTTTGGGAGGGGATACTTTTTTCAATTTGCCATAAAAACAATCCACAAAGTATAAAAGACAATTTCCTTAATTTGTATTTCTTTTTTAAAAAAGATTTATTTATTTATTTATTTAAGATTTTATTTATTTATTTGACAGAGAGAGAGAGAGAACACAAGCAGGGGGAGCAGCAGGCAGAGGAAGAGGAAGAAGCAGGCTCCTTGCTAAGCTGGGAGCCTCATGTGAGACTAGTTCCCAGCATGACCTGAGCTAAAGGCAGATGCTTAACCAACGGAACCATCCAGCCTCCCCTTATATATTTTAGAGAGAGGGAGAGCACACACAGATGCACACACATGAGCCAGGGTGGAGGGAGGGAGAGGGAGAGAGAGAATCCACAAGCCAACTCCCCACTGAACACACAGCCCCACACAAGACTATCTCACAACCCTGAGATCATGATCTGAGCCAAAATCAAGAGTCGGATGCTTAACTGACTGAGTCATCCAGGACTCCCCTCTCCCTTAACTTGTATTTCAATCAGGCTCTAAAAAACCAGCGCTAACTACATTTATGTGGTGATCATTTCACAAATATACAGTATACAAATACTGAATCATTATGTTGTACACCTGAAAGTAAAATAATTTTATATGTCACTTATATCTCAATAGAAAAAATAAAAAATAAACAGCTATAACAAATATCAAACACTCCTTTCAAAATCAGGGGTAAGAACGGATGTCAGTTATTACCACTTCTAATCTACATTATCTTGAAAGCTCAAACCAATGCAGCAGAAGAAACAAAAATTCCAAGAATTAAAAAGAAAAATGCAGAAAATATTATTTTAATTGACATTATTATCTATATAGAAAACTTAAAAAACATCCAGAGATAAATTACGGAATTGATAGCAGTTGAAGACATTCCTATATTCCCATATATGGAAATTATATTAGAAAATCCTAATGAACTATAAAAGATATACCATGTAAAGTAACAACCAAAACAATAAAGAGGATTGAACTTTTTGCTATGATGAAATACTGGTACCACTCTTGATCTTTTATATTAACCAACAGAAAATGTGCTAAGTATATGGAACAACTGTTTTCAGACATTGGACAACAGACCCAGAAGGTTTTAAAAATGTTCTCCTGGGGTACCAGGGTGTCTCAGTCAGTTGGGCTTGCAACTCTTGGCTTTGACTCAGGTCATGATCTTGGGGTGGTGAGATGGAGCCCTTCATTGGACTCCCTGCTCAGCAGGGAGTCTGCTTCCCCTCTTCCTCTCCTTCTGCTCCTCCCCACTGCTCAGGCAGGCACATGCTCTCTCGCTCTCTCCCTCTCTCAAATAAGTAAATCTTTAAAAAAAAAAAAGTTCTCCCAATAATACCTCTACTTTCTGGCTGGCAGCTCTTTCAGGACCACAATTCAGGGAGGGAAACTCGAACAGAGCATGGAAATTTTGCTGAGTTGAAGAGACAGAGGTCAGAGTTTTAGGAAGATGGTGGCATTTGCAGAACCATGTATTATGCAGCAAGGAGTCATCTATGTGAAGAAAGGACTATAGAAATTGGCAGAGAGGTCACCTTAAGTTTGGCTAGACACAAAGCAGCACATGCGCAGAGTAAAACAACACAAGGCCAGGCAAAGAAAAGCACGTGTGGAGGAGGGGGCGCCTTGGTGGCCCAGTCAGTTCAGAGTCTGCTTCCGCTCAGGTCATGATCCCAGGGTCCTGGAATGGAGCCCAGCACAGGGCTTGGCAGGGAGCCTACTTCTCTCTCCCCCTTTGCCTGCCACTCCCTCTGCCTGTGTGCATGGTCTCTCTTTCTCTGTCAAATAAATAAATAACTAAAAACCTTAAAAAGAGAGAGAGAGAGGAAGGAAGAAAGGAAGGAAGAAAAGAGGAAGGCAGGCAGGCAGGCAAACACTTAGAAGCTGAAAACTGAACAATTCTCAGAACTGGGGGATGTTCGATTTCTCCTCAGCCAGAGTGGGGGAACGTTACTGATGACCTGGAAAGTGCCGCACATTCACACCCAGGCACACGTGCACAGACATTGATGTGTAAGTCAAAGCAACCCAAGAACCAGATGAAAGAGTTCCTAGTGGCCAAAGCAGAAACCATGTGAAGAAAATAAACTACTATTGAATTATAATCCAAACAAAAATGAAATGCACATTCAGGGAAGGAAGACTCAATATTGTTAAGATGACAATTCTTCTCAAAATGAGTTAAAGGTTCAAGGCAAGTTTTAAAATGTAGATTTCCCTGGAAATATACAGACTGATTCCACATTTTCTATGAAGATAAAAAAGATTTAGAATACTAAAATAATTTTAAACAATCAGGAGACTGGTCCCTGGATGGCTTAGTCATTAAGTGTCCACCTCCAGCTCAGGTCATGATCCCAGGGTCCTGGGACCAAGTCCCTCATCGCCATCAGAATCTGTGCTCAGCGAGCCCCGCATCTGGCTCCCTATTCAGCAGGAAGTCTGCTTCTTCCACTCCACTCCCCCTTCTTGTGTCCCCTCTCTTCCTGTGTCTCTCTCTGTCAAATAAATAAATAAAATTTTTTAAAAATAAAAAACAAAATCAAGAAAACTTTCACCGACTGACCTAAAAAATTATAAAACTACAACTTGAGGACTATGTGGTAGTAGAGTATCAATAAGCCCAAAAAAGGAGAATAGGAAAAAAAAAAAAAAAACCAGAAAAAAAGGAGAGTAGAAAATCCACAAATGCATAAATACATACATGCAATACATTCATACCTACTTGCACACTGATATAGGTTAGTAATTTTCAACTAAGGCTCCAAGGTAATTCATAGTCTTTTCAATAAAGGGTAATTAAGAAAAATGGCAATCCATACAGAAAAATAAGCACATGCCTCAATCCCCACTGCGCAACCTAGAGGAAAATTAAGAGAAGGAGCAGTACAAGGAAGCAGATGGGATTGGGGGTAACGAAGACTACAGGGACCACAACTATGACTCCTCCTGATTAATTCTACAGTTTCACTGTTTCCTCTGATACTTCTGTTCATAGTTTCAGTTCCATGAATGGGATATTCTATGGTTCGATGCTAGACATCGCCATCCTATTTCATTTTACTGGTATACCTTTTACACAGTTGTATTTCATCTTTATTTGGGTAACTCTTGTTCATTTCTCCTTTCCTCTTCCTTTTGATGAACTGGTAAATACCTATAGTTTAAATAATACATGAAAGATATAGAAATTTAAAAATGAACACCTATACAACGCACTCTGGAAAGGAATTCCTAAGGCCAATGAACTCAAGGTTCAATATTAGCCAGAGTACTCACAGACTCAGAACCTAGTAAACTTCACAGCATGATTTATTACAATGAAAGGATACAAAGAAAAATCAGTAAAGGGAAAAGGCATAAGGAAACCAGGTTCAAGCTTCCAAGAATCCTCTCCTGGGGGAGTCACATGAGATGTGTTTAATTCTTCCAGCAAAGAGATAACATGTGTCGTTGCCTATCATGAAATATTGCCTATCAGGGAAGCTCATTAGATACTCAGAGCCCAGGGTTTTGACTGGAGGCTGGACACATAGGCTCTACGGCTTGTGAAAGAAAAGCAGGTGTTTGGTATAAATCACATTGTTTGCAGTTAGGCACAGTGAGCCACTCTTATCAGGCAATGGTGGGAACTCTCCCAAGATGAAATCCAAGCTCCCAGACACCAGCCAAGGTCTAAACTTGCAAGCAGATTTTTCTAAGGATAGTAGTCTCAGACCTGCTGTTAATGTATCCTGCCACCCATTTCCTGTTTATCCCTATCCCAAAACCTGTCACACTTCATCCCAAACACTCCCCCTTCATTCACCAAGTAACTACCGCATTAAATGTATATTTATTCTCTTGCTTTTTTCTACAGATTTGTTAAATATGTTCACATACCTATATAATTTTTTTTTATTTTGAAAATTTTTGAACTTCATAAAAGTGTGATAATATACTTTTCAAGTTTTCATTAATATAATGCTTGTGTATTTCATCCATGTTGATACAAGTGTATCTAGCGTATATATGTATGTATAGTTTGTTTAAACTTTATTATATGAATGATTCTATGTTTCTGTGTACATATATATGTATATATACATATATATACATACATTTGTTGAAGGTAGAATATAATTTTCAACTTGATAAAGTATTATTTTAAAATTTGCTTATTGATATATTATTTATATTAATGGAAATTCAAATTCCATTAATAAAGTAAAGAATGATTAAGTTATAAGGCAGAAGGAAATTTAAAGATGTTACTTTACTCAATTGAACAGTGTATTTTATCTTCAACAAACATGAGTAGAGAGAATACATTAATTTCTTGGAAGGGATGAACATGAATGCAGATACACTTGTCTTCATGTATCATAATTTTTAGTTACCATAGATTTATAAAGTTTTAATATCTGATAATGTCAGTTCCCCTAATTAATAGTCTTACTTTTCCAAATTTCTTGGCAATTCTAACTCATCTAAATTCCTATTCGGAATTTAAAAACATACTTCATAGTGGTAACCATCAAAATTGCTTTTAGGGATTCTCATTAAATTTACGTATTGCTTTGGAGTTGACGTCATTTTTTTCCCAGATGGCCACTAAATTGTCCCAAATCATTTACTGAAAAGGTCATGGTTTTCCCAATGATTTGAGAGCCAATCTTTCTTGTATGTGAAGTTATCAATATACTGCCCTATTACTTTCTATATTTTGTTCATTAAAATGCCTACTATAGTTTTAATATTTTAGCCTTTTATAACATATTTTATTACATGGTATGGTTGGTTCCTCCTTTTTCTTTTATTTCAGGGATTTCCTGTCTATCAATGCTTGATTCTTTTCCCATATGAAACTTTAGAATCCACTTACCTACTACCATATATATCCCTAGGTATTTTTATTGGTATCCTACTAATCTACAGATGAATTGGGGAGAACTGACATCTTTTTGAAGTTGAGTCTTCTGTGGAAAGACAGACAATAAACAAGCTAGATATATGATATGTTATTTGATGATAGGTGCTAAATAAAGCAGGGAAGGAAGCTAGAAGGTGGGGGTAGAGGTTGCTATTTTGAACAGAGAGACTTACTGATATTTTAGTATAGACCCCAACAAGCTAAAGGAGGGAGTCATGCTCCAGACAGAGGGAGTGGCAAGTTCAAAGGCCCTCAAGGGTTGACCTTTGCTAGGAGCACAAATATCTCATCCACAGTAACAGGAGAACATGCAGAGCCTCCAAGCTGAGACACAGTTTGATGGGTAAACTTGGTGGCTGGCTGCTGCAGGAAAGGCTCCTGTTTTCTTTGTGAAATAGGAAGCTGTGTAGAGTGAGGATTTGGAAGGCAGTATAAGAGGAGAAGGGGACCATGGTATTAAGGGCAGGAAGCATTAAGGGGCTATTCAAGAATAGTGACTGCAGGGGCGCCTGGGTGGCTCAGTGGGTTAAGCCGCTGCCTTCGGCTCAGGTCATGATCTCAGGGTCCTGGGATCGAGTCCCGCATCGGGCTCTCTGCTCAGCGGGGAGCCTGCTTCCTCCTCTCTCTCTCTCTCTGCCTGCCTCTCCATCTACTTGTGATTTCTCTCTGTCAAATAAATAAATAAAATCTTTAAAACAAAAAAAAAAAGAATAGTGACTGCAAACTCAAGTGAGAACTGGCAATAGAGTTGTGCATCTTTCCCTAAACACATTCTACCATGTGGGTAGAGGCACAGTAAAAGCAAAGTTGGACTTATTTCGGTTGTGACTTAACCAGGCAGGAACCACAAGGAAAGAGAAGGAAAAGGTAATGGAGGATGACATATTCAGGGATGACGATGGTGACCATGAAATTTCAGCTGGATACAGAGAGAAAAGCGGACAGAAGGGGGCAGGTTGCACCTCCAGCTTCCATAAAACATGCACAAGTCACTTCATTCTATTAAGGATGAAATGTCTATATCTTGAGTGTATCAAAAGAAATAAAGATAAAAGTATTAATAAAAATATTAACTCATGCAACAAAAAAGAAACACAACATTTTTTGTGAATTATATCCCAGGGTCTTTTAAACTAGAATATCAGAATTATTTCATGAAATTTATTGTAAAACTAGTCTTCAAATTATCAGACAGCAAAGAAACAACTTAATTGTTTTAATTAATTAAAAGAAACTAATTAGTAGTATTCTTATAAACCCAAACATTTTTATATTCCTAGAAGTTATCATGAAGCCAAGAATGCTGCAATGGTTAATGATTCTTATTAAATTTCAACATCAATCATAAAAGAAGTTCAGCCCTTGTAGCATTCAAATAATTCTTGATAATCTGTGATGTTAAAGACAGGAATGGCATGAATAATTGAAATTCACAGAAAATGGAGAAAGTTTAGCTAACAGTTAAGATAATTGTTCCATCAGAAGCCCAAGCCTCTTCAGTTTTTGTTATCCCAGAATAGCAAATCTGATTAATCACCATTTTATATTCTCTTTCTTCCCATGCAAAGGATATGAGAAGTAAAATGGTAGGCTCTAAGACATATCCTAGGCCTTGCTGAAATCAAAGCCACAATTTTTAGAGCACTGATTAGTTCTCTGGAAATAGCAAGTTGACTTTCTTTTTCATTTATAATTTAATAAAACATCAAACCCATATTTCCTTTTAAAATTTCAAAGTTGAAAAGACCATAAGCCTATGTCAATGCTTAATTACCATGTGAATTTTTGACAAGGGGCCATTTAGTTTTCTGTTTTGGGGGTGCCAGTGATGGGGAAGTCCAACTTCTTAGTCAATTTGTTCAGCTCTGTTTGCCATTGAGTTGTATCTTGACCTGAGCACTAATCTGTTTCCATATTATTTTCACCAGTTTATCTCAGTCCTGTAGCCCAGGGTCGCTCTGCATAGGTTTGGCTTCTCTTTTATGGTATCATCTTTAAAGAACATTTTTTAAAACTGTCGTGTTTTTTCTCAACATAAAGAACTACACTTTCCTCCATTTCTTTTAGCATCTCACCAACCAAACCACTGTCTTCAGATCTCCTTCGAGGGATAATTTTCCTCCTAAATAGTGGCTCCCCAAACTGAACACAATACTACAAAGAAGGATTGCTCGATACAAGGAGAACCAGACCTAAGAAGAGGACTATTTTGCATCTATTGGGATGACTTAGAATTCCATTTGTTATTTTTAGCATCTATATTACATCACACTTGTGCTTGCAAGCCGTGCTCCTGTAGGCTTCGTTTCTTGGACAAAGTCCTGGATGTTACACTTGCCCATGTATTTTTCTAAATGATTTTATTTATTTACTTGAGAGAGGTGGGGCAGACAGGGAGGGAGAAGCAGGCTTCCTGCTGATCCCAGGACCCCAAGACCATGACCTGAGCCACTCAGGTGCCCAACACTTGCCCATATTCAACTTTGTTCGTTTAGATTAAATGCACTGTTCCAGCCTACTACTACCTTTTTAAAAATTCTGTCTCTGTCAAGTCTATTGGTCTTGACTTGGTTTTACCTCATTTGAAGACGTGAAATTTGTCATTATATCAATTGCTGTAAAAACAGTCTGATTACTAAGGACTCTGTTCTTCACCTCCCCCAGCTTGAATCCAAGAGCACTATTTCGGTCTTTACTGATTACTCCATTGAATACAAATCCACCCACATGGCATCATTTTGTCTATAAAAGCATAATGCAATGCTGATACATTCGTTTGAAATGCTAGTATTCCTTTCATGAATCATCTTTAGGTGATGGGACTCCATGGTAGTGTCACAGCTCTAAGACTTCAGCTAAAGACCAGCCCTTTGTGATTTAAATATAGCCCCACAAAATGCCTGGAAGGCCTCTGGTGCAAGAGAATGGACCCAGCACATACATTTGCCTCCTGTCCTTTCTAAGACTCCACTGGTATGATACTATGGAAATGTACCAAATTGTATAAACATTGAAGAGGGAAGATCAGAGGACTCATCAGCAGGTAAGAAAGTTCAATCAAATTCTGAGAGATAAAATTGGTGCCAGAGAGCTCAACCTGTGGTTCAGTAGGGTAAGCAGAATAGTTGGAAGAACCTACAAATTAGGAGCAATGGTGTGCGAAGTGGGAATGAAAATACAGAAGGGCTGTGCCAGTTAACTCCTTACTTTCCTACCTTACCCCCTGGAGAGGCTACATCACAAAAAAGAAAAAAATCCACTTCCTAAGGAAGATATGCAAAGGTGTAAGTTTTCCAAGGGGAGTCCTGAGTTTGACTCCTTGAGTGCTAATGATGAAATATAGCATGCTCCCTCACACATTCTTCTGACATACAATGACTTCCCATTTAGGGAAAAAGGCTCATCATTTTTTTTTTTTTAAGTTTTTACTTACTTATTTATTTATTTATTTTAGAGAGAACGAGCTGGGGAGGGACAGAGGTAGCAAGAGAGATAATCCTGAGCAATTACCTCACTGACTGTGCTGCTGGCGGGGGATGGGAAGGGGGATCCCATGACACGGAGATCATGACCGGAGCCAAAACCAAGAGCTGGGTGCTCAACCAACTGAGCCACCCTGGTGCCCCTGCTTATCACTCTTATGTAGCAGGAGGAAAAACCCATAGCAACTACATGAAACAACCCATCACATCTTTTATTCTTAAATATAAAGAAACTATCAACGATCAACAGAAGTATAAGAAAAAAAAGGCAACATGAAAGAGCTAGACCAAGATACCACCACCACCCCCCAAAAAAAACCTGGAGGAAAGAGATAATTCATGAAACAGAGAGAACTTAAAATAAAACTAGTTTCAAGAAAATATTATATATATAAAACAGAATAAAATATCTTGAAAAAGGAATGGTGTAAGAAATATGAATGCCACAGTTAAAATATTTCAATATATTGAAATAACAGTAACAGTGAAAAAACAAACCCACAATACCTCTCAAACTTAAATGTGCATAAGAAACATCTGGGGATCTCATTAAAGTGCAGAGACTCAATGGTTTTGAGGTGAGACCTGAAGTTCTACATTTCTAATGAGCTCCCAGGTGAGGCCAGTACTGTTGGGTTATGCACACACTTTGAGTAGAAAAATCAGGAAAAAAAAAAAAGGAAAAAAGAGAGTCTAAAATTATAAAACAAAAAATAGGAGAGAAAGACAATCAAGAAGAGCCAACGTATGCAAACTAACTGGAGTCTCAATAAGAGAAAATACTGTCAAAGAAATAATAGAAGAAAACTTCTAGAATTGGAAAGTGGTTATTCAAGTCTTTGGATTAAAAGGGCTCACTGAGTGCTGAATAGGATGAATTTTTAAAAGATTCACTCCTACAGGCTCCTGGGTGACTTGGTTAGGCATCCAACTCTTGATCTCTGCCCAGGTCTTGAACTCAGGGTTGTGAGTTCAAGACCCACCTTGGACTCCATGCAGTGATGGAGTCTACTTTAAAAAAAAAAAAAGACCCTCTCCTAGGTTCATTTCACACATAATTTCAGAACATTATAACAGAAATATCTATAAAGATCCTAAAAACCTTTAGAAAATAATAATTAGAACACAAAGAAACTGGAAAGAGACAGCTGTAAAATCTGTCTTAAATGCATTGGATGCCAGCCAGCAATGCCTTTGACATTCTGAGCAAAAAACTTGGGACTTGAGTTTTTTAGATCCAATTGCTCTTGATCATTCAAGTTAGGGCAGAATAATGATGTAACCAAGATATGGTAAGTCCTGAAGGTTGACTGACTCATTTCTATTCCCAACATCCTTCTTCCCTGCCTGCCTCTCTAATAGAGGCTGATGAACCCTGATACTTGTTTACAAGCTTTGTGCATCTAACAGGGGCCATGAGACATAGGTCTAGAGAGCAAGAGGCAGGCAAAAGTCTGCAGAGGGTGTTTTGGGGAATTTTTGTCCAGTTTCCATGTATGGAAAATCAAAAATATGTTTGTTGGTTATCTAGATATTTACATGAATCTATTAATCATGTTACTTACAGCATCTGTAATTCACTATCTTTAGTTTGCTTTATCACCAAATTTCAGTGACCATCTTTTAAAGGCTACATTTGTCCACTTATCTATCTGATCCTTCTGGAATTCTACTAGTTGCTGTTTCTCTCTCTGAAGGCATTAGAAATTGTATCTTGATTATTTTATTAGTCTCAATGCTCCATTTTTCTTTTGAGTTGAAGGCAAAAAATGTGATCAGTGTGGCAGTGCAGATTGCTGTGTGCCAGAGGGCAAGGAGCTAGAGTTCTATCTGAGGAAAACCAAAGTCTCGAAAAGCAAATAAATCTTCCTCCCTCTTATCTTCCTCCCTCCTATCTTCAGTCATGTAGTGTTTATTGTTTAAAAAAATTATTATTTTGCCACATTGAATTAATCTCCTGGGTTTGTTTACTGAACATCTAATACAAATCTGCATCCATCCCTTTATCTGCCAACTCCTTGGATATTTTTTCTTAGAGAGTTTGTTGTACTTTGATTTTTATCCAGTTTTTAGAATCTTTTGTCTTTTTAATTTATTTACATTAGTTAAATGTAATATTATATTAGGACCTTTTACCATCTTATTTTCCATATTTTCTATTATTTCTCTTTTTCTGTTTTTTACTGAATAGATCCAGAATTTGAGAGGAGACATCAGATTGAAATATATTTATGATATTCTAATTTTTAAGGTGGCTCTCACTAAATAAATAAGATCAACACTTATTTTTCTCCGTCAATTTCTTTTTGTTTTGTTTTGTTTTGTTTTTTTAATTCAAGTAACTACAAAAAAGGAAACCAGATTGGAGGGGGCAGGCTGGGACAAATAATGGCTACTTCCTCCCCAGCAGAACAGGGGCAGAGGGTGGCCCCTACACCCTCCATGGCCAGCACAGGCCCCCTTCCTCACTCTGCTATAGCATCCTAAGGGCAGGGCCCCACCTTCCCTGGGACTGGGGTGTTTGGTCACCTGGACTACCTTGCGTCAGGCATCTTGGAGGAGGGGAATTTAGGCAGAACAGGAGGAGACAATGAGGATGAACATGTGAAGCTGGTTACAGCAGCGATGACAGATGTCTGAGAATAGAAACATGGAGTAAAGCCAACACAACTGTCCAGAGGTAGTTTGTGAACGGAGAAAAGAAGGAACCAGACCCTTGGCCAGAGCTCATCTGGATGAAGGCTTATTGCATTTTCATTACTGCTAGAGCTTCCAGGATGGGGTTCATTCAGAGCAGGTAGTGGGCTCCAGCTCCTCCTGCCTGCCTTCCTGTGCCCTCACGGGGGCTGTCCAACCTAGAGCAAGGACTAGACAATGTGGGAAGGAAGATGAGTGTGTGAGAGCAGCACCCGGTGAAGCACAGGTTAGCTGGAGGCATCCTGGGGCCCGCCACCCTCCCCACTGACCATGCACCTGCTGCTGCCAATGCCGTGGAGTGAGCGGAACAGAATGAGATGGGGCCTGGGCCCCTTGGAAGGCTGGGGAGCCCCCACCCCCGCCCCGCAAGGCCTCTTAGTGGGAAGCCAGAGGGAAGAGTGAGGAAGCAGAAGGGAACCCTAAACCCAGTCAGTCATGTCCTCAGCAGGAGCAGGGAGGGAATGGCGAGGTGGGAGGTCAGCTTTGTCTGGGAGGGCAAGTGCGTGGGTGAGAGGCGTCACTGGAAACTCAGACCAAAGACAACGGCTCCGCATTCGGCTCAGCGCCCTGCAGCAGCTGGGTGGTGGCCGTGGTGTGTGGGCAGCGGGGTGGGGCCGGGGGGACGGTGGCCCTGAGTGGAGCTGGAGCTGTGCAGTCCCAGAAGGAAATTGCTCCATTGGGAAGAAGCAGGCAACCCGGCAGGCACTGCTCCTCCTCTGAGGACTCCTGCAAGATGCCCTCTTCCTCCTCCTCTAGTGTTTTGGGGGGTCTGCACCTTGGTTTCTTCCCTGGAGCGTGGTAGTTTTCCAGGTCCTGGCAGCACCTTGTTTTTGCTCCCCGTTGGTCTGCATGAGGTCTCCTTGGTGTTGGCACTCCACTGGGGTCCCTGCTCCCTACCAGCTCCATGGGGTGGGACGGGGGGTGGGGGTGGGGACCAGGGACCAAAGCTGATGGAGCCGCCTGCCCCAGCCCCGCTTCTCGGTGCTTCGGAGGCCTAGGGCTGGCTGGGCTTCAGCTCCGCTTGCTCATCCTCCCTTCTCTCCAGAGCAGGTGGAGGAGCCGCGGCTGGGATGGGGGCGCTGGGCGGGCGGTGGCTGGTCGCCGCACCAGCGCCGGAAACAGCCCGGGCTCAGAGTCCCAACGGGGGGACTCTGTCCATTTCTCGGACTTACCAACATCTGTCTTCCAGCACTTTCATCTCTTTTATCTTCCAGTTCCTGCACATCACGCCACCCCTGCCTTCACTATTTACAATTTATGTTCTCGATTATTTTAGATGCACTTTTTCGTTCCTCTTTTAGACCATAGAATAGGTCACTAAGTCACTTCCATATATCCTATGTTATTCTCATTTTTCCCCCTTGCTGAGCTACTTCCTCCAAGAGTGTTTTCTGAGGGACCTTCTAGATCCCGTAAATGCTTACAGATCCATGACAGTTTAGCTGAATGCAAAATTCTGTTTGAAGTTCATCTCTTCCAGTACCTTCAAAATGTTTGCCATCATCCTTTCTATATCCAACGTTACTTTTGAGAAGTTTTGTTATTAATCTGATGCTTGTTCTTTTGTGGGTATTTTGCTCTTTTTCTGTGTGCTTTTATAATTTTCTCTCTTTGATGTTTAAAATAAACATGTCATCCCCTTTGACAGTTTAGAACCCTTCAGATCTTAAGTTTTTCAGCTTGAATTCCAGAAAATTTCTGTTATTATTTCTTTATAATTAAAGAATTGTAATTCCTTCTGGATCTCCTATTTCTAGAATATTGACAGTTTTACTTGATAATGTTTAAAACTTTTTGTTTTTTAAAACTTTTCTTATTTCTACCTGAAGTCTTTTAAAGGACTGTGATCTTCTAAAGATGGGACCAAGCCCTAGTTGGCTTGGGCATTTTCTGATTTTAGTTCGGACCGTGAAACTTTTCAGTGCTTGGTAAAACAGGATGGTTGGTCACTCGGCTTCCAGATAAGATGGGTTGAATCCATTTTTGTGACTTAATGATGCATACTGAGCTCCTTTTTTCAACTATTCTTTTTCATTTTTATCCTATACTTTTACTCTTTTATTTATACTGTTCTTCCTCACTTCTGTTCTCACTACATGTTGCTAAAATCCTTTGCTCTTTCTCTGAGAGAGGCTTATTTTGAAATAGTAATCTATATATTCCATGAGTTCTACTTCAAGACATAAGGTTTTCTTAAATTGCTGTTGTGTCTTCCTCTCCTATGTTTGGTGTAGTCCTGAGAACATCAGCTACTTTGGGAATGTGGTCCAGTGTAAGGAGCAGAAGCCCTAGTTTTGCTTCCTACTCATCTGGGTTAGTGAAAGATATAAGAGTGTGTGTGTGTTTGTGTGTGTGGGTGTGTGTCTGTATGTCTGTGGGTGTGCATGTGTGTGACTATATCTTGGGATGGAAGAGCCCCTGTGGTCATAGTCTACGCCTGACTATTCCCTCCCCTTCTCTTCTCTCCCCCCCACCCCCCCAGCTAAGGCAAGCATGTCTCAAGAACTCTCCTTTGATCACTGCTCTTTTCAGGAGTACTTCCCACCTGGATCATAACCCTCTACACCAAACACACATGAGAACACTACCTCATGGTTAGGGGGAAGGAGGAGAGGAACTCAAGGGCCACAGGTTGGTCAACACTGTTTGAACTTTTCCCTGAGCTCAAATGATTGCCACTCCCATGTCTTCTACCAACCTGGCCAGAGTGATGTTTCCATTCCTTCCTTGCCTTGAAGAGTGAGGATTTGAGCAGGATAGTTCTAGGGCAATTTAGTGGAGAGAACAGAGTTCAGGTCAAATTATCTATCCCCCAGTTATTATCTGAGCCTCACACTCCTGCTCGCAGCCTGTATCTGCCCTAAATTGTTGTTTCCTCTCAAACTGTATCCCAAGTGCTTCCTGCCTCTCCAAGGGTTTCTCCAGTTTTTCGGACCAATACAATTCTTTCCTCCTTCCAAAGCATCTTCTGGATTGGGCTAGGGAAAATAAACTAGTATGCCATTGATCTCTGACTCTGGAAGTTTGGCCTATACAGTGAGAGTCTCTTTATGGTCTAATATAGAAAATTTTATAAATTTTTAAAAATTTCATTTCAGGTAGTTAACATATAATGCAATATTGGCTTCTAGAGTAGAATTCAATGATTCATCACTTCCATACAACACCCAGTGTTTATCATACAAAGAGCCCTCCTTAATGCCCATCACTCATATAGCCCATCCCCCAGCCACATCCCTCCATCAACCCTCAGTTTGTTCTTATTAAGTTTTTTTTGTTTGTTTGTTTGTTTGCCTGTTTTTTAACATGCCGAGCATGGAGCCCAGTGAAGTTCTTGAATGCACGACCCTGAGATCAAGACCTGAGCTTAGATCAAGAGTCGGATGCTTAACACACTGAGCTCCCCAGGCACCCCCATAAATATTTCAAAGATACTTAAAATTTGCTGTTAAAGGATACTTTTGTTTTCTTAATTAATCTATAGGCCTTTTCCAGGTCTCCTTAATTACTGATTCCGTTGTCTATTTTTCATCCATCACATATCGGCGAGGAAGGCAGTTAAATTCTCCCAACACTAATATGTGTGTTAGACTTCCCAGTATTTCTAACCATTTTGCTGTGCAGGTAGGTAGACACTGTGCCTATCAGTTCAATGTTCTTTTGCAAAGCTTCATGGAAGTTACAGTTTATTGTGAAATATAACTTTATTGGCATAAAATTTTTTCTTCAAGTTGATTTTCATAATACATTAAATAAATAGTATAATTTGATAATACGTCAATTTAGGGAACAATTCTCGCATTTGGATGCCCTGTTTTGAGAGCACCATGTTTGCTATTAATGTAGTGGTACAGCTTTTTCTCTTCACTTGACTAATGTTTTTTCCATATCCTGTGACTTTTAATCATTTTCTCTCATTTCATATTTGGTATTTATCAATAAATAGCATAGAGTTAAAATCCATCTTTCAGCCCTATGTGACTTTTTTATTTTAACATGGCCATTTTACCCAAATACACTTATTAAAATAAGTGATTTACCATATCTTCTTTTTGTCATTCTTTTCCGTTCCCTGTAACTTTGCATGCAAACTATACTTTCTCTGTTGTATCTTCTCTAACGTTTTGGGAGGCAGCAGGATATAGTTTGCATAATAATGAGCTCATGCTCTGGAATCAGGCAGTTCTGGCTTCTAATTCCAGTTCTCCAAATGATATACTGCATTGACTTCATGCGTATCACATACACTAAGGTGTAGTTTCCTCATCTGTTAAATGGGATAACAGTAGTTCCTAGTTCATAAAGCAATTATAGAGGCTTTAAAAAATGATGCATGTCAAGTTACTTTGTTGCTTTGTAAACCATTCATGATCAATTTTTAGCAGTTATTATTGAAATATCTGTATTATATTTTGAAATTTGTAGTGTTGACCATTAATTTTTTCAAAGCTGTCTCTAGTCCAGACTTCTTGTAATAGCATCAACAGTGACACAAAATCTTTAATTACTCTCATTTTTGGCAAAGAGTTTTAGTATGTTATTCTATCTTCTCTCCCTTCCCTCCTTCCTTTTTTTTTTCTTTTTCTAACCAGATCTTAAATGAATTCAGACACAATGTAAGTTAATTTTTTTTAAGATTTTATTTATTTGACAGAGAGAGAGATCACAAGTAGGCAGAGAGGCAGATAGAGAGAGGAGGAAGCAGGCTCCCAACTGAGCAGGGAGCCTGATGCAGGGCTCAATCTCAGGACCCTGGGATCACGACCTGAGCTGATGACAGAGGCTTTAACCCACTGAGGGACCCAGGCGCCCCCAATGTAAGTTAATTTTAACATTATCTGATCTTGGGGCACCTGGGTGACTCAGTGGGTTAAAGCCTCTGCCTTCAGCTCGGGTCATGATCCCAGGGTCCTGGGATGGAGCCCTGTACCATCTCATCATCCCATCAATCAGGTTTTCTGCTCAGCAGGGAGCCTGCTTCCCTCTCTCTCTGCCTGCCTCTCTGCATACCTGTGATCTCTGTCTGTCAAATAAATAAATAAAATCTTTTAAAAAAAAGATTATCTGATCTCATTTTGAGAGCAATCTTTAACATTTGCTTTGTTTTATAATTAATGTAAAGTCTCTATTTTTGTGTATTTTAACCTGTTTTGGTTCTCACCACTCATTACTGAACTCTTAAATCAGCCTCATCTGGGCATGAGGCAAAAAACCTGCTTTAAGCCTTACTGCAATATGAGGGCAGGTATGGCTATAGGCTATGAAAAGAGGGATTTGGTACAGCTTTGTGTGTTACATGTGCGTTCTCTTTGACCCCAATTAATGAAGAGCAAAATCAGGAGCATCCCTTTGCCTGCCCTGGGCTACTTTTATACCCTTACCATGGAAGAGGAGAGTTTGCTGGCTACAGTGTTGATTTTATTTCTGATCTTTAGCAAAGACTTCCCAGTAATTTCAGTTATAAATGCTATAATTTCTTACTAGCCATACCTGAAATCTTGGGGGTGAAGTTCTTGAGGTCCAACCTCACGTGCAGTGTAATGATCTCCATGGTCCTAGCATTGAAAAACTACTAATGTGCCACATGGACCCCCACCTCATTTAATGCAAAATATGCCCCCCAACCTAGAAACTGGGTATTAGAAAAGTCAGTACAAGTCTGGTATTTCTAACAGTCACTTTGATGTTTTAAAAGCATAAAGATTTCAAAACTAAGTCTCATGTTTTGATGGCCCTGTTTTCAGAACAGCCTCAACACACGCTTCATTAGCCTATTGGGTTATTAGCACGGGTCACATTTCCCCCTCCAAACCCAGTGGGCAAATCAAATGCCTCAGGGGCAGGAGGTAACACAAAGTGACTGAAGCCATTATGTGTATGATCAAAAGGGTTGGGGACTGTGGCAACTATGAGTAGATACTCTTCCTAAGAGCGCCAGGGGCTGTTTGGCTCCAGACAATTATTACCAAGAATTAATGTAGACTAAATACTGCTGATTTCATAATAGAAGCTTGAGATGTGAATCTTACATGAATGCCTAAACAATTTCTTCGTTCAGTTTTGTAGTTGAGCATTTTATTTATTTGTAATATACAAATTGTTTAGTAGTTGCGCATTTGATTTATTTGTAATATACACTTTGTGGATCAATCAGACACAGCAACAAGCTCAATCCAGGCCGATGGCTACCACTTTGTGACCTCTCACGTCCATGGCCTTAATGTCTTCTGACACATAACAGGGAAGATAATTCAGAATATGTTTCCCATCATTTGGTGGGAGGGGGTTTGTCAAAAGAGATTTCAGCTGATTTAAAGAAGATGGAATAGGTCGCTAATTTCTTACAGGCTGGAATGTGTGATACAATAACTCAGAACATAAATAATGGTTTGGAATCTGTGCCTCTTCCTACTCAGAGTTCAAAACTTCTGTGGTGAAGTATATGACAATAGATCCATCATTACCCCAGAGACCAAGCCTGCACTCAGGATATAATAAAGCATACTTCTAAATTTAAATCTTTTTCAGTAATCATTATTACGTGTACTGATTGATTCCTCTGTGTTGTGATAAATGCATTCCCATTAAGCCAGTTTCCTTAACTCTTCTCTGTATTTCAAGCCCTGGCTACCAATAGGACTTTAATTTTTTTCCCCCTCTTAGAGTCTTAAGTATATTTTGGAGGGAGCAAAATTGTTTTTCATCTCACAGAGTAGTTTTTCTAACAACCACGGAGAACATTTTAATTGCAAATGCAGTGACTCCAAATAGCTAGGCAAATTAGCATAAATACAGAACTGAAAGCTGTTAGAAGAGTCCTGAATTAAGTCAGGCTACAAGAAGAAATTTTAGTGAACAGAAAAGCTTAAACAGAGACGACTCACAGACTCGGTACTGTCGTTCTAGCCGTTGGTACTTACAGCTGTGCGTTCTTCCTTCTTCTCACAGGGCATTCACATAATTTGGGTGCTCAGTATACACTTGCTCAGTGAATGAATGTATGCGTAGGCTACGGCTCCTGGCTTTCATTGCACATTTATCCTAAATGCCTCTGCTGGATTAATAGTGCTAAAAAGCTGATTTCATCGTGTGATTCTTCAGCTCAAAATACCATAGCATTGTCTACAAAGCAAACATATTCTCGGCCAGAATAACATCTTGTTTTACTTTTAAATCTTGCTACTTCTAAAATAAGACTTCTTGCCCCAGCCAAACACATCATTTAGCACACTTCTTAAAATACGCACATACAACCTTCCTCTACCTATGAATCCTAATGAAATCCTCCTCTCCATCCTGTTATGTTTAACTGGGTGCTCATCTCCTTAATGGCATACTCCTTGGGTACACCAGATTACTTTGCTTTTATTTTAAAAATAATCAACACCTGGCCCTTGAAAGTTCCTAGTCCTTGGCTGTTCCCCAGACCTAATCAATAAACTCTCAAGGAGGAGGCTGGGAATCTCTCCCAGGGTACTTGTTGTTGTTGTTGTTAAGAATTATTTATCTTAGAGAGAGGTATGCCTGAGCAGGGGGAGGGGCAGAGGGAGAGGGCAGGAGAATCAGAAGCAGACTCCCTGCTGAGCGAGGAGCTGGAGTGAGGCTCGATCTCACAACCCTAAGATCCTGACCAGAACTGAAATCAAGAGTTCATCACTTAACTGACTGAGCCACCCAGGTGCCCCAACCTCCAGGGTTACTTTTGGTAGAAAAGTGTAGGAGAGATGATGGCCATATTGCACACTTTTTGGTCATGTAATAATTGTAGCCTTTTGTCGCTACCTTTTCCTCTGTATTTCTCCAGGGTAAAATGATGTGCTCCTGATATATGGGGACTGTATTTATAGCTACTCTGTGCCTAATGGCATTCTGAGAGTAAATGATTTATAAATTCCATCTACATAAATGGATTCTCTGCTAAGGATTTTGCTCAGGCAAACCTTTTTTTAAAACATGTGATTTGCAATCTTGGTCCCTAGTAGAAGTATTTATGAAGAACAAATGTTTCCAGTTTATAATGTTCCTTTTTATTTGGTTAGGGAAGGCATACAAAAATACATTACGCAGCTTCAATGTTAAAAGGAAAAAGGGGCATATGGGATTGTTTAGGAGTAAACCCTGGTTAAGTGCTTACTCATCAAAGATTCTATATTTAAATGCTAATATTGGAATGCATGCAAGAATAGACAATTCTCCATGAATATTTAAGTAAGTCAGAAATGTGAAATGAAAAAATGAGACCTATGAAACTGGAACCAAACATCTTAAATTCCATAATCAATTTTGATTTTTTTAAAAAAGGTTGGTGGATGGAACATTGATTTGATACTAACATGTCTTCTTCAATTTGAGTTCTAAGGTGAGTAATCCATTTTATTTTGAAAGCTTTTCCTATTGGGTGTCTTTTAGTGAATTTGTTAACCTTCAAAATCCATTACAGCTAATGAGAAAATAGAAGCAACTTCTGGTTTCTTAAACTGTGAAAGGAGCATTTTCCAACTTGAAACTCCTATTTTTCCAAGTTGAAATAGGATAAATGAAGTTTTCTGTTCAAATACTCTCTACTCCATTGATCTCACTGAAATGATAAAATAAATGGCTGTTTAGAGATTTACAGGAACATATCCTTGACTGTTTGATACAGGATGGGTGTATGAGAAGTTCATTTTCCTTTCAATGTGTGTTCTTGGGGAAGGAAAAAATGCCATGTCCGGAGGAAGAAACCCTGATCTGACCAGAGTAGTCTGTTAGAAGAAACTAAGAGATAACCTAACAAGATTTTAAAGAAGCTGAAATAGAGGTTTGGCTTAAAAGGAAATGCCACAGTTTCTGTACTATTTTCAAAGTACTTTTGCACATATGATAACAACCTCCTTTATACCTTTGTGACAGCAGTGGTCTATGTCACGCTGATTTGCATCTGCTCTATGTAGTGCCAACTTAAGAGTTCTTCTCTTATTACACTTCATGTTCTGGAAATATCAAAACACTTGTTGGTCTCTGGGTGTACCATGCTCTCTGAACACTTTGTGTTTCTCAAATGCTGTTTGGAATGTCCTTCTCAGCTCACACATTGCAAAGTCCTGATTTTCTAAGTATGGGCTAAAACATCATTGTCTCCATGGTAATTCCCCTGTCTCAAGATAAACTTAGAAGTTCCTTCCTCTTTGGTCCCATGGTGTCTCAAGGGTCCCCTGTGTCTCTTTATCTCTGCATTGCACTGTGAGACTGTAAACAATTTGAGGTTCAGAATGTGAGGGTTTTGGAGTTTTGTTTTTGTTTTTGTTTTTGTTTTTGTTTTTTTGGTCTCATTCTTTTCAGTGCCCAGAGCAGTTGTTCTTGCCCTATAGTGAGAAGTCACCTATAAATATATCACAAATGAAAAAAAAAATCACAAATGAGTGGAAATTAGACAATTAGTAGTGATCAATAAATCTGCTAGTAACCAAGGGCATCTAAAGTGTTTTTCATATTTAAAAGAACCCCTCCCAAATCTTATAAAACTGATTTTTCCTGGGTGTGTCCTCATAACAATACTGAAAACTGGTGAGGCCAAATTTAAGGAGTTGTTGGACAATTTGTCTTTTTTTTCCAACCTTCATTTTCTGAGCAGTTCCCCAGTGTCCTTGTGGGCTCCTCTCCTTAAGGCACTATTCTCCTTTCATTTTTAAATATTACTCTCTACAAAAAGTCAGAAAAAGTTTAGATACTATTCATTTATACTTGTTAAATGATAGATTATAATTTATCAAGGTCCAATACTTTACCTTAATTATGTCAGGCTTTTTTGCCTTTCCTCCTGAGTCCCTATAAACACTTAAAATGAAAAAATATATGTAATCATCACAACAAAGAAATGGAAGATGGGCAAGGATTTTAACTTGTTTGGAAAAGATGGAAAAATAGATGAAACAATAACTAATAAAGCAGAATAGGTGCCCTATTGCCTAGAAACAATGTGTAGCAGATGCTGCTGAAGAGAATCCTCCACGGGCTCCACTGGGTGGCCCAGTAGGCTAAGCACCCAACTCTTGATTTGGCTCAGGTTGTGAGCTTAGGGTCCAGAGATTTTCCTAACCAAAATGCTATGGAATATTTGGGGGGTGAGGTGGGGAGAGGGACTGAAAAGAGATCTCAGGAAGTTGAACAAAAAGAGATGGCAAAATAAGGCCAGAATCAGAAAGGATCATTTCAGCGGGTCCAACAATGGGTAAGTTGTTTGTCATTATGGGGCGATGCAATGCACCATTTGTAAAAGCCAAACAAAACTGGTCTGGAGAAAGATATTAGAAATAACAGAGAAGAGGAAATGAGAATTTTCTAGAGTTGAAAGATATGTATCTTCAGAAGTGAATACCAGAACCTGGAAGCTAAAGAGATTATTTTCGTTTCCATTGTTCAGTCAATGGGTTTTGCCTCCCAAATGTGAAAGTCTAAAGATACAAGTGAGCATGTGAAGAAATGGGAACCACAATACACCGTTGGTGGAAGTGTAAACTGGGATGATTACTTTGAAGAGCGTTTTGTCCATGTAGAGCTGAAGCACAGGAATTGTGACAAAAATTCCACTTTTGGATCTATTCTCTGGAGAAACTGGGAACTTTCCTTAAGGAAACATAAGTAAGATTATTCTGTGCAACACTGCCCTAGCAAACAGATGCAGACTAGCTGTATGATTTTTAACCTAAAATTCTAATCTTTGCTCCAACTAGTAACCAAGAAAGAAGGCTGCCTGAGGGCAATTCTTTCTGACATGCTAGGACTCAGAAAGTTTATGTCCAGTACACCATTTCTTAGGAAGTTGCTTTAGGCAAGAACAACTGCTTTGGGCACTGAAAAGAATGAGACCAAAAAAAAAAAAAAAAAAACCAAAAAAAACCAAAACCAAAACTCCAAAACCCTCACATAAGAAAAAACAGATTGTTGTGTAATAGTTAAAATTACTATGTAACAACATAGGTAAGTCTCAAAACCATTATGTTGAAGGAAAAAAAAAAAAAAAAAGAAAAAGCAGGTTGCAAAATGATACATTCAGAAGATACTATTTAAGCATATTTAACAGTCCAAAATATGATACTATGTATTTTTTGATAATGAAAATAGAAAAAAATTCCAGAGATTCAAAGAAGCAAAGAAACTATCTAGGTCTTTCAGAAAGAACATGAATCAGGGGTGTCCGGGTGGCTCGGTGGGTTAAGTGTCTGCCTTCAGCTCAGGTCATGACTTCAGCGTCCTGGGATGGAGCTCCCGCATGGGGCTCCCTGCTCAGTGGGGAGCCTGCTTCTTCCTCTCTCTTGGCCCTTCCTCCTGCTTGTGTGGGCAAATGCTCTCTCTCATTTTTGCTCATTTCCGTTCTCACTCACTCTCAAATAATACATCAAGTCTTAAAATAAAAAGAATATGAATCACGCTGGCATAAGCTTCTAACAGCAATATTGAAAATTAGAAAGTATAGAGTGATATATTAAAAATTCTGAAGTTTTATGAAATTATTGCTTTATTGAACTTTATTGAGGTAGAATTTCCATACCATAAAACTCACCCACATTAAGTGCAAATATCAATGATCTTTAGTAAATCTATAAAGTTGTGAAGCTATGCTCAAAATCTAATTCTAGAACATTTCCATCACTTCAGAAAGATTCCCCATAACCACAGTCAATTCTCAGTCACACCCCAGCTCCCGGTAACCACTAATTGACTACTCTTTCCATACATTTGCCTTTTCTATACATTTTATATAAATGAAATCATACAATAAATAATCTTTTGCATCTGGTTTCTTTCGCTTAGCTTAATATGTTTGGGGGTTATCCATATGGTAGCAAGTTTCAGGAACAAGTTGCTGTTTCTGTTTATACTTAAGTTTTAAAGAAACTTTCAAACTTTTAAATGAGTTTCCCAAAGTTGTGATATCATTCAACATTTTCACCAGCAATGTACAAGAGTTCCAGCTTTTCCACATCATCACCAACACTTGTTATTGTCTTTTTTATTATAGTCATGCAAATTAGTATCTCATTGTGGTTTTTTTTTTTTTAAAGATTTTATTTATTTGCCAGACAGAAATCACAAGTAGGCAGAGAGGCAGGCAGAGAGAGAGGAGGAGGAAGCAGGCTCCCCGCTGAGCAGAGAGCCCAATATAGGGCTCAATCCCAGGACCCTGGGATCACGACCCGAGCCGAAAGCAGAGGCTTTAACCCACTGAGCCACCCAGGCGCCCCTCTCATTGTGGTTTTAATTGTATTTGCCTAGTGATTAATAAGGTTGAGTATCTTCAGGTGTGTATTAGCCATTTGTATAGCTTCTTTGATAAAATATCTAATAAACTGTTTGGTCCATTTAAAAAAATTGGGTTGTTTGTATTATTGAGTTGTGTCTTTTATATATTATGGATACTAATCCTTTAGGAGATACATGATTTGCAAACATTTTCTTCTAATCTGTGGCTTATCTTTTCATTTTCTTAAGGATATCTTTTGAGGCACAAAAGTGTTTAATTCTGATGAAGTTCACTTTATCAATCTTATCTTTAAAGATTGTATTTTTGTTATTATACTTAAGAACTCTCCATGTAACCAAGGGAAACCTTGGTGGCTCATTGAGTTGAGTGTGCAACTCTTGATTTAGGCTTGGGTCATGATCTTGGGGTTGTGGGAGCAAGCCCTGCATCAGGCTCCCCTCTCAGTGGGGAGTTGGCTTAAGATTCTTTCCTTCTGCCACTTCTCATACTCTCTCTCTCTCTCTCAAACAAATGAATAAATCTTTAAAAAAAAAAAAAAAAGAACTCAGTGTTGTCAAGTCATAAAGGTTTTCTCCTGTGTACTCTTCCTAAGTTTTTATAGTTGTAGCTCTCATACTTAGGTGTTTGATCTATTTAGAGTCAATTTTTGTGTATGCTATGAGCTAAGAGTCCCTTTGAACCTGGCAATTATTCCAGGATAATTTGTTAATAAGTCTGTGTTATGGGTTAAATTGTGCTCCTTGCTTCCTACCCACCCAGTTCATGTGCTGCTATCTTAACCGGAGTACCTCCGAATGCGGCTGTATTTGACATAGGGTCATGGAAGATGTCATTAGTTAAGATGAGGTCATCCCAGAATAAAGTGAACCCTTGATCCAGTGCAACTGGTTTCCTTATAACAAGAGGAAATTTGGACCCAAACATGCACACAGGGAGAATACCATATGTAGACGAAGGCAAAGATTGGAGTGATGCTTCCACAAGCCAAAGAACCCAAACCTTGTCATTAAAGTCCTAGAAGCTAAGCTAGAGGCATGGAACAAATCCTCCCTCACAGCCTCAGGAGAAGCTACCCCTGCCAACACCTGGAGTTCAGACTGTGAGCCTCCAGAATGCTGAGAAAATGAATATCTGGGGAAGCTACCCATTTTGCACTATTTTGTGACAGCAGCCCTAGCATATGGATGCAGACTGGCTGTATGATTTTTAACCTAAAATTCTAATCTTTGCTCCAACTAGTAAGCAAGGAAGAAGGCTGCCTGAGGGCAATTCTTTCTGACATGCTAGGACTCAGAAAGTTTATGTCCCGTACACCATTTCTTAGGAAGTTGCTTTAGGATATGTTGTAGTAAAAGGAGGAAGAAACGAGGAAGAAAAAGAAATGGGATCTGGAAAGTGTGGAGCTAGGAGAGGAAGAAAAGAAGTCCCCAATGACAGCTGGGTAGCAAGTCTTTAGAGTAGTTGCTCTGGATTACGGTGGAAATATGGAGTCTTAGGGGGGATTCTGTAGTTTTGCTTATGCTCCTGTTGTTGGGATAATGTAGCTTTATGACAAAAATGGGGAAAAAACACACAAGAATCTTTTACTCATTTTCTAGGGCTGTCATAATAATGTACCACAGACCGAGTGGCTTAAATAACAGAAATTTATTTTCTCACCATTCTGGAGGCTAGAAGCCCGAGATCAAGGTGTCAGCTGAGTTGATTTCTTTTGAAAGTTTCTCTCCTTAGCTTGGAAATAGATGGGCTTTTCTGTGTGTCTGCGTCCTAATCACTTCTTCTTATAAGGACATTGGTCATATTGGGCGAGAACCCACTCATTAGACCTCATTTTACCATAATTACCTCTTTAAAGGGCCTATCTTTAAATACAGCCACATTCTCAAGTAGGGAAGGTGAGGACTTCAACAAAGGAATTTTGGGATGGGAGTGGAGGACACAATTCAACCGATAATCAGATTGAAGAAAACAATACAGATCCTGTGGTCTAGTTTTTCAGCTGTCTTTCTTCACAGCAAGAAACACTGTGAAATTTTCCTTCCCGCCCCAAGTATGCAGTGATTGTTTACATTGCGGGGGAGCTAGTTGGTAGAAAACTCTCTCCCAGATTTCTTTCCCAAAGGTCCTCCACCTTACCAGAGTAGGTGTGGGTTCCTCATGTTATAGTTAATTGGGAATACAACCATTTCAGTTCACCCCGTATGTCTGCTGATCTCCCCATTATGGCAGTGGTGGCATCAACGCAACTCAGTTGGGAGAGATTAAATCAGTTGACTTGGGTATCAAGGGAAAAACAGGAAAGTGAGCGCCATGTAGAATGGGAGATGTGTGCTGTCTCTAAAGGGATAGCCTCCTCTCTTGTCAGCCAACTTTTGCAACATGACTGTGTTCACCCATCCGTGCTGTATCTATTTTCAGTGGAAAGCTGGAAATCTGGACTTTAATGTATTATTTTCCAAATTCTAAATGTGATCAATAGATTCAAATTTGAAACACTGTGGATCCAATGCCTTCTCAACCAAACTAAACATGTCTACAGGTGAAATTTGGCTAGTTTGTAATCTTGGTGCTGACTTTACCTTGTCCTCTCCTAAACACCTTGTAAATATTTTATCATTGCCAATTCTGTTCTACAAAGGCCTTCAGGCATGAGGCCACAGTTTGATGGAAGCACAGTGGGAGGGCAGGTTTGGCTAAGGTCACAACACTGGTTAAGCTAGTTACTAAGAAAGCCTGATATAGAAGACAGGTCTTCTGACTCCTTGGTCACTGTTCTTGCCTACACATTCTCTGATTTTCCAGTTGACTTCTGATAAATTGAGCTATGGTTATTCCCTAAAGTTTTCTTTCTCTTTTACTCATTCAATTTGTATCATCATCTGCTCTTTTTATGAGTTTATGGTTTCCTCTGAGACTGGGTATAATCAATCTAGTGGGGAGTCATATATGGCCCTGAAATGGAAACTTCTTGATTTTCAACCTGATAAATCACAGAGATTTTGTGAAACTTTTGGCCTCTTTGACAACTTCACTAACTGGTGGAAAGATTATAGTGACTAACTAAGAAAAGGTTATTCAAAATGTTACTGTATTATTAGGCTATTAAAGTGTGATTATTTTAAAAGAAAATTTCTTGATTGAAATATGAGAAAAATAAAGTCACATAAATGCATTAGATTTCCTTTTTGAAACATGAAATATTTTGTTTCAGTAAAACTTCATCTCTTGCCATGAGAAGAACATAAAGGTATTTCAGATGATACCTAAAAATTTGAAGATTGTTATAAATCTACAGCTTGCATTTATTAAGTACAATGTGCACTTAATATTATATAAGCAAATTCTTATTCTTCTTCCCTAAAAGGAAATAAAACAGATTCTGCCTCACTTTGGTCCAAAAACATTAAATTACAGTAATTTAAATTATTTTCAGTAAGCCATGTCCCACGAATATCTTTGGTCAACGTTTTCAGAAAGTTAATCTTAAAGTTGTAACCACTGTTTCAGGCTGCTCATTTGGCAAGAATTTCTGGGGTCATTTTAAATCAACCTTTGCATGTACCCTCACCTTTACAGCCCTCCGTCTGTCATGGCTTTGACTATTTGAACCTTATCTACAAGCTCATAGCATTATCTTTAGGACCAGTGCTTTCCCTAACTACGATATATTAAAGCATGTTAGGCAGTCTGTCTAGAATTCAGCAGAACCTTCCTTATCTTGCTAATGATCCAGCTTTGACCTTATCTTCAGTTCTAATATTTAAGCATTTATCTTTCTCTCAGACTTTTTTTTTTTTTTTTTTTTTTTTTTTTGGTATAACACACAGAGGATGATACACATGAAAAATAGTGCGCCAACCGTAAGTGCTCAATTATCTTGAAGTGAATACAATTACCACCACTTGGGTAAGGACTAGAACATGGACAGCACCCCCTAAGCTCTGTGTTCCCTGCCAATCACTCTCTGCTACCCTCTTCCCAAAGTTTATACTAGTCTTCCTATAATGGCTGGTTTTTAACTTTGTGTACAGAGAATTATGTGGTAGATATTCACTCATGACTGGCTTCTTCACACCCCACACTGAGTTTGTGAGATCCAGCCAAGTTACAAATAGCAGTAGTTCATTCTTTCTCACTGTTGTATAAAATTCCATTGTATAAATGACCGTAATTTATTTAGCTTATCTACTAATGTTGCACATCCTCCCCAACCCTCAGATTTTTGCTCCTGTGAGTAATGCTGTTCTGGAAATTCCTGTATATATCTTTTGGAGTACATAAGCATGCATATCTGTTGAGTATGCATGAAGAAGTCAGGCTGTGGGGTCACAGAGTATTTGCAGAATGTTAGATTATGCTGATGTTTTCCAACACAGTTGTGCTCATTTATACTCATTTATAGTGTAGGAGATTTCTCATTTGTTCCTAGCCTCACCAAAGATCTCTCTTTTAAATTTTATCTCCTGGGAATGTTGAGCTATCTCATTGTCATTATAATTTGCATTGCTCTGGTGACTGATGAATTGGGGCTCCTTTTCAAATGTGTGTTGGCCATTAAATTATTATCTCTCTTTTTTCCAGATTTCATTTATTCACTTGAGAAAGAGAGAGCTCAAGAGAGAACACGAGTGGTGGGGAGGGGCAGAGGGAGAGAGAGAAGCAGGCTCCTCACTGAGCAGGGAGCCCATGAGGGCCTCCATCCCAGGACTCTGAGATCATGATCTGAGCTGAAAGCAGATGCTCAACTGACTGAGCCACCCAGGTACCCCCACCAAGTTATTCTCTTATGAAGTGTCGGCTCAAGTTTCTTGTCTGCTTTCCTATTAAGTTGTCTATTTTTACTAATGTGTAGGTTCTATATATATAATGGATAGAAATCTTGAGTCAATTCTATTGGTTAAAAATATCCTTTCCTACTCTTTGGTTTGCCTTTTCACAGCCTTAATGGTGTTTTGTTGAAAAGCAGAAAGCCACTGAAGTTTAATTTTCCTAACACTTCTTTTATTGAGACTGTTTTATATCCTTTTAAAGAAAAATTTCTGTATCCCAAGATTTGAAACTTTTCCTGTGCTATCTTCTAGAAGCTTTTTTGCTTTGTTTCCCATAATTAGGTCTATAATCAACCTGGAATTAATTTTTATGAATGGTGTGAGGTGTGGAAAAGTTATATATTTTTTCTCTGTGGTTACCTAATGACCTAGCTCCATTTATTGGAAAGATTGAACTTTTTCCCTTTGCTGCCCATGTGTATGTTTGTGTATGTGCTTAAAGACCACTATTACAAGTGGAAATGCTTTTTGGTAAGATTCTCCGAGACATTATCATTATTAATGGTCACAAGTAGATGCAAACACATTTGAAATTTTATTTGTAAATGACAATGTGTCATCTCTCATAAGAAATGTCGAGAAAAAGAAGAGGCAGGTAGGGTCCAAGAAACCAGGAACAAGAGTTTCTACACTGAGGAGGTGAGTCAGAGCCCCTGGAGATCTGTTCTCAGAAACTTAAAAAGGAGGATATGTGGTCTACATGAACGCCTACGTCATGGCGGCAAGGGGAATTTTCCAAGTTTGCACACACCCAGATCTCGAGATTAGTGAGGTGCATGGCAGGAATTGATGTACAATTTAAACTTGAGACTGATGAAGAATCCATAGGTAGCTAGAGGAGACTAGAGGGAGGCTTCCCCTAGTTGTGAGTTACTGAAGAAGTGAGACAACAATGGGCAATGAGGGTGGTTTAAGTTTGAACAAAAGGCTTCATTGCTGAGTAATTGTATTATGTTGCCTTAATCCTAACTGTGCAGGGCCACCTGGGTGGCTCAGTGGGTTAAAGCCTCTGCCTTTGGCTCAGGTCATGGTCTCAGGGTCCTGGGATGGAGCCCCACGTCGGGCTCTCTGCTCAGCGGGGCGCCTGCTTCCTCCTCTCTCTCTGTCTAATTGTGATCTCTGTCTGTCAAATGGATAAATAAAATCTTAAAAAAAAAATTCTTAACTGTGGAATTCCTCCCCATAATAACTACAGAGAAGTTGTGGCATCAGAGATTTAGAGATTCCAGAAGCTTACACTTGGGAAGGAAACAGAAAGATGTTGAAGAGTGAGAGTATCATGAGTTTCACCGGCTGCTTTTCACTTTCAAAAAGGGAAGTTTCAAGTTTCTGCCTGTGGCCGGTGATTGTGTAGTGAGAATGAAGAGGTACGCAAAAAGGCACCCACAGGAATGGGCCAGGGAGGTGGCTGGTACAGGTCTCAGGGTGGGGGGTGAAGGAGCTTTGGCTTTTATTCCATTGTAGACAATAGCTGTTATCTAGTTCCATTTATTAAGTATAATCATTTACTCAGTTCATTTACAGTCATCTGATTTATGCATGAAGATCACTTGGTGGGGGGTACCTGGGTAGCTCAGTGGGTTAAAGCCTCTGCCTTCAGCTTGGGTCATGATCTCAGGGTTCTGGGATCAAGCCCCATGTCGGGCTCTCTGCTCAGCGGGGAGCCTGCTTCCTCCTCTCTCTCTGCCTACTTGTGATCTCTGTCAAATAAATAAATAAATAAAATCTTAAAAAAAAAAAAAAAGAAAAAGGAGATCACTTGGTAGGCATATATATGGCTGGTTTGTTAGTAGAACTTGGACTAAGGTGAGGGAAAAAAAAAACCAACTATGGCCTTTGGTGTCTCTACTGGAAATGTGTTTCCAGGCCCATAATACATGGTATTTGATTTGAGATGTTCTAAAATACCCTCAGTGTCAAGCCAAAGAAACTGCAGTATAAGCACAAAGGACCAAACGCATAATCTCAGCTTCCTCAAGCTCTGGTTAATAGTTGAACCATTTTGTATTTGAATTATTGGAATTATGAACCACTCGAGAGCTTGTATCATGTATGTGATCCAATCTCTGAAGCACCTAGGACAGTGCTTGAGTATATAGGACTTGATAAATGCTTTTTGATTGATTGCAGCAAAAATCTTCAGCAGAATGCTCCAACACTCCCTGAAACTGAGCTATATAGAATTGAGGAGGGTCAGGTGGAAGAACGCTGAAAAATAGCAAAGTGCTTGAAAATGTTGTCTCCTCAGTGGTTACAATAATCACTGGAAAGCAGATGTACAAAGAAGAAGACCTAATAATAGCTTCTCACTCCAGCAATCCAGATCTGTATCTTTTCGGTTTGCACAATTCCTAGCACCGAGCCTTTTTGAAGTGATGTAAAAATTCCCCTATGATCCCACATAGTTCTAACAACCTCTAAATTCCTGAGGGGAAACTCCCGCTTATTTCATTTTCAGGTCCTGGAATCCCTATCCTTTGTCTTTCCATCATCTCAGCATTATCCTGTCAAACTAGTTCAGTGTTATTAGCCACGGTGCATCTCGGTACAGTATGTTCTGCTTCTTTGGAGCGCTGCCAAATCTGGTACGAGAAGCAGGAAGTGATGAGTAAATAGTTTTTTTTTTTTTTTTTTTTTTTTTTAAGACTGGACAGTGCTCTTTAATACGTTGAAGATATTTTCTTGATCCTTCCCACAGAGGGCTTAACTTCACCTTACTGTTGTTGATATTCTGTCCCTATGAATTCTGGGTCTCCGTGAAAAGCTTTGCGGCTGACCCAAGTTTTTCTACCATCTCTTATTCTCAAATGTCCTTGATGTACTCTGGTAAGCCTTCTGCTCCTGGGTGTGTGTGTGTGTAATCTTGGGAAATAGCTATACCTAAAACCATCTTTAGATCTTAGGGAGTGCTTTGAAGATTTGCTTTGATTTTATGTCCTTCTGGATCTTCTCATATCAGTTCAGTTCAACAAATATAATTAAATTCTCCCATATGTTAGCCCAAATTATAAGGATACAAAGATGGATATTTACTTTGTCAAAGGGGTAGAAATCTAATGCAATGATCTGCAACTCTTGAGCATTCTCCTCCCTTGAGGAGCCTTGAAACATACTAATATATGGGGACAAACACCCAGAATCTTTTAAAGTAGGTCTTGGGTGGGTCCTGGACAAAAGAATTAAAAAAAAAACAACAACAAAAAACTCCCCAGATGATCCTAACATATAGTGAAGAACAACCAATCTAATAGGCTAGTTAATAAAAGTTAACATTTGTTAAGAACTGCTTTATGCCAGTTGTTTTTCTTCTTTCATATTTTATATTATCTGATTCTTCTAATAACCCAATAAGATAAATGTATTGTTACCTCCATTTTTTAAAAGAGAATGGCTTGGGGCACCTGTGTGGCTCAGTGTGTTAAGCCTCTGCCTGTGGCTCAGGTCATGATCTCAGGGTCCTGGGATCGAGCCCCGCATCGGGCTCTCTGCTCAGCAGGGAGCCTGCTTCTCTCTCTCTCTGCCTGCCTCTCTGCCTACTTGTGATCTCTCTCTCTGTCAAATAAATAAAATCTTAGAAAAAAAAGAGAGAGAGAATGGCTCTATTTGTTTATTTTTTGTATTTTTTGAAGGCTCAATGCCCAACATGGGCTTTGGCCTTGTCACCCTGAGATCAAGAGTCCCATGCTTGAGACTGAGCCAGCCAGTCATCCCTCTTACCTCCATTTTATGGATGATGAAACCAGCCAGGGTAAATTTTAACGACATATCTAAGGCCACACAGTTAGTATCCTGGAGAACAGAGTCAATGTCACAATCTGTGGGAGCCTGTGTTCCTCACGACTACCTAGACTGCCTCAGGTTCCCTGTCTGAGTGATTTAACCTGATAAGCTCCTCAATGGTGGCAGTTTATAAAAGGTCCTGAGGGAAGAGAGTTCGGAGCTGTTGATTCTGACCATGATTGAGGAGGCTGGGGAACATTTTTACCAGAAGGAACTATTTGGACATAACCTTAAGTGAGGAAGAGGATTTATAGGGAGAGAAGACAGTTCAAACAGAAGAGATGTCCTCTGCGAAGGTACTCAAAAGTTATGCATGGAAAATTCCAGAAATGTGTTCTGCCTTTTGAGTTGAGTTCTCTGGTCACTGTCCAACCCTTTGTCTGTGAATGATCTCGCCTCAGTGTATCCTAGCCCACCTACAAAGCATACTTTTCCTCAGTGCTTTTAACACTTTCATTTTATATTTCAAGATATAAAGATAGCTTTTAATATAGATTTAGACACTTTAAGCTGAAATGGATTAAAGTATAAGTAGGAGTCGTGTCATTCAAGCATGTGACAGTTATTCTCAGCACGTGGGTCTTCTGAGCAGGTACCCCTTCTCAACACTCTCTACAGCCTTGATAAAGCCGGGTAGGCTTTGCCATAGGTGAATAAAATTTTCCTAACTGGAACTACAAGTTTTTACTTATTTCAGCGGAGTCATAATGATAAAAATGTTTATAAAAATGTTCATGTTTATCTCTTTACTTATTCGATAGCCTTTTGCTCTGGGAGTGTAGTATTTATGAAATAGGCAGGAAGCAGAATTGGATGCCACACACCGGTCTTCGAGGGTTGTTGATGAGATCTCCATGGATGTCTCATAGAGCCAGCATCTGTCTGTAAACTGCTGAATTAATGCAGCTTTCTTGATAAATCAAGCAACATCCTGGAGCTAAGGTATTGGCCAGCAGGGGGTGTTGCTGTACCTAGGCTGAGAGCACAGGAACTAGAACTCTGGAGGGACAGCTACAGCAAAACTCATTGTAAGATAATAGGGTGAACCCTCAGGGTTCGACAAGGCCTCCAGGGTCTGACATGGGATAAAAGGCGTGAGCCTGTGGTCCAGGTTCCTCCGACATACCCATGTCCTCATGTCATGCTGTATTGATCCCCTCTATTGACCATTAAACTTGATGCTGTGGACTGAATTGTCTGCTTTCCCCTGCCCCCCAATTCATATATGGAAGCCCCAATCCCTAGTGTGGTGGTGTTTGGAGACAGGGCCCCAGGGAGATAATTAGGTTTAGGGGAGGTCATGAGGGTGGGGCCTTCCTGATGGGATTGATGCCCTTATAAGAAGCCACTCCAGAGAGCTTGTTTCCTCTCTTCTGTCATGTGAGGATACATTGAGAAGGTGGCTCTCCGTAAGCCAGAGAGAGAGCCCTCACCGGGGAACCAGTTGACCTGAACCTTGATCTTGGACTCCCAGCTCCCAGAACTGTGAGAATATAAGCTCTGCTGTTTAAAAAGGCCCCCAGTCTTTGGCTTTTGGCTATGGCAGCCTGGGTGGACTAAGACCCTTGGGAGCACCTTGACAATGAACAATGGAAGCACTGGAAGTGACGGGCACTCTTTTGTGTCCCTGATCTTAGGCGCAGTATGGTTTTTGGTGAAAGCTGTTGTGAAAACTACCTCAGACCCAGTCTGAGTTACCATTCCTGTCAATCAACCCTCTGCTTTTCTTCAGTTACTGTGTTATTTCAAGCAAGCTATTTTGTTTTGTTTTCTTTGCCCAGAAGTTGAGTGAACTGTGTGTGTTTTAAGGAGGCTATCTTGACAACCAAATAGTTTTATAGGTTAAGTTTTATTAAAATAAACTTAGCATAACCTGCATTGACAGAGTGAGTGAATTGTGTTAGTGAAGTGTAGCTGGTTAGCTAAGAAGCAACTTGAATATCCATGGGATTCTACTGACATCTGCTGGACACATGAATGGCAGCCATTATCTGTTGCCTAATTCTGCCCTCTTGCCTGGTAAGAAAAGACCAACCAGGCGGCACAGTTAGGAGAGTGACCTCTAGCGAACAAATCTTAGAAGCTTAGATGTGAAACAAACTCTGTTATGCAGAACTATAAAGGGGCAGTGGTAGAGAGCCAGCTTATAGATTCTAGAGCTCTTCTTTACCTACCACTGCTTCAAGCACATAAAAAAGCTGACATGCAGATGGAGAGAGAGCATTGTAAGAGGAAGTTTGTTTTTTTTTTTAAAAGAAGATTCTGCTGTGAGCCTCAGACACATATCCCAGCAAGGGGCTGGGTCAGAGATTGCCTATCCTACTGCCTCAAAACAAGCATGGGGGCTTTATGTGGACCAAATTGTGTGTCCAATATGGATGTCTGAGATTTGGGATACAGAGTGGACTGGTGTCTAATTAGCATTCTAGGAAATCTGGAGGACAAAAAATGTGAGACTGTTGGCCACAGAGCAGCCTATATGATACAATACAAGGAGCTGCTGTTATAACTGGGGAATTACCAGACTCCTGTCCAGTGGCCAGTCCAAAGGGGCACGAATATTTCCAATGGACCAGATGGGGGACCACATCTGGATAGTGTGGGAGGCTCTGGAGCCATTGTAAGTCCTGCAGAAGGGTGCTGGGAGGCAGTTGGCTAGCCGGCAACCTTTTCAGTGGATTCCTGGAGAACGAAGTGGGGATGGGGGAGAGGCCACCTAGAAGGGCTGCATCACCTATAAAATAGGTACTTCAGCCAGGGTGACCCAGTAGGTAAGCCTCTGCCAGTGCTCACGAGAGAGACAATTCTTGACATCTAGGACAGAGAGTGTGAGCCTACCTATCAGTTTAAGTAAGCAATCTCCCTGTCTCTGTCCCCCTCCTTCCTGTGCTCCAAACCTGGAGAGGCAAGAAGCCCTTGCTCCCACAAAACAGCTGCCAGAGAAAGACCCTCTTCTTCCGCAACACTCAGCCCACAGTGGGACTGGCAAATGGAGAGAGGAAGATCTGATGTTAAGTCAATGGAAATTTTTGATTATTGTGGAGGACTAGATTTTAGATTTCTGATTTAAGACTGCAATTTGAAGTGGCAGGGTACCGCTATTACCTGGCAGTTGGCAGAAATGTCATGGATCTGGCCAAGATTTTATCCAGGGGGAGAGAAAGGTGAGCATCACTGGCCACATCTGTGAGGACCAATGGAAAACTAACGTAAAGCTGCATTTTGATCCTAAGCCGTGAGCTGGGCTGGTTAGCATATCAGTATTTATATCTTTATATCTGGAACCATCACAACTTCTTCATAAGATAGGGCTGTTAGTGGCTTTATCCTTCTCTTCAGTACTCTTCTCACGCTCTCAACTGCTGTCATCTGTATTTAACTCCTGAAATGCCGATGTTCAAAACATAACTTTCAGGGTTCCTTAGGTGGTTCACTGTGTTGATGATTCGATTCTTGTTTTCTGCTCAGGTCCTGGTCTCAGGCTGGGGCTCTGTGCTGAGCGTGGAGCCTGCTTGGGGTCCTCTCTCTCCCCCGGCCCCTCCCTACCAGGAAGACTTGGAAAAGCTCAATAACGAAAACCTGTTTGAAGGCATCTGAGGTAGTATGGACTCATATGGTACCCATATATTGGAGAGAAAGACACGTTACTGAAGAGGAGCCCTCATGCTGCCTACGGTTTGATCCCTCGGGGCACTTGCCAGTTTTGGATATGGGGAGAGAGGCTGAGAAATTGGGTAGAAGGTAAAGGCTAAGAAGAACCAGGACTGGCAGAAATTTCCGCAATCTTGCAAGTCTGAGGAGGTGAGTATTGGAGCGTGCGGATTGCCAAGACAGCCGAGGCCTGAGGGAACAAAATCCTGGAAAGAGAAAGGGAGTGCAGAGAAGTAAACCCAATGCATGGCTACAGTTTTCTCCTTGGGACACTGACTGATTCTTAAGCTGAAAAGAGACATTGAGCCAAAAGTGGTTGAAAAGCCAAGTGGGAATCTTTGGTAGCTTCACTGTGCCAGGTTAGGAGATAAAAATTGGAGCCCTAGGAGGAGTTGCTCTAGTAAATGCCCAGGCTTTGTTTGGAGACCTGAAGTCTAAGAGTGGGCACAACTGAGAAAAGTCAGACACTGAAAATATTGTAACACAGCCTCAAATAAAAATGCACTGAGTGCGCCGAGGTGGTCTATGCCCGTATCTGCTGTCTGCCAGAGACTACGGTGAATCCTCCGAGCGAAGGTAACGTGACCCCCGGTCTCTGCAGTTTTTCATACACCATGCTGGGATTCATTAAAAAGTCACTCCTTGTATCAAGAAACACGATTAAGCGAGAGAAGAGACCAGCAAACAACTCAGCTGTCAGAATTACCAGACACAGACTATAAACTGATTCAGACTTCCCCCATTTCCAAGAACTAATTTTGGCAAGGCTTCTTTTGCTGGAATTTCATCCATTTTTATCGAAATCCTCGACTTTATAGGCATGAAGTTGTTCATAGCATCCTCTGATTTTTTCCTTTTTTAAAAGATTTATTTATTTATTTGATAGAGAGAAAGTGAGAGAGCACAAGCAGGGGGAACAGCCTACAGAAGGAGAAGCAGTCTCTCTGCTGAGCAGGAAGCCTGATCCGGGGCTCGATCCTTGGACCCTGGGATTATGACCTGAGCCAAAGGCAGAAGCCAAAGGCAGAAGCCACCCAGGTGCCCCTGATAGTTACATTTTTCTGGCAATCTTTGCATTGATTTGTGCCTTCTTTGTATTCCCCCTTATCAGTTTCCACAAGTGTTTCTCAATTTTCTTAATCTTTCCTGAGAATAATCTCTTGATTCTTGATTATATATTATTTATTAGTCTTTTGTCTTTACTATTAACTTTCTTTTATTTTTTTAAAGAGTTTTTTTCCTGTTCTTTTTCCCGTTTCTTGCGACCGGTGTTCAGTTTGTTGCTTTTCAACTTAATTCCTTTCTAATAATAAAGACCATACGTGTCCCTTTAATACTAAACATTTTATATATATTTGATAAGCATTTTTAAAGAAAGAATTTATTTATTTATTTGATACAGAGAGAGAGAGTGAGAACAGGAACAGAAGCAGGGGGAGTGGGGGAGGGAGAAGCAGGTTTCCAACCAGTGAGGGAATCTGATGCAGGGCTTGATCCCAGGACTCTGGGATCATGACCTGAGCCAAAGGCAGACACTTAACTACTGAGGCACCCAGGTGCCCCTGATATGCTTTTATTATCACAGTTAAAAATACTAATTTCCCTTGCAATTTATTTTTTGAGTCATATGTTATTTTGAAACATATTTCTTAATTTTACATAGATGGTAAACTTTCATATAAGGCTTGTTACTAATTTTTATCTTAGTTCCATTTTGGTCAGAGGATATAATCTGGATGGCTTCATTCTTTTGAAATTTGGACTTGCTGTAGGGCTAGATACATGATCCTTCTCCATTTTTTTGATGAAATATTTTCTATATATGCTATGTGATTTGTTGATTAGACACCCACCCCCCAGCACTACCACTTTTCATGGGTTTCATTGATATAGTGAGTTTCACTGATAGGCTTTGCTATGAAGAACTTGTAAGTCTTGGAAGTGTGTCATCCCTCTGTGACTTGCTTCCTTGTCAGTATAGTATGGTAGCCTGACTCCATAATCCACGTTGGGATCCCTGCTATATTGTTCTAATTTTACATAAACTTACATGGGCCCAGGAGCGGGGCAAATTTCTTTTTATTATAAGGCACTAGTCCTCCCGACACCAGTCATTCCGTATGGCCTCACTGCAACTAGATTACATCTGCAAAGATCCTATTTCTAAATAACGTTGCCTATTTCTAACTAAAGTAATTTGGGTTCGAGTTTCAATGTATCTTTTCGGGGGGGACATAATTCAATCCGTAACGGGGACAACGATATTCTCTGTTCACATGGGGGAGTCCAAACTGAGGGCAAAATTCTCTCCACCACGCGGAGCAAACAGTAACTGTCCTCCTCGCCTCTTACCCGAATGGTCCTGTGACTGAAGGTCCGCCTCATTCTCTCATCCTGGACTAACCACAGTCAAATTATTTTTGCTTGATCTTTGCTTCCATCTCCCTTTCCCATAAAGGGACAGTCAGGGGCTCTTTAACTCCCTCCAGGTTATCTTTCAATTTCTACACTACTCTCTTCTCTCTTCAGCATGTTGACTAATTTAGCTCCTCACATGACGTACAGAAGGCTATCAATAAAGCATTATGTTAAAACCATTGCTGAAACTCAAACATTTTCCTTTTAATTATCCTGAGCAGAAATAATCCTGGGTAGGTGGTATCATTTTTGTAATATTGAGAAGACATCTTTCTGTCCGTGGTTACTTCCTCCACTTTTTCCCATTCCCTTGATGTTTGAAATTGATCTGAGGGGTAATAAATCTTATTTTGCAATTAGAGAAAAGGCAAATGCCCTTAGGAGGGGTAACACATTGTTTGAGTTTATTCTGCGTGTAAGCGATGGATCAGAGATCTTCTCCCAAGAATGGGGTTGATGGAATGAGGAGCAAATACCACTAGCTGGAACTCTAAAATGAGAGGACAGGGTCAGGAATAGGATGGAATTATAATATGGAATATAAAATTTCCTTTTTGAAAAATTTGCCCTTCCCCATTATTACTCACTTAAAATTCTCCACATTGTAAAAGGAATTCAAATCTACGTCTAAAGATATACACAATTTAGCAAGATCAACTAAAAAGAAGTACGGAAAATGGGGCAAATGGAAAACATGAGCAGGAAAGGAAGGCAGGGCCAGGGGTGTCTACCCACGGTGTCCAGGCCACGGCCACGCGTGATGCACACGCTATGTCACCATGACAGACATGGGTCCCAAACCTGGCCCGAGTGTTTTGATTGTCTCTGTGAAAAAGAAACACGACCGCTAATAAGATTTGCAGTGAACTAGAATCTCAGAGGATAGGACTCCTGTGTATTTAAAAATAGCTCTTCATGTTGTTCTAATGTGTGTTCTTCATTTAAACTCAGGTTCTTAAAGACTTATATTTTCTCTTTCTTCTACTCTCTCCCATCAGTGTCTTGCCTGCCAGTCATTCCTACTTAGTTCGGTGTAGAGGAAACGTCATGATGTACATTCCAGGTAAAGGACAAGAAAAGCATTTTGAATAGAAAAAATGATATAGGAAATTGCTTTCTTTGAGAGCAATCAGGTGGTTTAAGTCATATAAGGGGAAAAAAGTTTTGAGAATACAGGATAGAATATTATTATTTTTCCTACTTCTAAGAGTTAAATAATTTAAAATTTAAAGCTTAACATATATAATAGAGGGGCCCATGAATTTTAATGGCCAAGTGATAAAGTAAGTCTTTAATATGGTGAAGTTCTCAGCTCTTAAGGAAAAAGTGTTTGATTTGTTAATTATTTAGTACAAATCTCAGTGAAGTCATTCTGACTCGCATGATTTAAGAACACTAACTTGGTGACTCAAATATCATAATTGCTTAATGAAATCTGCTGTTTCTTTCTCTAGACTATATGCACTTGCTGGTGTACTCAAAATGTAGCATTTTTAAAGAAAATGAGATAAGGCGCGTCTATTCTTCCTTTTTGTGTGTGCCTGCGCATATGATTTCTGAGTGTGTCCGAAAGTGAGGTATGCACTGATTTTCATGCATTGATTCACATGAATCATGAAGACACTCCAATTCCTATGAATAGGAATACATTTGAATTTATAGTAAATGCTTTTGGCTGCTGTCTCTGATATTACTGTAACTGAAGTAGCTCAAAAGCACAAAAGGTCATGTCAGGCTTTATGTAAAATTTACTAGAGCTGTTTATAAAGGCACCTTGTGTATTGTTGCTTTGTTCACGCACTTCACAGGAAATCCTGTCATCCCGTTGCTTCCTTCCATGTTTCAACTGTTTCTCATTATAAATAAGAGTGTTTATTGCTAATGTCCCCTGAGCCACATGGGGAAAGTGGCATGGACTTCTGTTAAGTCTCACTTGTTCTTCAAAGTGATAGCTTCACACAGTCATGATTTTGACAAGTCTGGGTAGAATTTTATTGTCTGGCCATGTCCAAACGTAAGGCATCGTCCATAGACAACCTCCCAAAGGAAATATTTTATATACTGAGTCACAAGTGTACCCACTCACCTACTGTTAGTATGACTTTTCCTTAGTTACCAAATATAATTCTATCTCTTAGATGACAATGGCCATTTGTACAGAAATTTTTTAGATAGACCTTTAACAGAGGACTCACTTAGGAAATTGTTCAAAAACCTCCTGCTTGTCGGCAGAGTTACCTTTATCCCCACTTCCCATCAGTAACCTGTAGATATCCCAGTCATGTTTGAGACTTGGCTGTCTCACGGCTTTGCTCCACGTGCAAGATCTGAGCTCTAACTCCTCTCTCTGATCATCACTTGACTGATAAAACCCAAGTGGGTAGGAGGTAGGACTGGATAGACTGCACTACGGAGTCAAATAAACTCTGAAATCTGGCGACTTCAATGCAACAAAAGTTTATTTCTCTGCTGCTGGTCACACAACTCTCTTCCAAGGTGTGAATCAGATGTATATAGTCTAGACACGTGAGTGGTTTCAGGGTGTTCCACGACCACCACAAACACTTTTGCCTTTTCCAGGAGGAGAAGGGGCAATAGGAGAGGAGGAAGACAATGCAAGTCAAATGTTCCTGGGTAATTATTTGAAACCATAGCTGGCAGTCTTTGAAGAGGCTGGGAATGGTTTGCTCCAGAGAAGGTCTATTTCTCAAAGCTTCTTAAAAATAAACAAAGAGCGGTGCCTGGGTGGCTCAGTCAGTTAGGCTTCTGACTCTTGATTTTGGGTTAGGTCATGATCTCGAGGTTGTGACCTTGAGCCCTAAGTCAGGCTCTGCACTGGGCATGGAGCCGGCTTTGAGATTCTCTCTCTTCCTCTGCCTCTCCCCTACTGCCTCCCTCACTCTTGCTTTCTAAAACCAACCAACAAACAAAACAAACAAACCCGGGGAATAAGCTTGCACTTGTTTTATTTATCTCAGGCAAACACGAATTGGAACATGAATTGCCTCTTGTTGGCTAATAAACTAAATAGCAATGGGTTTGAATGTTCCAAAGCACTTTCAAACTTGTTTCCATCCTCACAACAATCCTGTGAAGTAAGTAGCAGGTGCTTCTTCATCTTTGTTTTACAGGTAAGATAAGTGAGGCTCCAAGAGGTAAGTGAGTTATATAAAGGTAACAGTTTGTAAGTGGACGCTTTGGGATTAGAGTTTACATCTTCAGTTTCTACAGCTTGATCTTTTTACCTACATTCATTTCAGTACATGGATTCACTACTGGGGCAGAGATAGAACTTGGGAAATGGGGTGTATTCTTTTGTTAGCATATACCATCAGAGGAATGGCAGGGTTAATATTCTCCCCTTTTTAAAAAACAAGAATTAGGTCTTCCAGGAATGGGATTGAAGGGAGCAAGTAATTCATCCTGTCTTTGTCATTCATGTTCAGGTAGGTATGCATTCCAAACCCTCAGTGCCCCCAAACGCTCGCAAAATTATCACTTTTCTTGCATCTCTTTAATCTAAGAGAGAATTACATTTGTGTGTGTGTGTGTGTGTGAGATATTGAATCTTCTTACCTGTGAATGTTGTCTGCCTTTCTGTTTTCAATCTTTCTATTAATCTCTTATAGTATTTTAAGATTTCTTCATATAGGTCTTGCACACATCATCATTAATTCTTAAATACTTTATTTTTAATGCATTTTTTTTAAAGATTTTTTTTTTATTTTTAATTTGACAGACAGAGATCACAAGTAGACAGAGAGGCAGGCTGGGGAGGGGGAGCAGGCTCCCTGCTGAGCAGAGGGCTCTATCCCAGGACCCTAAGATCATGACCTGAGCCAAAGGCAGAGGCTTTACCCACTCAGTCACCCAGGCACCCCCAAATACTTCATTTCTGTTTGTTATTTTAATGGAACCATTTATTCCATTATAGCTTCTAAAGGGTTGTTTTGTATATAAAAAGACTATTGATTTCTACGTATTAATTTTTGTATCTAGTCGACCTATTGCCTTCTCTTAAATAGTTTTATAGTTGATTCAAGTAGGTTTTATGGGTCAAGAATCATACAGTCTTTAAACAAAAATTTTATATTTGCTTTTCAAGGTTTTATGATGTTTTCCTCTTGTCTAATAGACTGTTTAGTACCTCCAGTACTGTGTTAAATAATTATTGTGATAAAGGACACTCTTGCCCTTTTCCTGTTTTTAATGGAAATGTTTTTAGGGTTTTTCTATTAAGGTAAATCTTGGCTTTGGGGTTGAGCTAGAAATAGTATCATGCTAGGGAAGCACCCATATTGTTAACATGTATCTCCTACTTTATTATGATTATGTGTTTCGATCAGATAGCATTTTTCAGTGCATGAGCTCATCAGATTACTTTGACTAGAAAGCTGGACATGGTCTATGTAATGGAGTACAGATTTTTTGAAAAAAATCTAGAGCTGCTCTAATATGTTAGTTGTCTGCCTTGGTAACCATGTGAGGCTATTGAGGATTTAACGTGGCTGGCTGGTCTGAATTGAGATGTGCTATAAGTATAAAAAATACATTAGATTCTGAAGACTTCATATGAAAAATAATGTAAAAGATCTCAATATTTTTTATATTGATTATATGTTGAAATACTAATACATTGGAAATCTGTATTAAAAAATTATTAAAATCAATTCCACCATTTTCTTTTTACTTATTCAAACATGGCTACTAGAAAATTTGAAATTACATGCAGGGTTTCATTGGTGGCTTGCATTATGGTTCATGTGTATTTGCAGTATTGTATATATATTAGCTAGTGCTTGTCTAGGGTATCTACTGACGATGTTCTATACATTCAGGAAGAAAAGGCCCTTATGAGCAGCACTTTTTTGTCCTTTGGTTTTGGATAGGTCCTCATATCGTTGCCTTTGTAACACTACAGTCAGACCCATAGCGTGTCATTAGGCACATTTTGATGTTCTGTTGGGGCTTAGTAAAACCTGCCTTTCCTCTTGGTGTGTAGTCCTCTGGGGAGAGGTTACGCTTATTTGCTTAAAGAGTTCAGAAACTCCCCACCCACCCAAACTGCTCCCTAAAATTTAAAAATTAAGAGGAGACTGTGGATGAACCAGGGTCAGGGTAGGGCAAGAAGGTGACTGAAATAAAACGATTTTGAGGACAGTGGTGATCTGTATTGGTGACCCATTCTTAAGAGAGAATCTAGGAGTTCAGAGAGAGAAAGCTGGTGTTTAGTGCAGAGCATGGCTAGTGCGAAGTCCTCTAGGCTCACCTACAGTGGTGCAGTGATTCTGCTGTGGGATGTAATGTCTGAGTGTAGGTGCCTTGCGGTCAGGCACAAGGCCGCCTGTAGTGGTGCCTGGGCCAGCGCAGGTACTTAGGGACGATGGGTAAGCTCATGAAGCCTGAGACAGACCCTTCAGGTACTCATGCCAGTCCCCAGGGAGGTCGTATTTGCATTAAAGTAAGTCAGGGTGCCTGGGTGGCTCAGTTGGTTGGGCATCTGCCTCTGGCTCAGGTCATGATCCGGATCCAGTGCCACGTCTGGCTCCCTGCTCAGCGGGGAGTCTGCTTCTCCTTCTGCCCCTCCCTCCCTACTCATGCTCACTCTCTCTCTTGCAAAAGTAAGTAAGTAAGTAAGTAAATAAATAAATAAAGTCAGACCTGATATATACTTAGTGTAGTTAAGATATTGAAAAATAGGTGTTAACTACCTTCCTAAAAGCAGCAGAGAAATAGCTGCAAAAATTGCCAAAGCCATTTTTTTTTAAAGAATTTATTTATTTATTTGACAGACAGCGATCACAAGTAGACAGAGAGGCAGACAGAGAGAGGAAGGGAAGCAGGCTCCCCGCTGAGCAGAGAGCCCGACATGGGGCTCCCTGCTGAGCAGAGAGCCCGACATCGGGCTTCATCCCAGGACCCTGGGACCATGACCCAAGCCGAAGGCAGAGGCCTTAACCCACTGAGCCACCCAGGCGCCCCTGCCAAAGCCATTTTTACGAAAGGTGGTTTTCTACTCCTTTTCTACAGGATCACTGTTATTACCACCAGCAGCAGCAGCAGCAGCAGCAGCAGCAGCAGCAGGCAGTAGCTAGCTGTAATTTACCTGTGCTAGTCAGGGAGGAGTAATTTATCTATTCTCTAAAGCAGTAGCAGTTCTGATCCTAGATAAAGTTAAAAGGCAGGCAAAAAAAAAAAGGTTTATTTTGGGTGCCTGGGGGGCTCAGCTGGTTAAGTGCCTGCCTTAGGCTCAGGTATGATCCCTGGGTCCTGGGACTGAGCCCATCAGAGTCACCTGGCTCCCTGCTAGTGTGGAGTCCGCTTCTCCCTCTGCCACCCCCCACCGCTACTGCTCTCTCTCATTTTCTCTCTCTCAAATAAACAAATAACATCTTAAAACCACCAACAACAAAAAGATGGTTTGTTTTGTTCCGAGGCTCTCTCTTTTTTTTTTTTTTTTTTAAGATTTTATTTTTTTATTTGACAGAGAGATATCACAAGCAGATGGAGAGGCAGGCAGAGAGAGAGAGAGAGAGAGGGAAGCAGGCTCCCTGCTCAGCAGAGAGCCCGATATGGGACTCGATCCCAGGACCCTGAGATCATGACCTGAGCCGAAGGCAGCGGCTTAACCCACTGAGCCACCCAGGCGCCCCCGAGGCTCTCTCATACCCTTCTTAGTCCTGGGTATGTTCTGCTTCTGGTCAACATTGTCTTCTTCCCTTCTCTCTAGAAAATTTGTTCATCTATTCCTTCATCCATCAGACAACTACAGAGAACCTTCTATGCCGTGCATCAGGAATAGAAAAATGAATAAAATATAGTTCTTGCTGTCCAGGATGGTCTAGCAAAATGGGAAGATTAGGAGAATAAGGGCAAAAATCACAAGAGAGAAATCTTTGCCAAAGGCATTCCATCTTTGAGCGGTTATAGTACCAATATTCTGGATAACAGCTGAAGGTGGTAATTAATTTCCCTAGAGAGGCAATCAATTTCCAGATCATAAGAACTTAGGATGTTACTCAACTTTATAGTACTTACACCACTAGATTTTGAAAAGAAAGTAAGGAAATAATATGTACTGAGTTCCGATTATCTCACTGCTTTCACAGACATTATTCCCATTTAAAGAATGTGGAATTAAGGGTTCACAAAACAAGGGACTTGCTGAAGGTCCAAAGTACGCAGAAGAGCTGAGACTTGAACTCAGGTCTGCCTGACATACAAGTCCAATCTCTGACTACTTTCTCACACCGTCTACATAGGAAAAATTCTCCAATTATAGAAACTCAGATTCTGTAACAAGCGAGGGCCCTATATTTTTGGATAGGGAGCCCTCTGACATCCATTTTGTCATCTAAGCAGGTCAATGCATGTAAGTCTAGCCTTGGGTAGTTGACAGCTGAAGTACATACACGTCCTTCTGAGCTAGGAAAGCAAACCAGAGGATCAGCAGACAGAGTGGACAGGTTCAGGGGTCTGGCTTCTGATAGACTTTGTCATTCCATGGGGGCTGAAAAGAGTGAGTTAGATCCCGTGCCTTTCCTTGTGGTTCTCTACCCAATCGCCACACCACCTCCATTCTCAGATCCCACACTTACCAGAGGATCATCCAGAAGCTCTTTCAGGGCAGTAGACATGCATTGTACTAATTTTGCACCCTCTTCAGTACCTAACACACTGCGTTTGTGTAATAGGTACAACAGATTAACAAGTGGCTTTGTTTTGAAAAAGCGAATCGTTGGAATATCAAAATTGAAAACTTCTTCCAAAAAAAACCTTTTGGTCAACTCTGTACATGGTAATCTCCCAGAATGCTGCTTGACTGCATTAAAGAGTCGAAAACTGGTATTTCATGACTAAGACAGGTTTTCTCACGAACTCCACCCTGAATGCACTCTTGACTCCGACAGGAAGTGCTGTTGTGATCCCGGAGAAACACATGACTCACGGGAAAGCCTGCCTTGATCCCCGCTCAGCCTCGGTGTGTTTTGAGATGCTGGAACATTGAGGGGGAGTTTCCAGTCTTGTTTTGATCCCTCGTCCGTGAATCTCCCTCCGATCTCAGGCTCTCCTCCCTGACAATGTCACGTTTCCCACGTCGTTAAAACACAAAACCAAAAAAAATGACAACAAGACAACCCATCAGAAAACCAGAAACTCTTCAGGAGCCCCCAGTGATCTTTGTGTCCGCGTGTATGTGTTCCATTCAGATTTTACTCTCAAAGTGAGAACTCATTAAATCTTCCCAGCCTAGGCTTTCCAACTCGGGTTCCTGCACCCGGCCCGCCGCCTGCACGCCGCCCGCCCCGCGTGGCCCTGTCTCCTTGACGGCCGCGTCCCCAGGGCTCCCGGGCACAGCATGAAGGTGCCACACAGCCAGTGCGACCTCCCGCTCCACCGGCCTCGACTTCTCGGTCCACAACTTCATTCTGCAGCTCTGGAGCCCCGAAGCCCACGTTGCCCCTTTGCGGCACGATGATGTCACGCTCCGTGAGCTTCTCCCCGTTCCTGGGGTCCAGCATGTCCTTCCAAGTCAGTGTCTGCACGTCCTCCAGCTGACTCCGTCTCCACACGACCGCAGCACAGAGCCGGAAGCGTCGGGGCGCACGCGGCCGTGGCTTGGCGCGCCGCTCTCGCTGCGCCGGAAGTGCCGCGTGGTCCCGGAGCCCGGCGGAGGCGTGAGGCGCTTGCGCGTAGGCTCCGACATGCGCAGTGGCTTCCCCGACGGGCAGTAGGTCTGCGTGCGCATTGGCTTCTCCAGTTTGGGGACCTCAGCCTCGAGGGTCGGGCGCGGGATCTAGAGGAGCGGGGCAGTGCCTTGTCCTTGTCCTAGTCCTTGCTTGCGGGGCCTGCAGTGGTCCTGGGTCAGGCATCCTTTGGGCGGTTCCCTGAGACGGCCTTGGGCGAGAAGGGCTGCAGGGGGCTGGCTCACGGTGACTGCCGCCTCCTCCAGGAAGCCCGGCCCGGCTGCTGCCCCGCGGCCGCCGCAGCTCTTCCTGCTACTCACGCCCAGGGGACCATCCTGCTTCTCAGCTGCCTTCGTCTGCGGGGCCATCTCCTTCTCCTGCCACGAGGAGTATCCAGGATTGCCTCACCCTCATACAGTAGCCACGTGTGGAGACGACGGGGCGGCGGCCGGGCTGCAGACAGAGGCCGCAGCCGTCGGAGCCCTTGACATCATCCCTGGCTCAGCGGGATGTTCTGGGTCCTGTGGCCTGAGGCCTTGCTGTATCCCTCGCGGTAAGTACAGACGCCTCGCCTTGCAATTCTTGCGGAAGTGTGTCATCCTCGCAAACGCCTCGTTTCTTCGCGCAAACGCCTCTGCGGCTGTGCTGCAGCAGGGATCCTTGAACGATCAGACACACGTGCGCACCTGCCCCGCGGTCGCGTTCTCTTCCTTGCCTTGGACAGGTTGAAGCTCAAGGCTACCAACAAGAATTTCAAAAAGTTACCTTCGGTAGGCAGACATTAAACCTATATTTTCCAGCCCTTATAGAAGAAAAAAAAAACATTTTTTTTTTCTTTGCTGAGAGTTATTGGGGTTATTCTTTCGTTTTCACCTGTAACCGCTGCAGAATTTTTTTCTCAGCCCTGGTTCCCAGACAGGGTCTGTCTTTGGTCCTCAGTTATGGTACGTGAAGGCAGTGGTTTGCAGAATGGGATTCAAGTTTGTTTGCTTTTCCCAAAATACCGTTCTCTCTTTTTATCTGTTCAAAAACCTGGACTCACCAGAATTCTGGTTAGTAATGTCGGAGACAGAAAGCCACCATAACGGTGGCAGTATAGGCCCTTAATTCGTGCCCACATACGATTGACTGGCAAGTTGGCTATTACAGAAAGCTAGATCCTAGGGTGTAAAGATAAGGGATAGTAGTGGAAGAAACAACAAACTGCAGGTGACTGCAAGTGCCTGAAATTGAATCAAAGAGAAGGAAGGCATCCAGAGGAAGAGGAAATTGTCTGCGGTTGAGCGGAAGAAGCTTACAACTTTGTTTTGGCTTTTCCTATTTTGTGGCATGAACTTGAGTCTCTGGTTCTGTACATGGAGATGAGAAAAATTAGAAGGAGGATATAAAAACCAGGAACCATAGAGCAATGTCAAAAATAATTTATCTAAAAATGTTATGAGAAGGCAGTAAGTCAGTGTTGATTCCTAAATATCCATAAACAGATTTTTCTTCCAATAATGGAACTCAGCTGTTGAATTGTTTTTAGATGTCGTGTTTCTTTAGAACTGACAAGCCTCAGAGAGGCAAGGCCACTATTATTCACATTTTGCTAGTGAAGAAACAGGCTGACAGAGGTTAGCTACTTGCCCAGTCATATGGCTGGTTGGTGACAGAGGTGTGACTTGAACATGGAGGGTTTTTTTGTTGTTGTTGTTTATTTGTTTTTTTAAAGATTTTATTTATTTATTTGACAGACAGATCACAAGTAGGCAGAGAGGCAGGCAGAGAGAGAGAGATGGGGAAGCAGGCTCCCCGCTGAGCAAGGAGCCGCATGCGGGGCTCAATTCCAGGACCCAGGGATCATGACCTGAGCTGAAGACAGAGGCCCTAACCCACTGAGCCACCCAGGCGCCGTAAACGCAAAGGTTTTATGTTCAGTTCTCATGCACTGAATCAACTGCCTCTGGTGCCTGAGAGAGGCTTTTGGGAATAGCTCAGAGTAGATCTTTTGTTTTCTACTGGGGTGAAAATATCGTCATTTGGGAGGAAAACAAAACAGTATGAGAACATATTTGAACACTATTCCCTTATGAAATATAGATGGGTTAGGGAAGAATTGATTATATCAGAATAATTCTCCATTGACTTAAAGTGAAATTAAAGAAAAATTGGAAGAATAAACTGGTTTGGCCAGTCTCACCAGCTATCACCTTGAGAGGCGAGTTCTCAAGGTGGAAAATTCCAAGTCAAGGTAGAAGAGAACTGTTTTCTGTTTTTTGCCCCTTGAACAGACCAACATGGCACCTAATCACAAAGTCTCCTTTTTGAAAGTTCAAAGGCTGAAATTCCCTTTTCAAACTACAGGAATTGGTCAGACCAACTTGTCTTTTGAGGGGAATTTATTAATAGAGAACTTGCTGTAGTTTTTTTATTCAGGTTGGATTTCCTGTGATATACAAAAAACTTACTAGCCAAAACTTTGAGTTATGACTTGTTGGGTTATGAGTGGAATTTCGGTTATTCCTCAAACGTCACTTGGGACAAACCAGATCATGATCGGGTAGCAACCAACCCCCAAATCTCAGTGGTTTAAAACAACAAAGATTTATTTCTTTGTCATGCTCTATATCCTAGCAGGTTGGCAGAGGGACTTTGGTCTTATGGTTATTCAGATACTCAGGTTGACTGGGAACCTGTCAGGCTAGAGGAGGAGAAGGAGAATCCTGGAAGATCTCACATTAAATCAAATGCTCCAGAAAAGAAGTGACATTGCCCCAAATCCACTGGCTGGCTTAGTCATATGCCCGGCCCCCTTTACTAGGAAGTATAGTCTTACCTTGTACCCAGAAGACAGAGAACTGGAAGTATTTTGTAAATTACACTAAAGGCTACCAAAATTCGTATATAAATAGAGAAGACACTGGTAAATAAAATCCTGTAAATCAAATATTTTTTCCTAGTAATGTAGATGATACAATTTAAAGGATGAAGTATTTCAAAATGCCTATTCACAGGAATAGTCACAAAATGAGAACTATGGTTCAAGGTTGAGAGAAAAACAGAATTTTAATGTAGTCATTATTATATTGGTCATGAATATAAGGATAAAGAAGCTCCTCTTTTTGTCCAGGAGTATAGTAAATCAAGTATTTTTTGTCCATTGTTTTTCTGTTTTGAGTGAAAGATGCAGTATATTAGAGAAATTCTAGAATAGTGATAGCAATCAGATTTTATCTCCTATAACGATTCCAATTTTTTGTAAAATAGTGGACTCTAACCTTCTTTGATTTCTTCTATTGGTAAAATGTACAATTTATTTGCTTTCATCTCCATTTATATATATTTATTTGATGATCAATTACTAACATAATTTATTGCATATACTGGAAAACTTTGACAAACATAGAAATTAGAACTGCAAATAAGCAGTCTATACTTTCTTTCACCCCACAAAGAACTTTCTTATTTGTCCCGTTTGGAGATGAATATTCTTGAGCACTTGTTGAACTGGATTTTCAGGCCAGGTCAAGGCTCAGTTCTTAGTAGCAATGTCGTCCAAGCAAAGAAGGATGTCATATGTCCTAGATAGTTAAAGTCTCTGGTTCAAGTTGGCAAGGGTTGGATACTTACATCCACTCTTGCTTCTTTTCTATTGCTACAAGACATCCTGTCCGAGGTTTCCTTTTTTAGATCATGGGACATTATAGCCCTGACAAGTCTTCCAGTAACTCTTTCAGATGAGTCCTTCCTAAGCTGAATTAAATGGATAATTGAACAGAGGAAACTACAGTGCATCTGAAAGTTCACAACCGCAAGTAGCTAGCAGTGGTTGGCAAGCTGGATCCAGAAACTGCATAGCATTTCAGGAGGCTTTCTTATGGTATGCTCTTTTAATATGAAAGATGCCAACTTCTTTGTGGTGTATAAACTTTGACTCTCCTACAAGATTTTTTTTTTCCAAAACTAATTATAAATTTAGTACTCATAAATTTGAAAGACAGGAGTTACTAGTTTTGAAAGTGCTACATGCTAGACATATTTTTAAAAATACCTTGTTTTGAATGGTATATGCTATCTTCCAAGGAAGGACTGGAGAACTTTCTGTGCCCATAAAAATGCATGTTTTATCTGTGTTAGCACAGAAAACGATTTTAGATGCATTGAGTTTTTAGGAAACTTGAAAGGTTGAGGAAGAATACATTATACCTATTGAACTTTAGTTGGAGTACCAGATATTCTAATACTTTGATGTTTATGCATTATAATAGGCTAAGAATTTTATTCAGAACACAAAATAAATATAATATCTTTTCCAAGGATTGATATTACAATGGGGTTGTCTACTTATTTATGTTTTATTTGTTTTGGATAGGGAATTTTAATATATAATACAAAATCTATAGACAGTTCTTTCAAACCTGATAATGGTCTGTTGGAGTATAATAATTACCAGGATCAGAAACTTCCAGGAAGTCATAAGAACAGATGCTGTTTGTCTATGTGTCATTGTTTCAGAGGTTAAAGTAGTGGAAGGAAGTAAAAGTGGTGACATTTGAACGGTATCTGTAGGGCTTCAAACATTAATGCAGATTTTTGTATTTTGTATTTAATGTGTATCTATGAAATCATATAAATTTCTTGTGTGTGTGTTTGTGTGTGTGTAACAGCCCAACCCCCCAAAACCTGTGGACATAATGATGAATAAACACAATTTGGTACTTGTTCCAGTGAACTTGCAGCTTCTAATTCTAACAAGATTCCTTATCAAGCACTTTGGAAAGACTTAAACGTTTTTTTCTTGTATCAAAAATGTTTTATTGGTGATTGACATTTCTTTCCAACAAATGGTACTAGCTTACTGCCAACTATCCCCTGGCAAACCCTCCAGATAGGTCCCTTTCTCCAGTTATCAACTACTGGTTTTGGTACATCCTTCCTGTGAGCCAGCTGGGTATCATAATATTGTAAAAACAAAGTCCTAAAAATTCTAATAATAAACGTGTTTAATTTTTCAGTAATTTTTCTTCCTTAACCACTTTTTATTAAAAGCTAGACGTATAATTAATGCATAACTTATTTCTGGCTTCTTAATATTCTTTGCTTGACTTGGCCATCAACCTACTGAAGGAAGATGTTCATTAAAACAGATTGTGTTGACCTAAAATACCAAAGGGATTTTGATGAACTCTCCTGTGTACATCTGTAAATATTTGAAAAGGAAAAGATAGCTTTTCAGACCCTTTCAGAAGCAGAGGTCATCTGGTGACTTAAGTTTCTTTTAGCTATATGACTTCTTGACACCATGATTTTTGAGTTGTTAGGCTATTAAAGTTGTTGGACATAACATGTAAATATAGATCTAGATAACACGGCCATCATTTGCATTTTCTTGGCCAGTTTTCTGTTGAATACTGCCACATTTAATGTAATGGCTTAAAAATTAAATGTAATATAGCAATTGAGTTATATAAAAGACTTAGTAGAGTGTGGCTTCATAAAACTATTTTAATCTCATTACCTTATTAAAACTTTTTATTGTTACAAATTTCAAACATACATAAAAGTAGAAGAAATGGTGTAATGAAATTCTATTATCCATCATCCACCTTCAATAATTATCAGTATATTGTCAAACTCGTATCTGTATATCCCCAGCTGATCCCATGTGGGGTATTTTTTAAAAAGTTTTATTGAGGTATAATTTTTAAAGCCACCCTTGTAATTGAATGCACTCCTCTACTGATTTGTAATTTAGTGATATTAAGTTAATTTATAGAGTTGTGAAACTATCATTGTCTACTTTTAGAATATTTCTCTCATCTCAGATTTCCCTGTGCCTGTTTGCAGTCAGTTCTCACTCTCACATTTGTCCCCAGGTAATTGCTATTCTATAAATCTATAGATTTCTACTTTCTGGACATTTCATATAATTGGACTCATATAATGTATAATCTTTTGCATTTCACTTTCTTTCTTAGTGTTTTTGATACAGTGTTCACCAATACAGTATCGTGTTGTTGTATTTCATTCCTTTATTTGCTGAATTGTATTTCACTCTATGGACCTATTACAATTTTCATTACCATTCATCAGTTGATCAACATTAAGATTGTTTCTAGTTTTGGGCTATTATGTATAATGCTGTTATGAACATTCATGTGAAAGTCATGTGAACATGTGTTTTGATCTCTCCTGGGTAGGTATCTAGTTGTAGAATTGCTGGATTGATTAATATTTATCTTTTTAAGAAATTGCCAAGCTGTTCCCCAAATGGCTGTACCATTTGATGTTCCCAGCAGCAATTTGAGGGCTTCCTGATTCTCCACATCCTCACCAACACTTGGTATTATCTGTCTTTTTTAATGATAGCCATTGAAATGGGTGCATAGTGGTATCTCATTGTCCTTTTTTTTTTTTTTTAAGATTTTATTTATTTTTTCAAGAGAGTGTGATTGTATGAATGCATAAAGGTGGTGGAGTGAGGCTGGGGGAGGGACAGAAGAAGAGGGAGAGAGAGAGAATGAATCCTCCAGCAGGTTCCATCCTAGGATCCTGAGATCATGACCTGAGCCAAAACCATGAGTCGCCCAGGTGCCCCTCATTGTCCTTTTTAATTATCTTTTAAATCTGTTATGTTTATTGAATGAGATGAGTTCTTTCTCTGCCTCAGATGACTTTTCCAGTTGCTCTTAGGTATTACAAAGGATCTTGATTTAGTCGTAATGTCCTAACTGATTTAAAGGTGAGGCACCTAGTTCCCATCCTCCCCTAAAGCCTAAGGTGAGGTGATGGTAGGGGGAAGCCAATAGTTGGCTTTCCTCATTTGCCTTCTTACTCTGTAAGATTTCCCCCTTATTTTGCTGCCAAGGAACAGGATGGGGGAGAGATGGGAAGCAGAGAAGTCTTTTCTGGTTCTGTAGTGAGGGAGCCTAACATTTTCTTGGCCTGCACGTGTTTGAGGCTGCCTTTTGACTTTCTGGGTGAGCACTTGATACCCCTGCCTTGCTTGCTCCTCCACATGCAGTGAATACCTTTTCAATACAGCTGGTTGCTTCCCTGAACATCTAGAGCTTGAATGATTAACTTCTACTTCTCTTTGCTGAGGTCTTTTTACCCCTATAGGTTGCTGCTTTTCTAAGGACCTAAAATAACCTCTTCTTACAAGGCCCTTGTCTGGTCCTTAGGCAACTTTAACTTATCTCTGTCCCCATACATTTTGCAATTGCTTATAGCCTAACCCTGCCATCACTCTTCTGGTTCATCTGTTGATAACTAGCCATCTCTTCTCTTTCATTTGAGATTTCTCTACCTAGCACCAGAGAACAAAGAGTTCACTGTCACCCCAACTGAGAGATTCCACTGGGCCCCTCTTGCTAGACTTGAAGAGAGGGTGAAGCATCTCCAAGGCCTCCACGTGGCAGAGGAGACGCGGAACACTAACATCTAAAAATCTTCCATTCTGCTCTCTTCCTACCCTTTCAGGTCCTCAGTGAGGTGAGGGATTCAAGAGTTCTATGCCTGTTTATTTGTGAGATCCTTTGAAAATCTGCATCTTGTTTGATATTCCAGTCTGGGATATTGATTATATGTTGAGACAGTTCTGGGTGGTAGGTCTGGATCAGAGATAGGTCTCTATGATATATTTATATATTCCTCTACTGAGAAAAAAATTTTCTTTTTCAGTTAAGTAAAGGGCAAGTGACTGAAGGCATAATAATTGTTTTACAACCCTAGGAAGGCAGAAGAACGAAGCAGCAGGGTTCATGGTATCTAGTTCTGTATGACGTACGGCCGTCCTCCGTTCCCTCCCTGTTTCCTTCCTTCCATCTTTCTTTCTTTCTTTCTTTTTTAGGTAATTTCTCCACGCAACACAGGGCTTGGACTTACAACCCTGAGATCAAGCGTTGCATGCTGTATTGACTTGAGCCAGTCAGGCACCCTGGCTTAGGTACATTTCTTGATCTCTTCGGGTCCGTTTTTATCCTTTGTAAAATTGAGGCAATACTACCTGTCTTTTTGGACATTATGAAGAGTAAAAGAAATGATGTATGAAAACAAATTAAGCCAGTGCCTGGCATTTAATGCATGCTTCTATATAACTATATGACTGACTTTTGAAGCATCATTTGCATTTGTTTTCTAGGACTGCAAAATAGCACAGACTGGTATCTTAAACAATACATTTATTTCCTTAAATTTATGGAGGTTAGAAGTCCAAGATCAAAGTGTCAGCAGGATTGGTTTCTTGCCTTGTCTTAGAGATGGCCATCTTCTTTTTGTGTCTTCACATAATTTTCCCTCTGTGTGACCTTGTGTCCTAATCTTTTCTTATAAATAGTCATACTAGATTAGGGTCCACCCTAATGACCTCACTTTCACTTAATTACCTTTTTGTTTTTTGAAGATTTTATTCATTTATTTGACACGGGGAGAGATAGAGTACAGAGGGGGCAGCAGGAGAGAGAGAGGGAGGAACAGACTCCCCGCTGAGCAGGGAGTCCAGTGAGGGACTTAATCCCAGGACCCTGGGATCATGACCTGAGCCGAAGGCAGATGCTTAACCAACTGAGCCACCCAGGTGCCCACTTAATTACCTTTTTAAAGGCTCTGTTTCCAAATATGGTCACATTCTGAGGTTGAGGTTAGGACTTTAAGATATGAATTTTGGAAGGACACAACTCAGCTCATAACAATGATTTAAAAGAAAGAAAAAAAAAACTCTTGCTTTTATGGTTGATGTGCTTGCTTACATAACAGATCAAAAGACTCTATGGCTGAACTATTGGAATTAATAAATAAATTTAATAAGTTGCTAGATCTAAGGTCAATACACAAAAATCATGTTTCTGTAGAATGGTAAAAAACAATTAGAAAATAAAAATGAAAAATGCAACTTACATTTAGTATGAAAACCACCAAATGCCTGGTAACAAATCTAATATGTGATGGACATGACCTTATCACCAAAAGAAAAAAAAAGCTTACAAAATGTTATTTAGAAAATCGAAAGAAATGAAAGAAGACCCAAGTATACCATGTGAATGGATTAGAGGGCTAAATATCGTAGAAACATCAGTTTTCTCAAATGGATTTATAGATCAAATAAAATGCCAGTAGAATTCAACTGCAGATCCAGTTTTGTGAACATCGAGTAAATCTTAAGGCTGTGAAAGTTTAAGTGGTAAAGAATAGGATAATCTTAAAGAATAAAAATTTGGCAAGCTTCTGTTACCAGATAGCATGACTATAATGTTATAGTAATTAAGACAGTTGGTATTGGTGCTATCTTAAGGGTCCCCAAGACTATCCTTAGGCTTGAGGAGGACTTAGAACCTTAGGACTCCCAGGACTCAAGGTATAGTCATATTCATGGATATTATTTATTACAGTGAAATGATACAAAGCAAAATGAGAGAACAGAAGAGACACATGAGGTGAACTCTGGAGGAAATCAAGTGCAAACCTCCAAAAGTCTCCCAGTGGAGACACATTTAATTTCCCCAGCAAGTTATAACAATACATGTGAAATGTTGTCTGTCAGAGAAGCTCATTAGAGACTCAGGGCCCAGCGTTTTTATTGGGGGCTTGTCATGTACACATACTCTGTCAAGTACACACCCAACTTCCAAACTCTAGAAGGAAAGCAAGTGTCCAGCATAATCTCCATTGTTTGTACAAAGAGTTTAGGCACAGTGAGAAATTCCTGTCAGTTCTGGGAAAGGTAGAAACCCTCTACAGATCTAGGTTTCCGCATTCCAGCCAAGGGCTAACCTTATATGCAAGTCTGTCAAAGGATAACATTCTCAGGCCTGTTTTATTAACTCTTTTCTGAATAGGTCCAAAGATGGATAAATAGAGCAATAGAATAGAAACAAGTCCAGAAGTAAATCTACACATATATAGTTACCTGATATATGACAAAAATGTCATTCCAATATAATGGGGGAAAGATGGCATATTTAATAAATGATGTTGGATCACTTGGTCATCTAAGTGGGAGAATGTAGACCTTGATGCCTACTTTACACAATAGCCAAATACCAATTCCAGCTGGGTCAAAATATAAAATTTATAGGGGGCGCCTGGGTGGCTCAGTGGGTTAAGCCGCTGCCTTCGGCTCGGGTCATGATCCCAGGGTCCTGGGATCGAGCCCCACATCGGGCTCTCTGCTCAGCGGGGAGCCTGCTTCCCTCTCTCTCTCTGCCTGCCTCTCCATCTACTTGTGATTTCTCTCTGTCAAATAAATAAATAAAATCTTAAAAAAAAAAATTTATAGAAGATAACTCGGAGAGTGTCTTCATGATCTTATAGGTAAGGCGTCCTCAAAAGCTCACAAAAAGCACCAACTGGAAAGGCAAAGATAGATACATTGGACAGGATTAAAGTTGGGAGTTTTGTTAAAAGGTGGCTCCGTCAGTTAAGCGTCTGCCTTCGGCTCAGGTCATGATCCCAGGGTTCTGGGATGGAGCCCGGCATCTGCTCAGCATGGAGTCTGCTTCTCCCTCTCTCTCTGCCCCTCCCCCCACGTGTATGTATGCTTGCTCTCTTTCTCAAATAAATAAATAAAACCTAAAAAAGGGATAACACTGAGTAAAATAAATTAAGACATGGAGTGGGAGAATGCATGCTAAATATTATCTACAAAGGACTTGAGTGCAGAGGATATAAGGAAATCCACTCCCAGCCCTGAAGACAATGTAATATTAAAAGTGTGCAAAAGACTTAACCAGACAGGCACTTCATGAAAAAGGATATCCATATGACCGATAAACATATGAAAAGGGGAAAGGGTGATTATATGAGTTTCCTATTGCTGCTGTAACAAGTTGCCACAGACTTAGTGACCTATGACTGACTCCTTGGAAGATACTCAGCAGAAACGTGTACCAGTACTCATCAAGAGGCATATTATTAGAATTCACACAGTCACACTTTTCATAATAGTTCCAAGCTGGCAGCTACTGCCGATTTCCAACAGCAGTAAAATGAATAAGTAAATTGTGGCGTATTCATGCAGTGGAATACTGAACAGCAGTAAGAATGAAGAAACCACCACTATTACTATGTATAACGGCATGGGTGAAACTCCCAAATGTCAGCAGAGCAAAAGCATCCAGGCACGCAGAAGTACGTACGGTGTGATTGTAAAGCTCAGAGCCAGTGCCTGGTGTTAGAAGCCAGAATAGTGATCCCTTTGGGGATGATAGCACAGAGGAGGGGGCACTGGGAAGGTTTGTCAGTGTTGGCGATGTTCTGTATCCTGATTTGGGGTTGGCTATGCAGATGTGTTCATTCTAAAATGATTCATCAAGGCCTTACTCACAATTTATGCACTTTCCTACACGTATGCTAAATTTAGTAAAAAGTTAACTTATAAGTAAGTAATGTGCATGAAGTTTTTTTGAGAAATCTTTGAAAAATTATTATCTTGTAAACTTTTCCCTTTCTCACCCCACCCTGAAGTCTTTTACTTCAAAACATTTGTTTCCTTTTTGGGATCCTTACACTCTCCAGTTGAAGGCTGGGTCCAATTTTAAGTTAGCAGAGTCACTGGAAAGTTGAGAATATCCTTTCAGGAAATGGGTCCTTAATTGTGTGGATGTGTTTCACAGGTTACAAAAACAGGCTTGGTGGGAATTTTAGCTTCAGCATTTCATCCAGTGCCAACTACACTTGACATAGAAACTCCAGTGACTCATCATCTCAGGTTGTGACAATGAGATTAGGAGGAGTTTGGAAGTTCAGGCGCAAAAGAGATCAGTTACTTGTAAGCCAGTTTCTGTGTTTTGTCTTTTCAATAATGCACATATTCTTAGTGGGTTTCAACCCTGTGTGTGACTGGAGATGTTTTCCAAGTGTGAGATTTCACACAGTCCTTTAAAAGTTTCTTTTATCTCACTGAATTTATTTGGTTGCTTGTTATTTATTTATAAACTTGCTTTACAAAATCCTGTAATGATATTATGCCTCCATCAGAAAGGATGAATACTCAACTTTTGTATCACCATGGACAGGACTGGAGGAGATTATGCTGAGTGAAATAAGTCAAGCAGAGAGAGAGCCAATTATCATATGGTTTCACTTACTTGTGGAGCATGAGGAATAACATGGAGGACATTGGGAGATGGAGAGGAGAAGTGAGTTGGGGGAATCAGAGGGGGAGATGAACCATGAGAGACCATGGACTCTGAGAAACAAACTGAGGGTTTTGGAGGGGAGGGGAGTGGGGGGGTTGGGTGAGTCTGGTGGTGGGTATTAAGGAAGGCAGGTATTGCATGGAGCACTGGGTGTGGTGCATAATCAATGAACCTTGGAACACTGAAAAAATAAATACAAAAAATTAAAAAAAAAATCAAAACCCTGTAGTGAAAGATACAGAAGAAATGGAAGACGGAACTCCTTTTCTGGAATTACAGAATCTGGATTTATGGAATCCTTAAGGATATTCAGTCAACCATGTATCCAGAGTGTTGGGGGAGACCATATTTCTGAATCCTTATGTTTGCGTAAAAGCAGCCTTCCATTCAAGTTCCTTAGGGGAGAGTTTGCACCCTTTCTCATCTCCCTGTGCTTGGTGACTTATCTACTTGGTGAGATTAGTAAAGAACACCTGAGCATTCAGTGGTTTGATTCTCTATCTTTCTTAAAGTGGTGGGTCCTGAAGCTGTAGACCTTTATCTATCAAGTAGTTTTTGAAGAGGGTGCTGTCTCTGCAGTGATTGGGTTTTTGGATCTATAAGCCGAACTCATGGTCATAGGTAACAGGAGGTTGAGTGTACTTACAGATCTAAGCTGCCTTCTTCAGTATGCCTTTGTCAGTAACCAGGCTTTTATTTTTATTTCTTATCTGTGTGTGTCTCTCTCTCTTTTAAGATTTTATTATTTTATTTGAGAGAGCATGAGTAGAGGAAGGGGCAGAAGCAGACTCCCTGCTGAGCAGGGAGCCCCACACAGTGCTTGATCTCAGGACCCGGGGATCATGACCTGAGCCGAAGGCAGACACAGACTACTGAGCCACTGAGGTCCCCTTTGTGTCTCTTTCTTGATGGGCTCATTCCACTTTGATTTCAGTTGGCCACATGTCTTAGTCTGTTCAGGCTGTTGTAATATACAATAGACTGGGTGACTTATAAACAACAAAAATTTATTTCTAACAATTCTGGAGGCTGAGAAATCCAAGGTCAAGTTTTGGGCAGATTCAGTGTCTGGTTAGGACTGTCTTTTCACATGGGAGAAAGGGCATGGTGACTTTCCAGGGTCTCTGTTATGAGGGTACTAATTTCATTTATGAAGATTCTGCCCTCATGACCTAAATACTTCCCAAAGTCCCCACCTCCATATGCTGTTATGTTGGGCATTAGAATTTAACAGACAAATTTTGGAGGGCACGGTCTGTAGCACCACACATGCCTGGGAGTATGCCGTTCTTCCTATGAGGCTCAGAAAACATGAACATATAACCGTCTTGCACAGTTGGACAGATTAAACTGTTATAAGGAAAAGAAAGTTTTGTTAAGTTTTAAGGAGAAAAAAAGGAAAGCAAGAAATATACAAAGAAAAACAAGATCAATAAGAAACACTGAAAGCTACCTAAATGCCCAAATCAGGAGTTTGGGTACCTCCAGTCCCTTTCCTTGAGATCATCTCATTAGCACCTCTGCTGCTCAGCAGGTCAGCAAGGAAAATGACATTCTTATTTTTCTGACTATATAAGGAAAACTAATGTGGAAAACTCTAGCAACAAAATGGTATAAAGAAGAATCACCTAAAATCTCTCCAGTAGGGTATGCAGTGAATATTTTAGGAATGATTCTTCACAGAATGTGCATGTGAGAACCTTTGGAGTCCTGGAACTGTCTTATATATTTATGTGGTTGGTAGTCACATGGATGTATACAAAGTAAAAATTCAAGTTGTACAAGATTTATGCATTCTACTGTATGTATATTGTGTATCAATTTAAAAATCTAGATGTTTCTTTCTACAGTTTCACAGAAACAATCTTATTATCCATGGGGTTTTGATACGTTTTTCCTCCAGGAGTCATATATTATAAACTTTTTCTGTAACAATATACTTACCTATATATCTCTGTCTTAGGGCACGTTGTGGCAAGATTTAGAATCTTATGGAAGCTGGTTTAGGGAAAACAGAAGTTAAGGCATTCTCATGGCATCTTAGACCAATTATACTTCTTTCTTTCTTTCTTTTTTTTTTTTTTAAAGATTTTATTTATTTATTTGACAGACAGAGATCACAGGCAGAGAGGCAGGCAGAGAGTGAGAGAAGGAAGCAGGCTTTCTGCGAGCAGAGAGCCTTGTGTGGGGTTTGATCTCAGGAACCTGAGATCATGACCTGAGCCGAAGGCAGAGGCTTTAACCCACTGAGCCACCCAGGTGCCCCCGACCAACTATATTTCTTATTTTTTAATTTATTCATTATCTTTGAGTCACTCTTCTGATCCTTCTCTAATTTATCTTACTTTCTATATATTTGGTCATCTTAAAATTTTATCACAGTCTTAGGGAGTAGTTTCGTAGTTTCCATCAGACAGTTTTCTCACATAAAGGGCCATTTCATGAAGTCCATGTCTTAGGACATAGATGATCCTTGGAGTTCACTATGTGAGTATTCTGTTCTACCTGATGTAGCTATGCCTGCAAATCAGGAAAGTAAGTATCAGAGAAGCTCGTCTGCATCTTGTCAACAAATCAAAATCATTGTTTAACTGTGTGGGAAGATGGGCAGAACTAGCTTTCATTACCATTTTAGGAATTCATTCAGTAGTCATTCAGAACTCTAGTGTGTGTGACCTTGTATTGGATGCGGGGGATACAGCAGTGGATATGACATACGTACTGGATTTCAGTGAACACAGCCCAGTGGAAAATGGAGCCTGGAGGGTCCCTGTTGGTGCAAGTTTCTGAGACAGATGTTTCCTGACTCTGTGCTTGCCCAAGGGTGAGAGCTGCACTGGGGCAATCTCCTCGGGCACAGTGATGGATGCTAAAAATGAAGAATTTGTATTCTTAGAGTAAAAAAAGAATCAGAGGTCTGAAAACTGGAGAAACATTTGGAGGTTCATAAAAGGTAAAGAAAGCCAGTAGAAGATATTGAAGCAAGGTTTGAAGCCAGAAATCTGAGGCCTCGTTTGCAAAAAGAAGAGAATCTGGAGTTGAAGGTGATGGGTGAATTAAAATCATGATAGAGTAAAGAGGGTTAAGTGAAGCACAGGTGACTGCAGGCCTTGAGGTGAGTGCGTTGGGTTGGGCTAAGTGGCCAGCTGGAGAAAACAGCAGACACTCAGGATGAGAAGAACACACACAATACATGTGACGTAACTTTGGAACCCGCAAGAACCTGTGATTAGGTCTAGATTTGTTGTGATAGCAGACTGAAAGTCTGTTTTAAGTGCCAGATTGATTGAGATGATTATAAAAGGTTTGTCTGCTCTGGATGCATAAACAAGCTTAGTGCTCTTTTCCAAAGAGCATACATCTATATTCTGGTATTTTCTTGGGTTCCCACCCCTGTCTACTTGGGCTACATATTGAATAGAGACAGCTACAAGAATCTTTCCATTAACAGGATATAAATGCTTCTGAAGATGGATTGAGAACACAACATAAAATACAACCGAATATGCCATTTGGCCGCTGGTGGGTGGTCTGGTTTGTTAGTTGTTCTAGAATAAGCCTCTTACTGTCAAACTGTCAAACAAGAGGCACGGTCCAAGATAGGATACTTAATATGATCATTAAGAAGGAGAAAGGACATTCGAAGGAGTAAAACACAAGTTAATGACTCTTTGGTGAATGTTCCTGTTTAATATAATGGCTAATGGAGTCCCCTCTCCTAACCCCAAACCTGACATCTGAGCCAAATATTTAGCATGAAAGAAATGCTAATCAGCTGTGTTGAATTTGATCCCAGTGGAAATTTCATTTCTATTGTTTCTTAGAATAAGTGGATTTATGTTGGCTTCCATTGTTTAAGGAAATGCTTTGATTCCTTCGTACTTTCCAGCCAAAGGCACAGGGAAGATGTCCAGAGTAGGAAGCTGTGTGTGTGTGTGTCTCTGTTACAAACTTGGGCAATTATTAAGAATTTTCTTTTTTTTTTTTTTTTTTAAAGATTTTATTTATTTATTTGACAGAGAGAGATCACAAGTAGGCAGAGAGGCAGGCAGAGAGAGATAGAGGAGGAAGCAGGCTCCCTGCTGAGCAGAGAGCCCGATGTGGGACTCGATCCCAGGACCCTGAGATCATGACCTGAGCTGAAGGCAGCAGCTTAACCCACCGAGCCACTCAGGCGCCCAATTATTAAGAATTTTCAAATTAGAACTGATGTGGGAAAATGGAGGAAACTTTGTGATGATGAAAGAAGCAAGTAAAACCCAGAAGTTTCCTTCTGTAATCTGCTGAAATTTTAATTCTGTTACTTTCACTGTTCCATATATAAAATACATGTATTTTAATTAATTTCTTGTTTATAATAGCTTATCAGAGAGAGGTAAAGATAGATAGAAAACTCCTATTACATTTCTATGGCATGGAAGTAATTTTGGTATTATTAAATATTGACATTTCCTTATGTTTGCTTTGTAATCAACTTGTTATTATATATATGTGTATATGTATATATACACACACGTGTGTGTATATGTATGTGTTTACACACACACACACACAGAGTAGTTGGCCATATCCAGTGCTTTAGGTCTATAAGGATGATATCATGCTCATTGGATAAATACTTGACCAAAACAAAGGAAAAGGGTACATTCTATACCTGGGAATGTACTGGCAAGATCACTGGAAGTTGGTGTCAATGCCTGTCATTAAAGTGCTTGAAAGATCCATGGTCATGAAATGTGTGTGGTAAGAGCCCCATTTTCAAATAGAAGGAGGAGAAGGAAGAAGAAGGGGGAAGAGAAAGCAGCAGTAGCAGCAGCAGCAGAAGGGAAAAAACGGGTTGGTGTGTGGAGAGGGAAAGAGAGAGAGAAAGAGAAAGAAAGAAAAGGAAGGAAGAAAGGAAGAGGAAAAAAGAAAAACAGTTGACTCCTACTAATCCGATTCCTGGCACAGGCAGGCTGGCCCCCACACCTTTGTCCTCTCACTTTTGGGTTGAATACTGGCTCACCAAGCCAGCTGAGAAGTGTTTCTGTTCTGTCTCCAAAAGTTTCACTTTACTTGTGTTGTTCCCCATTTACCCAATTCCCCTCTTTATCTTTATTTTATTTTTTAAAAGGATTTATTTATTTATTTGGGAGAGAGAGAGCGCTTGTGTGTGCAGATGTGCCCTTGAGTAAGTGGGGTTAGGGAAGGGCAGAGAGAGAGAATCTCATGCAGATTCCCCACTGAACGCAGAGACCTACATGGGGCGATCTCATGACCCTAAGATCATGACCTGAGCAGAACCAAGAATAGGATGCTCAACTGACTGAGCCGTCCACACGCACCCCAGTTATTACCCTCCTTAGAGGGTAGTTTCTTGATGTCTTTCCTTAATGTCTTACCAGTTTCTTGATTGTCTTTCCTGAGATAATCTCTGCATATTCAAGTGATTACTTGTATGGTTCCCCTGTCCCCATTTTTAGCCAAATTATGTTCTGCATTTTGCTTTTTTTTTTTTTTTAACTTGAAATGTATCTTGATTTTTGTTGCACAGCAGAACACAAGGAACTTCCTCATCCTTTCTTTAGAAAACTTTTTAACATTCTATTCCAATGTATGGAGTTTCATAATTTTTTAAATCAGCTAACTCTTGATGACTTTTAAGCTACTCTTGTTATTTTGCTGCTTTGAATTTTAACATAATCAATAGACTTAAGAATATGTCATTTCACAGAGTTGTGAGTATGTATATAGGATGTGTGTGTGTGTGTGTGTGTGTGTGTAATTGGCTAGGTTAAAGATATGCATATTTTAAATATTAGTAGTATTACCAAATTCCCTCCCTAGAGGCATCAACTATATTCCAATCATATATTCAACTATATTCCAATGTATGAGAATGCACCAACATGTCACCTCATTAAATTTTTCATTTTTACAAATCTGACCTTTGAAAAAAAGTACCTCAGTAAAATTTGAACAAGCATTTCCTTTATTTCAAGTGGAGTAGAATATCTTTTCATATCTTAAAAAGCTTTTGTATTTCCCTTTCTCTGGTCTGTCTGGTAATATCCTTTACCCATTTTTTCTACTTATTTCGTTCCTTTTGTTATTGATTCTAGGAGATCTTTATATATGAAGGAAATGAGCCATCCGTCAGTGTTCAGAATTACAAGATTTCCCAATTTAATATTGCTTTTATGTGACTGAAACAGAAATTCTTTATTTCATTATTTCTTTATTTTGAATTGTATTTTAAAAGTCTTTCTTTACTGTGAGGGTTTTTTTTTTTTAAGGCTTTCTTTGTTCCTTCTCTTCATTGACTTTTAACTCTATTCCACCTAGAATTTATTTTGGTATAATATGCGAGATCCTTTAATATAAATAGGTTGCAGTATTAGATGATTGCTGTGCATTGTCATAAAAAGTTAATTACCCTATAAATGATGTGTTTAGAAGCAACAATGTCTGTTAAAAGGAACAAAACTTATATCTAATAACAAAAATAAATCATTAAAGCCTTAAAGCACTACCTAAGAGATTATTAACTGTATAAACATTGTTTTACATAGTATAAGATCTCCATTATATCAATAAAAGAAATCTTCATATTGCCACTTGAAATACTCATTTTCCATAATTTGAGTCTGAATTTAATAACACCTCTTTTAAAAAAAAAACACCTTTTTTTGTTTTTTTTTTTTGTCAGAAGACTCTGTGTTTGATATATTGGGTGAAGTAATTCTTATTGATATAAATTTCAGGATTTTTTTTCCATGTGAAAGAGGTCATTTGGTAAGTTCAGAGCATACAGGAGCTTTCTGTAAATTTTACCTCCGCCAGCATGAGAACACTGAAAGAATGCCAGAGGGGGAAGATAGGGAGCCTCAACATGCCGTTTTCGGGGCCAAAGGCAGAAGGAAAACTAACTTTACCCTTTTGGCAACTTTTACTGAACCTAATTAAGGAATTTGAAGTAAAAACAGATAATCCAACCGAGTAAAATATTTTGGACTTATGTCCACTTACAGGAGAGCATGATGTTGACTGTGTTTCTGTGGAAGCGTTGAGCAGGACTGAGGTGGAGACCATACTGGGACATTTCACCCAAAGTTCAGCTTAATCGCAGGAAGTTCTTCTAGAGATCATCTCTATCCAGTCTTCTCATTTTGCTGATTAAGTAATAAGGATCGATAAGACCCGATAGCATGGCTACAGATTTAATATTCATAGTGAATATCTTTAAAATGAAGATTAGTTGACCCTTGAATAACATGGGTTTGAAGTGCACAGGTCCCCTTAGATGTGGCTTTCTTATAAAATAGTACTGTGAAGGGCACCTGGGTGGCTCAGTGGGTTAAAGCCTCTGCCTGCAGCTCAGGTCATGATCTCAGGGTCCTGGGATCGAGTCCCGCATCGGGCTCTCTGCTCTGCAGAGAAGAGAGCCTGCTTCCTCCACCTCTCTCTCTCTCTGCCTGCCTCTCTGCCCACTTGTGATCTCTGTCTGTCAAATAAATAAATAAAATCTTAAAAAAAAATAGTACTGTGAATATATTTTTTCTTATGATTTTCTTTAACAACATCTTTTCTGTAGTTTATCTTACTGTAAGAATACAGTGTATAATACATCTATCATACAAAATATATGTTAATTGACTGTTTATATTTTTCACAATGTTTCCAGTCAATAGTAGGCTATTGGTAGTTATGTTTTTGGGGAGTTAAAATTATATGTGAATTTTCAGCTGGACAGGGGGTTGGTGTCCCTAACCCCCATGTTGTTCAAGGGTCAACTGTATTTGAGAGGAGTACATAAAAATAGAGAAAGTAGGGAGAGAACATAAAAATCATTTAATCCATCATTCTTCCTAACAGAAGGTAAAAGGTGTTCCTTATAAAGAAAATATTTGAAATAAATTTTCAAATATCAGAAAGATTTAGAGGCAGCCTTGAATGCTCAACAAACTTAATTTGGAACAAACAAGAATGCCTTTACTAGGTGAGGAGTAAGTACATATTTCCTCAGAAAGTTCCCTCTGTTAAACTACGAAGAAATTAAGTTTATGGTTGATTATAGTTATTAAGAAAAACTAAAGTTTTTCTTTTTTCTTTTGAACTATTTTTAAAAAGATTTTATTTATCTATTTGACAGAGAGATTGAGATTGAGAGAGAGCACAAGTAGGAAGAATGACAGGCAGAGGGAGAGGGAGAAGCAGGCTCCCTGCTGAGAAGAGAGGCCAATGTGGGACTCGATCCCAGGACCCTGAGATCATGACCTAAGCCAAAGGCAGCCATTTAACTGACTGAGCCACCTAGGCGCCCAAAGCTAAGGTTTTTCTGAGTACATACTTGACATTTTGAGTTTAACTTCATGGAAAGCGATCATGGCTTTCCAGAATACATCCCTGTCAGGGACAGAATAATAGGCTGATTTAATTTAGTATGAAGTTTTCTTAATGAAAGTCAGTTTAAATAGGAGTAACATTGTATCTCTTCCAGTCACCAAAAACTTTCTTTCAGAGTATTCATCCTTAAAAATGAAAAGCAAGTGTTAGGAACAGTCAGAGATGAGAGATTCCTTTGCCCTAAGTGCCCATGTTATTAGACAAACAATAAAGTCAGTTGCCCATTTTGGCTATTGGAAAGCCGTCAAGAAGCAAATTTAGGAATTATTAAAGAAATGGTATTTTGAGAGTCAGAGTCCCATAGTGAAAACTAAAACCAGTAGAAATGTTTAAATGCAGAAAGGTTTATGTTTAGAATTAGCTGCAAATTCTTATCATTCATATGGTTGTATGAAGAAAGGAAACAGGAATTTCTCTAAGTCATTGTCTTTAGGCTTTAAATCCAAATGGCCTTTAGAGCTAACTGTGGGGTTTAAAAACAAATCAAATGAAGATTTTTGGCCACTGACTTCATGTCTTGAGCTTTCTTTATCATTTGTTCATTAAATGGAGAATGATGACATTTCAGGAAATTGAGGATAGATTGTGTGCAAAATATGAAAAAGGAAATACGAGAGCAGAATTTGTCTGTGAGATGTTTTATTCTCTTGTTCCCATGTTATTCAAGGGTCAACTAATCTCCATTTTAAAGATATTCGCTATGAATATTAAATCTATTTATTCTCTTGTTTCCCTGTATTCTCAGCTAACTTAGCTGAGCCAGCTCCTGTGGCACATGTCCTTTAAAATTCACATTCTGAATTCTTCCAGGCCAGAGTTTTCTTCTGAAGCAAAAATATTTATATACTTCAGATCCTTGGTTACATACCTCTGTCAAAGAAGATATTAGAGTTTCCTTCAAAATTTTGTTCTTAGGATTTAAAGTCGACAGTGAATAGAATAGGGCTCTGTTTCTAAGGAGTTTAAAATTTCGCTTTAACCCGCTTTTGTTTCCATCCCTGCGAAATCCATCAGCCTTGTATATATTGTAGTGGTTATTGGATATGGGTTACACAAATCCAAGAGGTAATTTGGCAGTAGCACAATTTCTTTTTCTCTGTATTTGGGAGCAGAATAATAAATTCTAGTCACTCTTCCCTAGAGTGGATCATCGTGAACATTGACAATAGGGTTTTCTCTGTACTACTCTTAGAGTATAAGCTGAGATAAGACCATATATTCAGAGCAGAGTGCTAAGAGAAGATACAAAGATGGGTCTGGGCACAACTACTTACTTATATCCCTTAGAAAGAAAGATGGCCTCAACTTGGCTAGTTTAATTTTGCATCCTTAAAAGGGTCATATTTTTCCTCCCACTCCATATCCAGACTTCTTCTGTTTTGGTTTGATTTGGTTTTCCTTTTTTTGTGTTTAATAAAACCCTCTCTGAGTTCAGGCTTGAGTATATGATTTCTGGGAAATTACGTAGATATTGAGAAGTAGGATGAAATAAGGACATTTTTATCTCCATTGATCTGAGGACTGACATTAGGCAAGCTATCTTTTATCAGAGCGGTCTTGGCATAATTTAAAGAGAGCAAAAGGGAAAATACAAATGCTTGACCTTAATTTGTCTTCCCATAAACTATAACAAAATATTGAGTTTTTCCTAAGCTGAAACAAACATTCAGAATATGGCTGAATATAGGAAGTTATACCCTGAGCATAATTAGGATGTTTCTTCCCACGTTTTGATCTTACACTTGTTTTCTTTCTTTCCTGCCTTTCTTTTTAGTCTTTGAAGTGGAATTTGTAAATTTTTCCTTGCCAGGTCTGAACTCTCTTCCCATGTTAGATAATTGCCACACGAGAGTTTGGGAAGTCAAAAAGGTCATATATATGCTTTTCCTGATGGTTGGGATCTAGGCCATTGGCTCAGGAACTCAGAGGCTCCTACCTAGACTTTGAGAGGCAGATAATGTGGTAGAGCTGGGTTGCTCCAGCGTGAGTGCCAGTTCCTCACGTACCAGCTCTATAACCTTAGGCCCACGACTCAGTCTCTTTGAGCCTCAATACTTTTACCTGTGAAGTGGGATAATTACTTTCTTTAGGGTGTTATCCTGAGGATTAAATGAGATAGAGTTAGCTTGCTTAGAACGGGGCCTCACAGGTAGTGAACTCACGGTTGATATGAGCAAGGGGCCAGTAGAGCAATAAAATGACAATTCAGAACTCATCTGGCAGGAACTGTGTCTTATACCTGGAGTCTGGTGGTGGCTTCGCAGTCAACAAATTCCTTTTATGTGACCCTGGTTGTGAATTCCTTTGATTTTCCCAGTTTCCAATCTTAGGCCTCCAGCCTTCGAGTCAGTTTTATGAGCCACTAAATAACTGTCGAGGAAATTCTTTTTTAGCTTTGGCTTTGCCCGTAAGAGTTTATACTCAGGTGGATATAGTCTGTGACAGTCAAGTGACTGCCTGACTGTTGTGTCAGACTGTTTTACTTTGATTTCATTTATATAGGCCTTTTCTCAATAAAGAGGGAGTTAGTGTCCTAACTTCAAAGACCTTCCCTTGTGTTCTGTTTGTATCAGCCGTAGAGCCTTGCATGGTAGTGGGCCCAGGACAGCACGTGCCACTCTCGCCAGCACATGTGCGGGCACAGAGGAGGCCAGTGGAACGTATCAAGGCGCGTTGGAGAGAAGAGTTAATGGATGAAGGACTCAGCAGATGTTATTGACTCAGAGTTCTGACGCGGTTGAGCTGTGCCATCAGCGCTTTAACAGGCTTCTGGTTTAAGCAAAATAGAAATTCTTATCTGTTTTTCTGATTTTTGATCTGGTATTCTGTAATTATAGCCAAATACATCCTAACATTAAGATTGAATTTTTTTTCCCCCTAGATGCTACCTTTTTTTGTTGTTATCCTTCTGCTACCAGAGATGTACTTCTTGCCACTTTTCTGGAGAAGTACTAAGTAGGCTGTACAAAGTTCTGCTGGAAACAAATTTTACTTTGGAGAGATTCTGTATGGCTCATCAAACCAACACTCTTTCCTTCTCTAGCTCAGGAGACTGTCTTTGGTAGAACATCAGAGCAGATGGGATGCAAGGAGACGAAATTCAAAATGGAGGCAAATGCTGTTATTTCAAAATCAAATTTTTTATAAGGTTTTTGCATTAAGTTTGGTGGAGTTCACATTATTTGTCAGTAAGGCAGTAATGAAGTTATTTGGATTATACATGTTCAGAAAATGAAAAACAAATGAAATGATTATTTTTCTGTTTAGTTCTGAATTGCCTCAATGGCCATCTTTACAGAGGTATTTTATAAAACAGCTTGAGTCAACATAGAACAAAGAATTTGAGCATGCACAACAAATCCTTGGAAAGAGTTCTGTCAGAGCTTTCATCTGACCACCAACCTGAAATGCTGATGACCAGCCAGAAAATCTCTCCACATTGTCTGTCTTCAAGAGGTGTTAAATTGCAGTGCAGTCAGGATGAAAAAAAAGAAAAAGTCAGATTTTTAATAATATCCAGTCTTAGATGTCATCAGCAAGAAGACATTTCCTGGAAAGAACTATGTTATTACAGTATTATTATTTGTAATGATTTGCTTGATATGATCAACAAAGAAAAAGTAAATGATCCAAATGGGACTTCTGGCAGGGAACGGCATTCTCATTAAAAGAAGTATTAGTGGGCCAAACACATTTGAGTAAACACTGAAGATGAACTTGATTTAGAAAGGAGGAGCTGTCTGTGGAGACCACAAGAATTTGTAAGGCCAAGGAATTCCAGTTTCACCCACCAACAGAGAATAAAACCAGGCTGACCTTTGCCAAACCTCTTGGCAGCCTTAGCCACGATTTATATTTAAGGAAAACTTAAAAGTCAAAATAACATAGTTTACATGATGTCATGTGCTTTATCATTCCCATCTTTTGGATACTCAGACAATGGCATAAACCTTGGAGCTCTGGCATCTCAGAAAAATACCAGGAAGGGTGGGGTTGGTGGAGAAGACTTCGGATTCATTGCTACAAGGTCACCAGCTTGAAAGATAATCAATCTATCAGGCGACTGTGAAAGTGTTGCCAGCTCAGTTTGCCAGTGAGAAAAATGCAATACAAAAATGTGAACAATGATGTTGGTGGTGTAGTTATGAAAGAGACTAGAGATAATTCAATCAAACATATTCATTTCTGCATTTTGGACAGTTGCTTTTTTAAGAATATGAACTGGAAGCTCCTAGGTGGCTCAGTTGATTGGGCATCTGACTTGATTTTTGGCTCAGGTCATGATCTCATGGTTGTGCAGTCGAGCCCTATGTTGGGCTCCATCCTCAGTGGGGAGTCTGCTTGAGATTCTCTCTCTCCCTCTGCCCCTCCCCACCTTGTGTGCTCTCTCTCTCGCTTTCAAATAAATTATTAAATCTTTAAAAATATATATATAAGGGGCGCCTGGGTGGCTCAGTTGGTTAAGTGGCTGCCTTCGGCTCAGGTCATGATCTCAGCGTCCTGGGATCGAGTCCCTCATCAGGCTCCTTGCTTGGTGGGGAGCCTGCTTCTCCCTCTGCCTCTGCTGCCACTCTGCCTGCCTTTGCTCACTTACTCTCTCTCTCTCTTTCTCTGGCAAATAAATAAAATCTTAAAAAAAAATATATATATATATATATATGATGAAAAACAAGGAAAATTTGAGTTGGGTAAGTGATGTCTGGAGATAGTCTGATAGGTCCCTTCCAATTCCTGCCGTAACATATACCAATCTTAGTTTCTAAAAATCCTTGTATAAATGTAACATTTTCAGTTTTCTGATGTTCAGCGATCTCATTCAAATCATAAGTGGAAGACATTAAACAATTTAGAATTACTTGTAATAGTTATTATTAAATAACTATGAAAGTACTCTAATATAACTTGACTGTTAATTGTTCTCTTAAGTTATTTTTTTAATAGATAAAAATAGGATGTGTTCTTTCCTGCCCTAATTTTAAATATAAGGATAAATTCTGCTGTAGGTGATGAGTCAGACTTCAATGGTACTCTGTTCATCTGCAGAAAAGCAGTAGGTTCACTCAGAGGCTTGCTGCAATGGTTAAACTTTATGCAACAAGGGGCACCTGGGTGGCTCAGTAGGTTAAAGCCTCTGCTTTCAGCTCGGGTCATGGTCCTGGGGTCCTGGGATTGAGCCCCACATGCGGGGGGGGGGCTCTGCTCAGCGGGGAGCCTGCTTCCCCCTCTCTCTCTGCCTACTTGTGATCTCTCTCTCTGTCAAATAAATAAATAAAATCTTAAAAAAAAAACTTTATGCAACAATGCTTCCAAATCAGTTGAGATGGATTCAAAAGTCGTATTCTTATTTAGGGAATATGGTATGGATTTTCAAATTAGATCCATAGGCTGGTGGGGTAGAGAGGGTGTGAGATGCAAAAAAATTTAGGACCACTTGTTTAGTGTCTTTCAAGTTTATGATTGATGGATTACAGTGGATTACCAGAAGGTGGGCTTATCTACACTTCTCTGCAAATTTCTTTTTAGGGAAGTCCAAGACACTCAGAAAATTAGACTGTTTTACAGAAGTAAACCTCCTTCCTCTGCTCCCTCCCAGTTTGTATTCCCTTCATGCCATGCACAGAATGGAGTGGATGCCAAATTTGAGTATCTTTCTCATCCTTGAGAGCAAAACCCGAGGCACCTGGTCCCATTTTAAACAATATCTTGCACCTAGTCCAGATCCTTTGACTAATATTTGCTGAATCAGAATATAAATTACAAAGGGGATCTCGGCCTTGGAGGCCTACTGACCCATTTGTATTTATTAAGGTTATTTGCAGAGTATTTTGGCTCTGGTACTGTTAGAGGAAGACCGGCTGGCCCAGGTGAGGGTCATTATGGTTGCAGTCCAAACCTGGAGAAACCCATAAGGCAACTTGGAAAGAGAAGTTTGGGAGTTCATCCCTCTTGGGTGGTGGTTTCATTTTTGATGGGAACAGTGTACTCTTTCCACAGATGGAAAAATACTTCTGAATTTCAGAATTCACTTGGATAGTTTTTTAACACCTGCATTAGGAACTCAAAACTTTCCACATTCTTCTGCATTTTCTTCACCTCATATAAAACATGGTCTTCCCTCAGGGGCTTTCCCCTTTTCACTATGCCAAACTCAAAGCTCATTTGTCACACAGCATCTTGGGAAGGTTTCCCTTTTCAGTGTTGGGACTCCACATAGAAGAGGATAGTTAGATGTCCCCTTAGAAACTTCTGTTACCGTATTTCATTGATTCTTAGACACACATTTTTTTCAATTAGTATCTCTGAAACAGATGCATGTTTCAATCTGTGGTATTTTATATTCAACAAAATACACTGGTATTTTGGTATTTTGGTAACAGCAATAACACTATGTCTTCGGAGGTTCCTAGAATTACTGTGGGATCTAAAAATGCCTCCCAAGGATTATCTGTGTCCTGTGTATTCAGAGCCCTGTCAATCACTGTATGGCTTTTGATCCTTTTAAGGTTCTTTGATTTAGATTAAGAGAGTGTAGTGGCTGAATCAGTAAAGGGCTATTTTTTTTTTTTAAGGCTAGCTCCTTATTCTTTGCCTATTATAGCCACAACACAAAATAATTATAGCTAATATTTACTTAGTGTTGATGATGCAGCAAGTGCTGTTTGAAGAACTGGAAATGTGTTACTTAATCTACACAACAACCAAATGAGGAAGGTACAGTTAGTCTATTTAGCAGATGATGATGTTGAAGCCCAGAGAGGTTATTAACTAGCCTTAATATGAAATATTGAAACAGGGACTTGAACTCAAGCAGCCTGACTCCGAGGTCCGTGCTCTTATCATTCATCATTGCCACAGAAAGATTTATGGTGAGGTCATTGATGAGCAGATAGGCTACAAGGAGTCCATCTTCAAACCAATGCCACTGAGAGATTACTGCTGAGAATATTGTTATTATATGATTCAACTTATGTCCTGAGATCTGAACTTCAGGATTATAAGAAAAGCTCCACAGATTTTGGTGTCCACCTGAGAAACACACCGTGGTGACTGCCCTCCAGAGATAGACACCCGGGGCAGGATGTGGACGACCAGAATATAGCAGCCGCTTTCATTTTAACTTTTTTAATGCTTCAGTGTTCTTGTCAACTACCACACATCTGTAATTGCCTTAACAGTCCAACCTTATTATTCAGTTTTCCTTAGCTTATCTGAAAAGAGGTGCTGGCTGTTTTTGAAGGTCAAATCCAACTTCAAAGGGCAAAGATTTTTCACCACTGAAAATTTTCAAAAGAATATGCTATATTCTGTGAAGGTGATTCTAAAAGAAGCTCCCCTGAATTGTTTAAACAACAACAACCTTGCTAGAAAAAATATGTATTCTCTTGGACTGATCATTTAAATATAGACATGCTCTTCAGATGTTCAAGTCATGGATAATTATTTTAAAATACGATTTGCTTTATGGTTGGAGCTCCTGGAGCACTGAAAGTAGGATTCACTTCTTTGTATATTATAGACATGATTAAACTACATTTCTATCATTTTCTTGAGTTCTTCACAGAAAGTGATGTAGTATAGTTTCCTTTTTGTCTTCATTCAGCATTATGACTCTGAAGCCACCATTGTTAAGGATATAACTTGTTTTTATATCTTAAAATTCTGTTTGCATGTAATTATTCTGGATCAAGATCATACTATAAAACAGATTCTCCTGAACAAAATTCCAACTTACCCTATGAATTACAGATAGATTCTGCTTGAATAATTGACCAGTATGCCAGTTTTTTCTATTTATTTCTTGTTTCACTTTATTAATCTATTAACCTATCAGCTAATATTCCAAAAAGTTCCATTAAAACATTAATACATTTCTTGGTGTTTTTTAATTATTATTTTATAGAGCTGTTAGTCCTACCTTCCAGGTGCATTCAGAGGTACAAAGGATTCTTTTGGGACCCACAGGCTCCACCCTTTCCTCTGGGCCATGGGACAGGGTAGTGGAGTTAAGATCGCATTGGAATTCGGAACAGCTGCTTGAACATTGGAGCGTGGCCCAAACTCCCTTTTTCTATTTTCCAAATCTGTATAGTTACCTTGTATGGTAAATGGGTCTTCTGGGATCCCACCCCAAAATTACATTGAAGTCTTAAGAACATTTTTATAAACGTGCGGTTGTCAAATTCATTCTTGAATTGGACATTATTTCCAATCAAGTAAATATTGGCAAAAAATTCTTCAGTTGTCAACTGTGTATTAAGCACTCACCACAGACTTTGCATTGGGATGAGGAACCTGCTTAAGATTCTCTTTCTCCCTCCCCTGCCCGCGACCCCTCCCTTGCAGGAGTACTCTCTCCAAAACAACAACAGCAAAACCCCACTGCATATGCCACACATAATAAGTGCATTTTATTCTGATTTCTGTGCTTCAGGGATTTGGATCTTGCTGTTAATCTGAATGTCAGTTTGGATTTCATCCTACCTGAATATGGGGAGTGGTGAGCTGGTTGTTTCTTTGTATTAATTTATAAGTTTTAAAAAATGTAGGTCTCACTCTACTAGAAACTATATGAAATTTATATGAAATTGTTATATAAGTTGTATAAATTTATATATTAGCTGTAAATGTATTTATAATTATATAAATATTCCTTATTAGAGTCTACCAAAACACTGTTTTAGGCCTGAAACAAGAATGATTTTCTTATCTAGTGCAAATAGCTTACTAAGAGGAACTAAGAAAATGGCAAGAAAATCTGGCAAAGACATAGCTTTCAGTGGAGCCTAAGGGTAGCTCTGGAGTGTGAATGGTACTCCAGGATTATCTCACCTTGCAGCAAGAGGACTAGGCTTTTTCAGCTCAGCTAGTGGCTGTGCCCTGCCCATTGAGGAGTGGGAGGAGAAACTGAACCCTTAGGCAATTCTTGGTGAGGTCAGTTCTCCAGAGAAGGGGGCAGCTGTGAACCACCAACAGCCAATACTCACTCACTAGGGGCACCTGCCTTGTGAAGGGATGAGATGGGTACCAACACTGTCCACTACAGGCTTCCAAGAAAGCTCTATAGGGAGCAATCAACAGTAATCTCAGAAAAATGAGAGACTTTGATTTGGCTGCCCTTTGAGATGTGGAATTATTTTTCAGCTTACTCAGTCATTAATTGCCTATTGATCAGAGAAAGTGAATCTGCGCATTGTTATAGCTATAAATCAAAAGAAAAGAAAGAACTGAATAGTCTTACCATCAAACTTTTGAGAATTTGAAGTTTTTGGCTAATTTAGTAAATCCGAGCTCAAACTGTCCCCACATTTCCTAAACTGTTTTTGGTTTTTAGGAAGTAAAGGCTATTTGGAAATGAAAATAACAACAACTGATACTCATTTTATTAAAAATAAAAGGCATACATTTAAGAAAAGGAATTTTCTTTATTTTATACAATGGAGAAACAACTACATACTCATTGGTAAAATTGGAAATAGGAGAGGTATTTAGAGAATGAGACAGTCATCTCACCTCTGCCCATTGCTGAACCCAGCCTTCTGAGATTCCCACTGTGGAAGGCTTAGTATCATTCCACTCATTTAACTGTGTAAATATAAGCACAAAAAACATGGAGCATACTTAGGGCTTCCTTTCCTGTTTTATAATAAAAGGGAGTCCTTTTTCTAAAAAGTAGATATATGACATATTCTGGCTCTGGTTCAGTGAGCAGGCTTTGTGCTTAGCTTTGCTTTGGAATGATAAAAAGTTGAATTCCATGCATAAGGGCCCAGAGGTAAGGGTTATAGGGTATCATATCTGGTCAAGAAGGAAGTGTGGCCTTTGGACGGGGTAAGAGGACAAAAATAGCTGCATTGGGAGGTTGATGCCCTTGACCATAAGGTCAGGCTTTAGAGTTTTGAACTCTTCAAGAATATTTTGAAGTCATTTTGGCAGAGAGCTAAAGTTTTTAATTTTTATGTTTTGGACTAGATCTTTGGAAAGCTATCTGTTGTTTTTCCTTCGGACTCTATGCAGAGGCAGCATAAATGTTTCCCTTCTTGAAAACCAGCTGGTGTTTTACTTTAGTAGACACCACCCCAGATCCCAGAAGAAAGTAACTGTTTAGAACCGAGAGCGGGCCATACAGATATGGCCTATCCTCTCTAGGCCATGCAGCATAGGGCAATTGTCCTTATCCACACAGCAGGCTGTGGTGGGGGTTGATTTTCTCAATGGCTGGTCCAACCTTCTGGCACTCCTCAGGGCCCCACTTATGTTTAGTCCTATTTTACTGTTGAGGAAATTGAGCCTCAGAGAGTTCTATTAATCGCCCAAGGTCAAAGAGAGTGTTGTAGAACCTTATGAGTCGAGTTTAGCTCCACATGCCATGTTTTCCATTGTGTCACACCGACTCTCATAACCCTGTGCTAGGACTTTACCAGCTGGTAGGAATTTTAAGTCACTATCCCACAGGAAGAAACTCTAACCAGATAGAGTGACTCAGAACAGAATAAGGTGAGTAAATATTGAAGTGGTAATGGTGTAAAGGGGTAGGGTTACAAGTCCAAGCAGCTCAGATTCTGGGGCGGCTGTTTGGTCTTAGATAAGTGACCTAACCTAATTAGCCTCAGTAATCCCCCCACCCCATTTGTTAATTAAGGCTCTGATCAATAGAAATAGAATATACTAACATTTTCTGATTCTTACCAAGAAAATTTGGAGGGAATAATCATACGAACTTGAAGGAGGAAGTGATAGAACAGGGGAAGAACATTTCAGATTAGGGGAACTTAAGCTCAGAGATGAGTTCAGATAAGCTGCATTTTGGGGGCAGTAATAGACCACCACACACTCACTCATAAAGCGAGGCACAGTGCTTGGACAGCAGGTGAGAGAATTGCTGATGTAAAAAGTATTTGGAGACCACACGTGGCCCACTCACTGTTCTAGGTCACATCTCATCTTTTTGTCCAGTTAAAAGCTTCCTTATTATCAGTTTGAGAAGGTGAAGTGGAAGTTTAATAATTCTTAAGGTATAATGACAGATTTGGGAATACATGCTAAATGCTACAGAGAAGGCTTTTCTTACTGACAGGAGATCAAATGTGTGCTAGGAATTTGGGGAAACTCCTGCACAAGAGCTGAATTATGAGGTTTGAGGTTCTCTCTCCTAGTATCTTTTTTTTTAAAAGATTTTATTTATTTATCAGAGAGAGAGAGGGGAGAGGGCGAGCACAGGCAGACAGAATGGCAGGCAGAGGCAGAGGGAGAAGCAGGCTCCCCGCCGAGCAAGGAGCCTGATGTGGGACTCGATCCCAGGACGCTGGGATCACGACCTGAGCCGAAGGCAGCTGCTTAACCAACTGAGCCACCCAGGCGTCCCTCTCCTAGTATCTTTGTTGCGCATTCAGTTCTATTCAAAAAGCAATTATGAAGGGCTGATTATACATCTGATATTATGGATAAAAGCAGCCCACAACCTCATAACTCATGGAGTAAAGGATACGCAACTCGTAGAGAAGCATGGATAGAGAAATGTGTAGAGAAACACGGATGGGCCTATGGGAAGTGAGTGATTATGGAAGGCTGGAGGGAGTGGGGAAGACTTCCTACCGGATGGGATAGTTGAACTCTACCTTGAAAGAAAAGAAGAGGAGGGAGGGAAGATAGCAAGCCAGATGAAGCGAATAGAATGAGGAAAAGCACAGAAGCATGACATACACAATGTGATCCGGGAATGACAAGACCCATTGGACAAGGCAGAGCAGTCCATGGAGAGTTGCAGAAGAACAGAACTGAACATGAAATAAGGTCTCATAATGGCTCTGCATGTTCTGAGAAAAAAAGTTTCCGAATTTAAAAAACATGTTAATTACTATACCATCTCCTGAGGCTTAGTGTGGGATTCTGGGAATGTGTCTGGGTTTGTTGGAACAGTTACAGGTCAGAAAAAATGGAATGAAGTGGCTGATTGAAATCAAATGGATAACTGAATTCATTTATTGGAGTGAATGGGCTGAAAACTTTGAAATAAAATTATATTTTAAAAAATGAGTTAAGGTTCAGTCAGAATGATCAGAGACTGATTTGGTAGTTCAGGAAATAAGAAGTTGGCTTTTATCTTGTTCTGTGTTGAAATCTTGTTAATTAGACTTAAATTAAAACTAATTAAATGGACATGCCCTACTTAAAGAAAGGCACACTTAAGTGATGGGTGTTTCTTAGAATAAAGTTGGGTTAGTACTATTGTTCTTGGACTTGCAAGGTTGAAGCCTGTCCCCTTAGAGAAATAATGCAATAAACATCTAAAAGGTGATTCATTGTTTAAGAGTTGACATTTGCATTTTTATGTTTATCTGAGGGCTCAGAAAATTATTTACTCGATTCAGTTAATTCACTCAATGACTCTTCATTCATCAAGCATTTAAACTGAGTCTTTAGTAGGTACTGTTGGTAAGAGGAAGGCATTCGTAGAATCTCTATAGTTAGAATGTCATGATTTTGCTTAGAAATCTCAATAGAAAGATAAAAAGAGTTAAGGGACACATGGAAAGAGTTAATCAAAGTACAGTTGACATACAATATTACATTAGTTTCAGGTATACAATATAGTGATTCAACATTCATATATGTCACAAAATAAAATGGTAACTGTAGTTAACCATCTGTCGCCATACAGATTCCTTACGCTATACTTTTCATCCCTGTGACTTGTTTTATAACTGGAAGTTTATACCTCTTAATCCAAAATTAAAATTTTAAATATATGTGAGTGTATACAAATTTTATCAACCACATACATAAATGTGAGAGGGATTGGCAGAAAGAATCACCATCCCACATCATATTCCAAGATAAAAATCTGAATCATTCTTAGGTTTTTTTTTCTCCTTCATTTGCCCCCAAACCACCATATTCAACCCAGCACTCATTCAGTCTGTCACCAAGATATCCTTAGTCTACTGCTGAAGTATAATCTGTGTGTGTGTGTGTGTGTGTGTGTGTGTGTGTGTGTTTTCTTTCCTGTCATCTCTGCCTTTGGCTTCTTACCCAGATCAGTGGTTCTCAAAGTATGTTCTTGAGATCCCTGGGATCCCTGAAACCATTTTCGGGGGGGTGGTCTGTGAGATCAAAATATTTTCATTGTAATAGTGAAAGGTTATTTTCATCATACACTCTTTTTCTTTCTTAATGTTTTCTTAACATTTCTTTCTTTTCTTTTTTTTTTTTTTTTTTTTGGATTTTATTTATTTGTTTGTCAGAGAGAGAGCACATGCAGGGGAAGCGGCAGGGCAGAGGGAGAAGCAGGCTCTTTGCTGAGCAAGGAACCTGATGTGAGACTCAGTCCCAGGACCCTGGGATTGTGACCTGAGCTAAAGGCAGATGCTTAACTGTCTGAGCCACCCAGTCATCCCCATGTACTCTTTTTCTTTAAGGAGTACAAAGTAGTGTTTTTCAGAAGCTACAGTAACTACGATGATGCCACATTTTTGATGGCTAGTGGAATATATGCTTATATGCTCTTGTGTTTTAGAATTCCTCAGTTTTAATTTGCACCACAGTAATAAAAATGGATACATATAACCCATGTAAATGAAAGCTCCTTACTGTCCTCAGTAATTTTTAAGAGGGTCATGAAGTCTTGAGACCAGTAATGTGAGAATCGCTGGCTTGATGAATGCCTCACCTAACAGATCTTCCCACTTCTTATGCTTCTCTAGTCTCATCCCTTCCCCTGAGCATCTCATTGTGTCCTCCTCACAGGCCATGGAGTCACCTTTCTGAAACATAGGTCTTATACTTGCCTTGAACTCAGAAATTTCCAAAGGCTTCACATTTGACACCACAGACGAGCAGTAGAAGGCTGTCACAATCTGGGCTAAATCTTCCTTCCCACCATATACCACACCACCTGCACCCTTGCCATGTAGCACTAAAGATGGCTAAAGACAACAATTCAATGAGAATGCCTTTTTAATTTTTTGTTTATTTATTTTTTAAGCAGGCTCCACACCCAGCGTGGAGCCCAATGTGGGGCTCAGTCTCACAGCCCTGAGATCATGATCTGAGCCAAGATCAAGAGTTATATGCTTAACTGCATGAACCATCCAGACACCCTGAGAATGCTTTTTTAATACCTTCTCAAACAAAATGAGCCATTTCCTTGTTTATTACAGCTCCCCACACAGTAGCCAAGATGTGGCAACAACATAAATGTCCATTGACAGATGAATGGATAAAGAAAATTTGGTGTAAATATAATGGTATATTATTCAGCCTTAAAAAAGAAAAATCCTTCAATATGCGATAATATGGATGAACTTCTTGTAAGTTCATCTTAATTCTATTAAGATTTTATTTTTAAGTAATTTCTATACCCAGCATGGGGTTTGAATTTACAATCCTGAGATCAAGAGTTGCGCTCTCTACTGACTGAGCCCGCCAGGCGCCCCAACATGGTTGAACTTTGAGGACATTGTACTAAATGAAAGAAGCCAATCAGAGAAGGATAAATACTGCATGATTTCACTTATATGAGTTATCTGAAATCAAATGTATGGAATCAAAGAGTGGAATGGAACTTGTCATAGGCTGGAGGGAGAGGGAAATGGGTATTATTAGTAATTATTATTAGTATTAGTATTATTAGTAATAGTATTATTACTAATCGACAGGCATACATTTCAGTTAGGCAAGATGAGTAAGTCCTAGAGACCTTCGGTACAACTTTAAACCTGTAGTCAACAATATCGTACTGTACACTGAAAAAATGTGTTAAGAGGTTTTAGATTTCATGTTAAGTATTCTTAGCACAACAAAATAAAATAATAAAATCTTAAGTTATTGCCAAATAAAAAAAGACCAGCTTCAGAATCTGTATTCCCAAAGTATAGTGATTACACTTTTGTCATTTATCATAGTTTGACTTGTCTAGTGACAGGCTAGACATGTCCTCACAGATGCTTAGTACATTTTCTTGAAAGCACTTTGTTGAATAATGAAGGGATAAATCCTTGCAATAACTAGATCCTGTTATCTGCTTATGAAAGCATTTTGGAGTAGGCACAGATTCAGTGATAAGGTTATTAAGACTGATCATTGAACCTATTTACCTTATGAGACATAGAAGGACATTAATCTCATTATTTATAAACACGTCTTTGTTTAAAACAGCATTACTCAGTCTGATTACTCACTTTGTTTATCAAATTAGGTCCTAAATGTCTTTGATCTTTTTTCAGTACATTCATCCTGAAAGCATTAAGATTTACCACCACTAAGGTTATTAAAAGGAATTGTGTCATATGGCTCTGGACTTAATTACAGCTCTGTTCCGTTCCATTCAGTAGGTGCTTATTGAGTTAGCAGCTCTGTACGTAGCTGCAATGCAGACAAGTGAAACAAGGCTCCTGTCTGTGAGAAGCTCACAGACTAATATGGAAAACATAGATAAACACATAAACACCACTCATCATGATAAGGGCAATAATAAGGGAAAGCCGTAGCACCCCCACAAAGTGATTAGTTCTCTCTTGGGTTGCTAGTGACGAGATGATAAGGAAAAGTTTTTCAGGGAATGTGTTCCTCAAGCTAGGCTCTTGGGGATTTGGAACTTTTTCAGTGGATGAGTGAAGGTTTCAGGGAGGACACTTGTCTTAAGGGAAGTGGTTCAGAAGAAATTGTTGGAAGGGAATGAATAGCAACGAGTGTTGAGAGCTTGGCAGGGCCTGGATCGCGAAGGTCTCATTATTCATGTTTGGACTTGATTCTGTGAGTGCTAAAGGATTCCAAGTGAAGAATTCTAAAATTATTTGGAATAATAACAGCAGGATTGAATTAAGTGTGTGCCTGCCAAGGGTACTACTTTGGAGGGCCCACACTCATTTGAGTATTTCAATTTTGGTATATTTATTTTGAAAAATCGGCTACAGCACTTTAGATCTTATTTCATATAATACATGTTTTAAAATAGGGTAATTTCTTACCCTAAGGCTTTCATTCATTTTGCAAATATTTTTTGAGCTCTTACCATGTATCAGACACTCTTCCATGAACTTGGGAAACATCAGTGAACAAAACAGACAAAGATGCCTGTCCTCATGCATTGCCTATTCTAGTTTTCTCAATCCATGGTCTGTCTTGAGGATTTGTGTGAACACACTATTCAAATATTTGGGTGGAAAGAGGATGGTGTCCCTTTTCCCTAAAGAACTCCTTCCTGAGAGTATGCTTTCAGGAGGATGATGGGTGAAAAAGACAGTGTGGCAAGCCAGGAGGTCAATGCGCTACAATAGGCATTTGCTTTTTCTCCTAATCCCCTCACCAGTGATTTCAAATATAAAAAATAGTTCTTGTTGTTGTCAGAACAGTTTGGGATTTGCAGAATAATTGAGAAGATAGTATAGAGAATTCTCATGTAATCTTACCCAGCTTCCCCTATTATTAACATCTTACTTTATGAGGGTGGTGTATTTTACAATTAATGAACCAGTATCAATACTATTATTATTCATTTAAGTTCTTTATTCAGATCTCATTAGTTTTTATGTAATGTCTTTTTTCCTATTCTAGGATTCCACCCAGAATGCCTCATTAAATTTAGGGGAGCACCTGGGGGGGCTTAGTTGCCTTCGGCCCAGGTCATGATCCCAGGGTCCTGGAATGGAGACCTGAATCTAGGCTCCCTGGTCGGGGGGGAGTCTGCTTGTCCCCCTCTCTCTGCTTGTGCTCTCTCTCTCTCTCTCTCTCTCTCAAGTAAATAAATAAAATCTGAAAAGAAAAAAAATGAATGCCTCCTTTCATTTAGTAGCCATCTCTTAGGCTCCCCCTAGCTGGACAGTTTTTCAGCTTTCCTAGTTTTGAGGAGTACTAGTGAGGTGTTTTGTAGAATGTCCTTCCATTGGGATTTGCTTTATGTTTTTCTCATGATTAGACTGGGTTATAGTTTTTTGGAAGGAAGACCGCAGATGTGAAGTACCGTTCTTACGACATCATATTGAGGGTACCTGCTGCCATCATGACTTACCACCGTTGGTATTGACCTTGGTCATCTTGCTGAACTAGTGTTTGTCAGTGTCTTCGCAGTGGAGTTCCTCTTTCTCCTCCACCTGTCCACATTGTCCCCTTTGGAAGGGAGGTCACTATGAATAGCTCACACTGAAGGAGTAGAGACTTATGCTTCACCTTCTTGAGGGTATGTACATAAATTACTTGGAATTCCTCACAGGAGATTCGTCTCTTCTCCCCCATTTATTTATTTATCATCAGTGATTTTTTTACAATTATCATAAATTACATACTCCACAAACAGATACTTACTGGATGCCTGCTATATGCAAGGCATTAACAGCACATTTTTTAAAAAGATTTATTTAAGAGAGAAAAAGCATGGCCATGTGTGTGCATGAGTGGTGGGGAGAGGCAAATCCCCAAGAGCCTAGCTTGAGGAACACAATTCCTTAAGATTCTTATCTTAAGGACTCCCTGCTGAGCACAGAGCCCCTCGAGGAGGTTGATCCCCAACCCTGAGATCACTGCCATGACCATGATCATGCTCTTGGTCAAAATCAAGAGTCAGTCACTTTGGGACCTGGGTGGCTCAGTTGGCTAAGTGCCTGACTTTGGCTCAGGTCATGATCCCAGGGTCTTAGGATTGAGCCCCACATCAGGCTCCCTACAGGGAGCCTGTTTCTTCCTCTCCCTCTGCCTGCCACTCTCCCTGCTTGTACTCTCTTTCAAATGAATAAAAAAAAAAAAAAAAAGTTTTGGTCACTTAACCGACTGGGCCATCCAGGCGCCCATAATAACATATTTTTACTGAACGATATTTATTTTGGTTTTCTCAGAAACAACTCCTTAGACATGGAGAAATCTGATTTCCTGCTTTGCCTTTGACATTCCTTTCCTAGGAGGCTTCATGCAAGTCATTTCACATCCAAGCCTCCATGTCTTCTTTTGGAAAATTAGATGGTTGAAAAGGTTTAATTCGAACCTTTTTTTTCCAAGTTAAAAAAAAAAAATCATAGGATTATATAATATATTCATAGAAACAGGCTTCAAATTGTCTACAAAAGGGAATTATTAATATCTGTAGTGGGCTGGCCCACCTCAAATGAAATATCTGTGTAAAATCTTCCTTGTCTCTTGCCTCAGATAATGTATCTTTTGTCTGGTATCTTATTTTCTTATGACTCAGAGTTAAAATATATTTACACAATGAAAATATCAAATGGATGAAGTTAACTTTGTTACTAGTGTATTGTATGACCAAAAAAAAAAAAAAAAGACCATTAGCAAATGACTGATTTATGGATTTAATAGAAACCACTGCCTATGGAAAAAGTAACATGGCATAAAAAGAAAGCAAAGGAGTTTGGAATTTATTCTAATCCCAGATTGAGGTTGTACAGTCAAGGAAAGGCTCATGTGGACTCTTCCTCATTATAATCTCTGTTGGGAATAAAGTATACAGGAAAAAAAAAAGGTGAGAGAAGCTGATGAAACTTGAGGATGGGAAGCACTGTTTAGGTTTGAGAGAAAAATCTAAACATGCATTACTTGCTTCTTACAATGTTCCTCTTTGGCTGAAAGAAAGGAGGCTCTAGGGGGAGGTCTCGGTAGAGAGTGCCAGTTGGCTCTTGGCTTCATTTTAGGGAAAAGGGGAAGTCACTTTTTTTCTACTCCTGCCCTTTGCAAACTTAATCAGGCACTTCTGGGCAGCTGGAGCCTTTCTTTTCACTGATTAATGTCTTTTAATGCATTTCTTGCAAATGCTATTATGGATGTTCTTTCCAGTGTTTTCTGGGAGGATTTATTCTTGTAAATTCAATAGTTGTCAAGGTAAATTGTAGTTTAATGTAATTTGAAGGCTCAAGGACCCCAGGCCAGGCCTTGCCCCATGCTCCCCTCCTGTTGCTGGAACACAAGGAACATTGTACCTGCCTATTCCTGAATGACAGAGATGTCCTCTTCCAAGCCTGCATTTCCTGCGGTGGCAGATCCAAAGCTCTTAAGGTCAGCACTGAGGTGATGCAGTCAGTGTCAAGTTTTCCATAGGCAGAGTGCTGTACTGAGCATTATGGAGAAGAGCTCAGTAGACTAGAGTCCCCAGGAACTTACCAGTTTTGTACAGGAAGCAGACATGTAGAACAAGTCTGATTCAAAGCAGCCTAGGTGGAGGCTCAGTGGGAGCCTGCCACATCTTCCCTGAAGACTCAGCGGCTCTCCTGGGCCTGGAAGCTGGGACAGAAAGAGGTGGGGAAGGGAGAGGAGGAGACACTGAAAGGAGCGCCGACTGATGCATGTTTTTCCATTTGGCAATAGTTGTGGGGACACAGAAACGTGACTCCAGCCCCTTAACACCAGCACAGGCCCTTTTCAGCTTTGTTTTTCTGTCCTATGGCCTCCAGGCTCAGAACCAGCAGCTGCTGGAGGAGGACCGAAGATGAGGGGCTGCCACCGTCAGACCAGGGAAAGTCCCTGGCACGTCTGTGTGTGAGGAGCACGTCAGTGTCTTTCAGACAGAGTTGGCAACTGGGTGGTGCCCCCGCTTGGGCCTGTGAAGAAGAGGCCGTCTGTGCTGAGGAGCAGTAAATTGGCCCCTGACTTTGCCTGGGAGGGTTGGGTGTGAATGATTGGGAGAGACAGGCTGTCAGCTAAGGGCTCTGAGGCGGGGCACTTGGTTTTGGTTTTTGTTTTTTTTTTAGGGATCCTGGGTGAGGGGAAGGGGCTGGCATCAGGCTCAGGGCTAGGTGATTTGCATGACAACTAATGTATTGAGATTGGTGTTAATGTCCCCATTGTACTGATGTAAAAACAGGAGGTTCTGAGGCCTTAAATAAGTTACCTTAGTTCCCCCGAGTTAAGGACAAAGACAGGATTAAAAGCAGAACCTGTCTAAAGCCATAACCAGTGCTTTTTCTGTTGCCTGCATTGCTTTCGGTGCTGACCATTTTGTATTATTCAAGTGTTGCTTAAACAGCCCTCTCAGCCCTGGAACGGGAAGACCAGTGGGGGAGTTTCTTCCGTTTATCTACCTGATGTGCCGTAGCAGTTTGTTTATGGGACATTCATTTTTTTAAGGTTAATAGGAATGATCTCTCTTCAGCCCGTCCCCTAAAGGAATGCCGTATGGATCTGATCACTCACTTCATTTGGATATCAGCATGTCCTTCCACCCTGCCCTTAACTAGTCAAGAACTGGGATGATCTGAAGTTTATCCTCCTTCCAAGTTAATGTTAGCCTGGTAGAGTTTTGTGGCTAATGGCAGAAGACATGAAGCCCCATTACGATTTGTGCAAGGGCGTTTAGACCGACCTACTGATCTTTAGTATCATTGACAATAGTTGCAGATGGCAATAGATGGGCTAAGAAGCAAGCCAAATTCTCAGTGAAGGGGTATCCTGTGATGTCAGGCCCTGCAGAATAGTTCAGGAACAGCCATGTCCACATGAGTCTCTGTTTCTATAGCTCATGGATGGGTGGAAGTCAAGGTCTGACATAGTCAGTTTGCCAAGAGCAGAGGACGGTAATACCAATACAGTATGGCTTCTTTTACTCTAAGACAAATGGACCACTTTTGGCAGGAGTTAAAAATCACAGTGTTAGCTTCCACATTATTTTTGTTGTTGTTGCATGGATGATGCATTTTGTTGTACGAATGTGGATGCGTGACCATGGCCAGTGTAGTGGTAGATCCAAGTGGCCATGGTGACAATCTGAAGGGTGTAGCCTTGATCAGCAGCTTGATTCTATTTGGTATCATCAGAAAATGGGCCCCTATGGCTGTTGTAAATAACGCTGCAATAAATATAGGGGACCATATATCTTTTCAAATTAGTGTTTTCATTTTCTTTGGATAAATACCCAATAGACTTACTGGATCATATGGTAATTCTGTTTTTAATATTTTGAGGAGCCTTCATACTGTTTTCCACAGTTGCACCAATTTGCATTCTCACCAATAATGCACAAGGTTCCTTTTTCTCCACAACCTCACCAGCATTTGTATGTCTTATCCTTTTGATTTAATCAGTTTTTTTTTTTTTTTTTTTCTTTTTTGGTGTTGAGTTGAAAGTTCTTTTTGCATTTGGGTATTAACCCATTTTTGCAATTTTTTTCTCCCATTCAGTAGGTTGCCTTTTTGTTTTGGTGATGGTTTCCTTTGCTGTGAAAAAGCTTTCATATGTTGATATAGTCCAATAGTTTATTTTTACTTTTTTCCCCCCTTACCTTGGGAAGCACCTAGAAAAATGTTGCTATGCCAATGTTAGAGAAATTACTGCCTGTGTTCTTTTCTAGATTTTTATGGTTTCAGGTCTCACGTTTAGATCTGTAGTCCATTTTGTGTTTATTTTGTGTTAGAAAGTGGTCCAGTTTCATTCTGCACGTGGCTGTCCAGTTTTCCCAACACCATTTACTGAAGACTGTCTTTCCCCCATTGTATAGTTTTGCCTCCTTTGTCATAGATTAATTGACCATGTAATCATGGCTTATTTTGGGTTTTCTGTTCTGTTCTGTTGATCTACGTGTCTCTTTTCTATGGCAGTACCAAACTGTTTTGACTACTATAGCTTTTTAGTATATTCTTGAAATCTGAAATTATAATACTTCTTCTTCTTTCTCAAGATTACTTTGGGTATACACTCTTTTGTGATTTTATACTTATTTTAGTATTCTCTGTTCTAGTTCTGTGAAACATACTGTTATTATTTGGATGGGAATTGTATTGAGTCTGTAGATTGCTTTGGGTAGTATGGACATTATATGGACATTATAACAATGTTGATTATTCTAATCTATGAACACAGAATATTTTTCCATTTGTTGGTGTCATCTGTAATATCTTTCATCAGTGTTTTATAGTTTTCAGATGCCTTTTCTTTTCTTCTCTTTTTTAGAGTTATACCAGCTGGCTGCCTAGTACAGATGGTGATGATGCACTTGGGAAATGGCACGAGTGAGCCCTAACTTCCCTTTCCCCTTGTAGAGTTTTATAGTGTTTCTACTGGACCACCCAAAGCAGTTTGTTGTGGCGGGGCGGGGGATGATGTTTCAGTAGCACCTTTCTGTGTTCCCCACACCCTGAATAGGAGAATCGCTCTGATACTTAAGGAGCAGGGGAATGCAAATGTGTAACACACCACCTCCAAACACATTCAGATGTGCAAGCTATAACAATACATTGAATCAGTCCAGAGGTTGTTACCCACAAAATCCTCTAATTTCACTTCCCCAGTGTCCAAAATCCAAAATAAGTTGAAATTGCGACTGTTTCTCATTCTGGAATGTGGACAAAAGAATCTAAGTTGTGTGTGAGTTAGGGGCTATGGCAACAGCAGCCCAGGGAGCACTGCCATCCCCCTGAGAATGCGAGGATTAGAGAATGGCTAGGAGGCCAGCCTGTGGGCAAAGTGGGGTGGCTGTTTTCTCCCATGACTCTTGCTCCAACGCCAGTGCATGGGCCCTGGTGCTGCCCCCTTCCTCAAGTACCTCCCGGCAGTGGGTGGGTGTCTGGGCCCACACACCCCATTTTTTCTGTGCCTGTGCCTGTGCATGTTGCCATGGTCCGTGATACCTTTGGCTACCTCACACCCAGTCCTCCATCCTTGCCGGCGGCCACCTGGGGCTGCAGCAGGGTCTGGGCATCTGAGCCTGGCTAGCTTTGCTCTGTGGGGCCAGGTTCTGCATCGACTTCTGGTTTTGAGCAGCTGCTTGCTTCTGGCTCAGAAAGGACAGACTTCTGATGCTTTGATTCACCCACAACTGGATGATGAACGGCAAGGTCCTCATTGCTACCATCATTTTTTATAGTTTGGGGATTCCTTCAGTCAGAAGCCATAACCATATTTTGTCTCAGCCATGGGTTTGCTTCCTCGTTGTCATCGTATATCTCTTCCTCGATTTGCTTGGAGAAGAGTGAGTGAACAACGACCCAGGGGGCGTTTGGGTGGCTTGGGTCAATTCTGCTTCTCACTGCTTAGCCTCGTTAGCATGTAGGCTATTTGGGAAACCTTACTTCCTCGCTTGCCGATGCTTGGGAGCATTGACTGACTATTTTGCAGAGTGTTCTCATATCCCAAAACCAGCCCACAGGGCCTTTGTCCTCTTCTTCCAGCACGTCCTGTTCCTGTTGGCATCCTGTCCTCCTCACCAACCGCTGTCACTGGGCCAGTGGGTCAGTGCAGAGTGCTGACTGGAAACTAAAGAGAAGAAAGCCCCTCGGGAAGGTCAGGTACTTTAGAGGTGGTATGACGATCAGCCCTGCTTTGAGCTGCGCAAAGACACTGATGTAAAGGCGTAGGACTGACATATTGCACGGGGAGGTGAGAATCAGGACTAGTCATGTATTATAATTTTGTCCTGGCACCATTCTCTTTCATCCTTCCTTGATCAAAACTGACCTTTTTCCTGGCAGAGGCCACCCTAAATTATTCTGTTGGATTCCTTAAAATGTTTTAATAACTGATAACTTTTTGGCAAACCCAGCAGGTGGTAGAAGAACTATTTGGGGATGATTTTTTGGGAATCATTTATTTAACAAAAAAATGCCAGTATCCTAGTGTACTCAGTACTATGGCAGATGTTGGGGATACAGGGGTGAGAGCAAGGAGTGGACCTTGCCCTCAAAGAGCTTAGAGCCCATGAGGGGAGATACTGATGAAGATGGAGAGTTGACTCAGGCTGTCAGAGGCTCTACCCGTATCCACTCTGCGCTCCCCAGAATAGCCAGAGACAGACCAGTCCCTGCGATGGAATCGGAGTGTCAGGCACATCGTCATTCTCTCAGTCTCATCTTAACTTCATGGAGATGTATTTTACAGTGTTTACAACAACCTCAAAAATGTCGTCCATTATGATGAAATGGGTAAGAGTCATTACTATTTATCTTCTTATTCGGGAAGTCCAGGAAGTCAAAGGAAGTGTTTACTGTTTGAATGGAAAAACAGGGAGGTATCCTCAATGACAGCCAAGACGAGAAGCAATTATAGAAGCCCTGTGCCCGTGAAATAAAAACATTCCACCACTGCCTTGTTTCTCTTCCACACTGAGAAATTAAGTTTGAAAACTGACGTCAATATTGGTAATGCCGCTTTGATGAACCTGAGTTCCTCCCAGTGAGGTTAATGAGGCAGTGATGAAAAACAAACATTCTCTAGGCTGCCGGCAAGGGGAGGGTGACGGGATGCCTTCATCTGGCAGTGTTCCCGTGTTCGCAGACTCGGACTGGTCACGGAGGAGGTGGTATATTTGGTCCAGAATGAAAACTTCCAGAAGAAACGAGGAAGTGATCCAGATGACACGCAGTCTTTTACCTTATCCTTTGTCCCAGCTGCACTGGCCTACTTGCTGGTCCTTCCGCATCTTCCTCCGAGAAGTCTCCATATACGCTGTTCCTACTGCTCCGGATGCCCTCTTACCCACGCCCTAGTTCTGCCTGGTAAAGGTCTTTTCATCTTTCAATAGTTAAGGAAAGTTTCATCTCTTCACTGAAGCCATGCCCTAATACTCCAGGTAACAGACTCGTGAGTCGGAGGCAACTCGATTAAAATCCTGCTTCTGCTGCTTGCTAGCATGAAAGCGGAACAGGTCACAGTGGGAACAAATACTTAAATTTCTCAAGTTTCTTTTTAAAACTTGGAAAGCAGATATAACACCTCCTGCAGAGGGCTGATGTAAGAATTAGTGAGATGCCTTCTGAAAAGCTCCTCACACAGAGCAGGCGCTCAGTAAAAGTGAGCTTCTGGCCTCGTGTGACGTGGGATCGTAGCAGCTCCCTGACTTCTCTGTGTTAGCATAGGTCTCATTCCACAGTGATGCTGACTGTCTCTTTTCCCTAACTGAGGGCAGTATCCTTGAAGATACACAATGTGTCTTATTTTTGTCTTTGAATTTTTTGCAATATGTACGAAAATATTTGCAGGAGTAGGGACTCAGTAAATGTTTAATGAATGAAGAAAGAGTAAGTTAATAATTTAATAAATGAGTAATTAACCAATACCCCCTAATTCTGTAATCTTTAAGCTATTGTTTTCCAGGGAAGTATTAAACTCTTGCCCTTAGGAGCCACATGGTGGTGTGTGTATGTATGTGTGTGTTTGTGTGTACACATGTGGTGTGTACATAAGTACACATGCACATATATGGGTGCTAAGGATTGCGCCTTTAGAAAATGAGGAAAAAGGCTATTGGTGGATTGGACAGTTAACATTTACTAGTGATACAGATGTAAGGAAAGGCACATGTGTTTTTATGGTTGGGCTCGGGGTGCTTGAGGGTGTTGGTTTTCAATCTGAGTCTTATGACATGTGTTTATTATTAGGAGAGGTGTTTAGTTCTCACAGATATTGGGGGAGTTAGCTATCACAATGAGCCCAGCCTTTCAATGACTAAAATTTAATTGCCTTGTATATCAAGTAGGAATATGTTAGACTGTTGATGTCTACAATGGGTTGGTGAGTTGTGGTCTCTTATGTGTTTACTGTACTAGATCTAGATTAGCTGGGGCATATAGTCTAGGATGATTTAATGGTTATTTCATACTCAACCTTTAATGAAGTATTTCCATCCTTCCATACTCACTTGACAGTGAATAAAATATATCACAATAATTTAATTCCTTTAACCTACTAGAGGGAAAGCTCAGGTTCTCCAACACCTAGAGAGGGTCTGGCACATTGGCAAGCATCTGCTCACCGGTTCATTCATTCCCATTAATTCAATAAGCATTGATTGAGTCTACTGTGTGTCAGTCACTTTTTAAGATAGTAAGCATATAACTGAACAAAGCAGCTAAGTTTAGATTTAAATATATTATTACTGAGAACATACTGGGTCCCAAGCATTATGCTATACTCTGGAGATCTACCAAGAGAAAATGAGAAAGTCCTGGCTGCACAGAGTATATGACTGAAAAAATATATCCAACAGGCGGATGGAATGTGAGTTTTGTAGAAGAGGGTGTTCTAGTTCCTAAGTGTTATACTTAAGAATCATTGTCCAGCCTTGTATGGTTGCTTTAAGTTTCTACTTTCATCCTTATGTCATGAACTAGGTGCCACATAAAAGAGTTTTCCATCTGCTTACAACTTTAATTTTCAAACAGTTGCCTTGAACTCTTCCATACATTGCATTCTTTTATTCCTTTGGATTGCCATTTTTTAGATTACCTTGGAATTTTGAACTTGGTGTTCTGGCTGTGGGTTCTTCTGGACCACAGTCAGAGTTTTTCTCTCATCTGCCCTTGTCCACACTGTCCCTATTCAACCAACCCCAAGACTGAGATGCCCCAATTGACAGCCATTTTATGGGGCCACCCCATATCCAAGAGTAGGATTCAGACAACCCACTTTATTTCAAATCTTGTTTCCCAGAATCTTTCTCAAATGTATGTATCCATTTCAGCCTTATGTATATGCAATATATTGAGTTGAATCTTTCTTTAATACTAAAGGTCTCATATTGCTTTGGAGCTTATCAGTGGGATGCTGATAGATATCAGAGCTCCAGGGAGACTAAATAGAATGCGAAAGCTGACTTCATAGGAAATCAGCAGCATCACGTAATACATGACAGATGCCAAAGTAGTGACTTGGGTAGTAGGCACTGTCAGAATTCAGAGCTGTGAGAAAGATCACTGCCCAATAGGGAGGAATTTGAGCTGGGCCTTGAAGAAAAGTTGGGGTTTCAGTGGGAAGCCAGGAGGGGCAAAGCCACAGGGCAGGGTTGACGGTCTGAACAAAGACCCAGTGGTGAGAGGCACTTGCATCTGGATAAGATCAAAGAGCTTCAGTTGTATCAGGTGGTCATTGTGTTACAGTAAAATTTGAGTTCCCAGATAAGAATAACCGGCAGCTTTCTGAAGACCTAAGTTGAAAAGCAGAAAAAGAAATAATGGTTCTTGCAGGCAGTTTGTTTAACTCTGTAAAGCTTGAATCAGTTTTTGTACTGCTAAGGAGAGGTGTGCCCTTCGTTAGAGATTGGATATTTTATGGTTAGCTTCTCTTCCAGGAAAAAGAGTTCTCTTTGATTGCTTTACTCAGGTCCCGTGAGGCCTTCTCTGGAGAATGCGTCTTTGTGGATAATTTCACTCACTGCCCAGTCAGATTAAGACCTTCCACTGCACATAATGACATTTTCCCTGGACTGTTGCTTCTGTGAACTCCGTTGTGACAGCTTATATTTAAAAGGTGACTTTATGTAAACTGTGTGTCTGATGGGATTTTGAAGTTTGGTGTGAAACGTGTTCAGTCCAGCTGTGACTCACAGGGTTTTGATTCTCTGCAGTTTTGCGGTAATTAATTTATTATATTAATGCCAAATGATTTCCAGTTATGTGCCTATGGAAGTGTGAAGTCTGGTGGTCGGTACCTGCTTTCTGGTCTGCAGGATACACTTCTACCATGGAGGGACAGGAAAGGCTCACTCCTGAGATGGGGGTTTGCCTAGGGTGTTCAGAGGAGAGTACGTGATGTGAACCCCAATTATGGATATTGAGAGGCCAAGGATGTGTCCAGGAGGATAGTGCTTGGTGTTAAAGTCCAAGTGCTGAAACAGGGCATACGTCAGAAGGATAGAAGTTTGCAGGGGGAGGAATGGTTGCTATGGGCAGTTCTTCCAGAAGTGGCTAGTGCCATGGTGCTTGATGCCTGGTATATGAGGTAGCGGAGGCCCAAAGGAACCACACTAGGACTGGACTCCATTCTCTCTCAGGGTGGTCTGGTACGGGTGCGAGGGGGAGTTCTGTGTAAGAAACTCAGTGTAGAGGTGTAGAAGACATTTCAGGGAAAGTCAGGGTTGGAAGGTAGGTGACTCAGCCATCCTCTGAGCAAGGAGCATGGGGCCAGAGGTTCTCAGGGGAATATGCGGTTCGTGATCCCACATGGTTATGGAACCTGGGTGACAGATGTTAGGCATATTAATTTGTGTGAATGGGGTCTTAAAGAGTGATCTTGAGCTGTAAGATCTTGAACTTCACTCGAGTTTCTTTTGGCTTCATGCTAGATACAGGCAAGTGGACTCAAGTGACATCAGGTATTTTTACTTGTTTTTGTCTTCATAGTATGTTTAAGGTAACAGAAGTCCCATTGGCCCCTTGTGCAGGAAGAAAATTTAATTTCAGTGAAAGTTATTGCCACCACATTGAAGCCTGGAGAGCCACAGGGAACCCAAAACCGCACCCCCCACCCCAGGCTCTCAGGGGACGCCCTGTCTCTAGCTTCTGTTTCTGCGTATCAGATGCATTCTCCTCGTCAGTGGACTTTCTCTGCTTTTTCATCTTGTAACCAGCCAGCTTGGCCGCCAGCCCTGATGCTGTATCAGGTGATCGCTGGCTGAAGCTGCCTGTTAGTTCACATTTTTCCAAGGGAGAAATCACTTGGCTGCTGGGAAGCCATTGAATTGGCTGGCTTGGGATCAAGTGCCCAGCCTCAGTCCAGTCACACACGGGGTGACACCGATGTAGCACTGTACCTCCCAGAGGCTAGAATCAATGGTGAAACTGTGTAGTCCTGGAGCCCTGCGTCTGGTATGCTGTGGAGGGTTAGGCTTGGATTCTGATTGTCCCTCTGGGAAACAGAGTGACAGAGGCTGGTGCTAGCATGGTAGGTCTGACTGAGAAAACTACAGTGTCTTAGCTGGAGGATGAGGAAGGGACTCATGTGGAAATCTGTGGCTTCAGGATCCCTGGCAGGAGCAACACTGTTGCCACCTCATGTTGTCCCACCCTGTCTTTGGTCCTGGTGAGTGCCCTTCCCGTTTCCTTATACTCTGAGGTAACTCTTGTGTTGTGGATGGCACTCCCAGAGCCTGACAGGAGGTAGAGTTGGTCTTATGGAATCAGAAGGCTCGAACCCTATCCCAGTCAGGGGAGGCATGGGGTGGCTCAGTCTCTGTGGATTTTCAGTTCTGAGTGGGGCTAATGATCTCTAAGCTCTGTGTTGAGGAAGCTCTGAAAGGCCACGTGATATAGATAGTGACATAGATGATCTTGCTTTGAGGGCAGGGGATGGCCTGGCTGTCTTGACGTTTGAGTAGGTGAAGAAGACAGACAGGGACAAGAACACAGATAGCGTCCCTCTACCACCACTCTTCTCTTCCCACCCTGATTCTGTCCTTCCCTGTAGGGGCCTCACAAATCAGTGCACGTCTTCCAGCCGCCATGTTCTAGTCACATATGTGCTCCTCTCCAAGAGTCACCCACTGGCCGTCCTTCAGTGCTGAGCGCATACACCCACTGGTGCAGTGTTTCCTCCCTTAGCAAAAAACTTGCATTGGCCCTAGAAGTGGTCATTTGGTTAGGTCGTTCTGAGTCCTGGATGCACAGAGCATAGCCTAGAAGGAGTGAATGGTGTGTGCCCAGAGCGGGGCATCAGGTGAGCCCGAGGGTCCCTCCATCACCTCGCCTGAAGAGGAGGGGCAGAATGGACCCTGTAAAGCAGAGACACCTGTACCTGGGCTTCTGGGTAATACTACTTATGGTATACAGCACAGAATTACTCCTGTGAAAGAATGGGCTCACTGGATTTGGCCTTGCTGTTTGAGTGGCTCCAGGGAGGCAAAGAGATCACACAATTATGCGGTATCAAGCTCTATGGAAATCCTGTTTCTAAGCCCAAGTCCTCTTCCTCCTGTTCTATGGCACAATTGTTCTTGGCAAGGTCCACTGAAATAAATTTGTGTCCCAGATTTATTGGTTTTTGGTGGCTCCTCCCAACTCTTACCCCTTCCTTTTCCTCCCAACACATGCCTGCATCTGTTTGGGGGAATTCCCCAATTTGGCAGGACCTGCTTCTTATTACAGAAGTAAAAGGTAAAAATTAGTATTTGTTTTCTAGCCTCCTGTAGCTGGGGAACATATCTACGCTGTGTCAGCCAAGTAGGCACAAGTGCCCCGGGTGGAGCCTCCCAACCAGTGGGCTGTGGCATAGCAGAAGACCAGGCCTAGGTGATAAGAGTGTTGAGATAGGGCACTCTTCAGTCCTTGGGAATGGCTGGTAGGGACTTGAGTAGGCAAAGCTCCTGGACATGCGACCCCTAACTTTTAGCATCCTCCTGTACCTCACTGTAGTCTCAAAACCCTCGTTTTCTGTAGTACTGTGGCATGCAAAAGCCCGGGAAACGCAGGATTAGGAAACTGAACCGGGAGGCAGTGATGGAGACCTTGGCAGCTTTCTTCTCTGGCATATGGTGGTGACCACAAGATGTCGTGTCACGAGCTGCCCTGGGCTCAGCGTTTTCTCCTTGGACCATGTCTGTGACATCGTTCTTTATTCCTTCAGTTAATGGTTTTTGAATTTTAATGAGGTTATTTTCTGGTTGAGTCTGTCAAAGTTCTATAGTAGCTATCCACCCTAGCTAGTCGAACAGCTGCAGCAGAGGAGTGCTATGGAGGGGGAGCTGGTTTTTCTCTTCGTTCCATGCCGGGGTGAATGTGAACCGCTGCGACCCTTCGTTGGACACAAATATTCCTGGAAAGGTCACGCAGTATTAAAATTTAGAGCTTGAAGGGGCTTTAAAGATGCTTTGTCATGCCATGAGAGGCCTAAATGCAATGACTTGAAGGCTCCTGTAGTTACTTCATGGAAGAATCTAAGAACTGCGCTTTTTCAAATTTTCCCATCATTAAAAGGAAAAGGTTGGTTGTTTGCTTTCTTCCCCCAGAGCCAGTGCAATCCAAACCAAGGGTAAACTTGGAGCATTTTTTTTTTTTTTTTCAAAGTTAGAGTTACCTAGACAAAGTATTGATGGGGGTTCTTCAATAATTGACAGCTTTGTGGAAACAAGGCATTCCACTTGGAGATAGTTTGATTTATTTCTATTATCTGAGTGGGTCTTTCCTTTAGCGATGCCATGTCTCACTTTTTAATAAAAACTTGGACCATTTCAGTGTCTGGCTGTTCCTGGCATTCGCTTTTCCATAGGAAAGAATGCTTTTAATGGCCTTAAACTAAAGCAAATGCTTCTTCTCCTTACGCTTGTTAAACAGGCCAAATATGTTCTTTGCTCTCTTGGAATTTTCTTGTATTTTATTTATTTATTTTTTAATGTGAAAAGTGTGCCAGACAACTAAGAAGATTGCTGTGTATGTTTCACATGGATTAGCAAGAAACCTGAGCGCTTCAGGCCTTTTAAATTAAGCAATTAAAAAAAAAAAATACTTGAGAAGGATCACTTCTTAAAAGTTTTCTTTGTTTGTTTCTTCTGTTTTGTTTTAAACCACAGGAAAATTGCCCGGGGAAGGGGAGTTGTGGAGCTGGAGGGGCTGACTGGGGGTGGGGGAGGGGTGGGGAGGATCTTTTGGGGGTCATGGGTAGGTTCATTTTCGTGAATAGGAGCCAAAGGATGTCAAAACTGATTAAAATGTACACTTTAAGCTTGTGCAGTTTATTCTGTGTTAATACCTCAACAGAGTTGTTTCTTCAAAATAAAACAAATGTGGCAGCAGTTCAGAATCCTCTATAAAAGACCCAGAGCTGGGGAAGGCGGGGAGTCAGGGGTCAGAAGCTCTGCGGAGTGTGCTCTTCACTGGCCAGAGGGGATGAGGGAAGCGCTATTAGGAGGCTGCCCACACCATGAGAAAACACCCTGTTCTCCTGAACGGTGTTTCCTGCGGCCCCTCCAGGATCTGCTCTCCGGAAGCTCTTAGCCCTGCATTTCCATCTCCACTTGAGGTTGTAGAGGGGCCTTCCTTATGTTTTTAAAAAATTAATTATGTTCCAGAGCAGGGCAACCGGGATTCATGTTTATTAAATGTAGTCCTGGAATTTTTCTGAGTGTTCCCGGAACTTACAAATTTTAGCTCCAACTCGTACCTCTAATTTCTAAGACACTGCTCAAATTGTTATGTTTCGCAGGAATTCACTGGAATTCCACAGGATCAGCTGCTTGAGCAGAGTCAGTGGAAGAGGCTCGAAGCAGACGTTGAATTCCTGCTGCAACCGGTTGGAGGTAGGGTGACCGTATAATTTATTATCTAAACAGAGACATTTTTTAGAGTGAAAAAAGCCACTATTGGTATTTGGGTTGACAGCACAGACATAAACAGGGATTGTGCCTGATAAAGCAGGATATCTGGTCACCCTAGTTGTAAGACTCCTTGACCTTTATTTTTACTTTTTTTTTAAGATTTTTTTTTCCCTCCCGAGAGAGAGAGAGAGAGAGAGCGCGTACAGGCAGGGGAGGGGCAGAGGTTAGAGGAAGAGAGAATTTTAAGCAGGCTCTATGCCCAATGCGGTACCCCAAAGATTTTTTTTTATTCTTAAGAAATCTCCACAAACACTGTGGGGCTTGAACTCACAACCCCGAGATCAAGACTCACATGTTGCACTGACTGAGCCGACTGAGCCAGGTGTCCCAGACCCCTTGACCTTTATAAAAGTAGACATAAATGTGTGCTAGGGAGCATAAGCAATGTTCACAGGGACAAAGGGGCCAAATGAGAGTTTGCCCATTGGACTCAACTCACTTGGAGCTGGAAAGAGAATTGGGGGTGGGGATTCCTCACTCCCAAGGATTCTGAGAATGCGGTTTGGCTCCTGGTGACTCTGATCCGTTGCTCCTCATGAGCCCTTTCTATTTTTATTTGACCCTAGAAGCATCTGAGTGATACATGGGCCAATCTCTGCGCAATGGCAACATATCAGCCCCTCATCTTTGAAGAAAACATTGGTTAAGACAAACAGCTTTTTTTCAGTTTAGCTTACTGCATCTGTCATGATCTTTGCAGCTTAGAAAGCAGCAGTTAAGCAGACTCTTTTGATTATTTGGGTTTTTTAATGACTTTTTTTTATAGTTTGTACTTCCTTTTTCTGTACTCTTAAAGAATTGTCATTAGACCTAAATAGCTAGAATTTGAAAATGAAAGCATAGACCGTAGTGTCAGAGATGGGAGAATTAGTGAAAGGTTCTCAGTATGAAAATATCTTTAATATCCTGCCTGGGTATTCAAGTGATGGGATGTTTCTTGGATAAGCCCTCATGAGTCTACAATAATTAGTTTTTTTTTTTTTTTTTTTTAACATCATATTGAACCCAGCAACCTTTTCCCAACATGGTGGTGTGCAAGGCGCTCTATATAGAGTTTAGTCTTGCTTGTCTCGTTAGCCTCATCTTTCATTCCTTGCTTAATTTACACCTTATGTTTCAGAATATTAACCTCCTTGTAGTATGTCCAGCACCCCACATAGAAGACTTCAAAGATTTTAAGAAGAGTTCTTTATCTCCAAGTCCTTTTTATTGCTATGTTCTCTCTGGAGAATGTATTTCTTTCTCCTTCCTCACTCAGTGGTCACTGCTTCCAGGAAGCCCCCTGTGACTCCTTACTTTTCGCCAGGCTGCATTAGGATTCCTTTTCTTTTGTTCCTTAATATGGTTGCAACTCCCTTTCATAAGTGATATATTATTTTGTAATGATAAGTTTACGTATCTGTGTCTGACATACAGTGAACAAGCACGTACAAAAAACTGAACCTGGTGTATAATATTCTCTCTCTCACTTTCTCCGCTTCTAATGGCCAGCACAGTTGACACAGTGAAGGTGTTTCCAGGGCCTAATGAAATTGTACATGAACCTGAGAAAACAACCAGCTGAAACATTTCCAAGAAAGACAGGTGTGCAAACGAGTCCTGCTGAGCGTAGGTGCGATGCTGTTTACATTACTGCTCTTGGGCTGAGCTTTGCTTTCCCGGTTCCTCAGAGTCAATATGTGTGCATACGAGATAGAGACAGATGCACAGAATTTAAGTGCGGTGGTGCTATCATCAGATCAGAATAATACAGGCTCGGTTGACCCCACCATATTGGATCTATTTTTAACTCTCTGTTTATTTTATGTCAGCTTTGGTTTTCTTGGAACTGAGAAATACCACATATTTAACTGAATATTTTTAAGGAAAATAGTGGCAATATAATGAGTAGGAAATGTTACTTCCAAACTCCTATTAATGAGTGTGCAGGATCATTTTTTCCAGTATCCTTTTTAACTGAGCAAACACTGAACACTTCTGGATAGTGTTTTTATTCCTGCAGGAGTAACTCACTGCCATTAGGAAGAGTCTCAAAAGAATGAGGGAGAAAATAATTAGGAAGGTTTAAATATATTTCGTTTTTTGTTCTTTCTGGAATCTTGGTGATTATTATTTGTTCAGATGGTAAATTTGAAATCATTATGATTCCAAAAGCTGAGAGTCAGGACTTGAAGTTTGTAGAATCTGTTCCGTAAATTAATGTCACTAGAAAGTTAGCAAAAAGTGAATAATCTACCCCTCCAATTTCTGAATAGAAGGGAGACTGGTAAGCAGTCTAATCTATTTATTAAATGCTCATGAATATAATTATTTTTTAACCAATGGAATTTGAGATGGCTAGAGCATTTAACCCAATATTTCCAGGTGAATTGTTCAAAACACAAATGGGTGACTGGACAATTGAAGCCGGCCCTGGATATATCATTCAAAGCAAAACGGAGTTGAGTTTTGCCAAAGTTCTGTAAAAGCCCAAAGCTTAGGAATTACCAGTTCAGTGTGCAAAAAGAAGAAAGCATCGGGCTTCTGTGAGATCTTTTCTTAGCTAAGCAAGAGGCACATGTACCTTCTGTTTATACATGTATTGGGCAGATTAATTAGGGTACCTACTACCATGAGTTTTTGTTTTATTTTTGTTTTTAGTAGCAGAAACCCCAGCCAGTGCTTGGTGAAGTAGTATCTCACTGTATCTGTGCAGGGCCACCAGTGATGGGTTCAACATTAAGCACCCAACTCAAGCCAGATGTGAAGGACTTTGCCCTATAGTAGGAGAACAATTAGTGAAGCCAATTAGACTAATTCCTTCCAAAATTATTTCTAGGGAATGCAGAGTAAATTCACAAAACGATGGAGTAGACCCATTGATGGAAGCAGTGGCACTTTGCAAGAAAGACCACACGAGCTATGAGAGAAGTGGAGAGGATAGTTGCCTCCAGACCCACCTAATGGTCGGATAGCTCTTAAGATCTGGCACTCACCTATCGTTGTATGTTCCCACTTTCCTCAACGTGGCCTGAACAAATCTCTGTTCCTGACAATCAAGGGTCTAATGAGCCCACTCAAGGTATAAAAGATAGCTGCATAAAGTCTTATGGCTAACGAAGAGAGAGCGGTTGCTAACCAGAGACTTTAAAAGAGTGGAGAGAGAAGACACAAGCTGAAAATGCCAACTCATTCATTCATTCATTCATTCATTCATTTAAACTTTCCATAACCCAGCCACCCTATCCCTCCCTTCCCCCACCTCTGCCCCAGCAACCCTCAGTTTGTTTCCTGAGATTAAGAGTCCCTTATGGTTTGTCTCCCTCCCTGGTCCCATCAAAAAGTTGAAAATAGAGCTACCCTATGACCCAGCAATTACACTACTGAGTATTTACTCTAAAGTTACAAATATCGTGATCTGAAGGGGCACCTGCATCTGAATGTTTACAGCAGCAATGTCCACAATAACCAAACTATGGAAAGAGCCTAGATGTCCATTAACAGATGAGTGGATAAAGAAAGTGTGGTACATATATGCAATGGAATATTATGCAGCCATCAAAAAAAGAAATATTGCCATTTGCAATGATATGGATGGAACCAGAGGGTATTATGCTAAGTGAAGTAAGTCATTCAGAAAAAGACAATTATCATATGATCTCTCTGATATGAGGAATTTGAGAGGCAGGGTGGGCATTCATGGGGGGAAGGGAGGGAAAAATGCCGAGTTCTTAAAAGCTCCACAAACAAATGCCAGAGACTTCTCCCCAACCAATCCTTTTTAAAAAAAATTATTATTATTATTATTATTTTTATTTATTTTCAATGTAACAGTATTCATTGTTTTTGCACCACACCCAGTGCTCCATGCAATCCGTGCCCTCTCCAATACCCACCACCTGCTTCCCCCAACCTCCCACCCCCCCGCCCCTTCAAACCCCTCAGATTGTTTTTCAGAGTCCATAGTCTCTCATGGCTCACCTCCCCTTCCAATTTCCCTCAACTCCCTTCTCCTCTCTAACACCCCTTGTCCTCCATGATATTTGTTATGCTCCACAAATAAGTGAAACCATATGATAATTGACTCTCTCTGCTTGCCTTATTTCACTCAGCATAATCTCTTCCAGTCCCGTCCATGTTGCTACAAAAGTCGGGTATTCATCCTTTCTGATGGAGGCATAATACTCCATAGTGTAGATGGACCACATCTTCCTTATCCATTCATCCATTGAAGGGCATCTTGGTTCTTTCCACAGTTTGGCGACCGTGGCCATTGCTGCTATAAACATTCCCCAGCCAATCCTTGATGGCCCAATGAGACAATGATCATGTCAAGATCGACTGAAATCATTGAAGAGCGTGTGCCTAAGATAAAGACATTGAAGTTCTAGTAATTATTTGATTCTATTACATTGTTAAGAAGTCAGCGTTTGGCCGGCAGATAGGAAGTCCTTTCCCCATGTTACATGTGTGGTCAAAAAGCTCTGGGCTTCTTGGAACTGCTATTTAAAATTTCAAGTACTGTATCTGGGTATAAATTAGAGGCATTAAAGATTTGGCTAATGTTGACAAGTTCAGGCAGATAATAAATATATATTCCACTTAAGGTATTATTTTCTAGATGGAGGTATATATGCATTTGTGAAGTCTTTTTATGGAATGAACAGAGAAATATTTAATCAGTCCTTTGCCTTATAGTGGTGGTGGTGGTAGTTGAGCATTACAATGAGAGTGCTGGTAATTATGAAGAAGAAGGTAATTTCTCTCTTTTAAGTAGAGAACCAATTTGGCTGTCTTAACTAGAGCTATTGCCTAATCAGTAAACCAAGAGCCAGGTTGGCAGGGATGGATATTTTATTAAGGGTGTCAGAGATGTGTGCTAATCTTACAAATGCCCTTAGTAATAGGCTTTTGGATTTCACATAACTTAGAGAAGTATAGCATTAGAAAAAGAGATCAAAAAGATCACACAAAACTAATTGTGCACAGATTTGTAAATTAAATAGTAACCCCATGCATTTCAATTACATTGGCAAAGTCAATTACATATAATTATAATTCTAGCTCATGTGCTTGCATAATGCAAATTTTATTAAAGCTTTACTACATGGAGCAAGTTTCAGCACATGGAAATACTTTTCAAGTAAATCTCTAATCATATCATGCAATAGAAGTTTTTAAACTGCTTTTGCATTTTGATACAACTTCATCTGCCTCCAAAGTAGAAAGCATGTTCAACTGTCTTTATAATGAACAAAGGTGGTAAATGTTCCCCAAAACAGCCAGAAATGTATACTGTTTCATCACCAATGACTCATAGATCAAGATGAAATACTTGCTTGGTTTTTCTAACCTTTTTCTTAAATTTTTAGTTTTGATTTCAGTTAACATGGAGTGTAATGTTAGTTTCAGGTGTAGAATGTAGTGATTCAACACTTTTGTACCCCACCAGGGGCACATCATGACAAGTGCGCTCCTTAATCCCCGTCACTGTTTAATGCCTCCCTCCACCTGTATTCCCTCTGGTAGCCATCAGTTTGCTCTCTGTAATTAAGAGTCTGTTTCTTGGTTTGCCCCTCTCTCTTCCCCCACTTCTTGCTCATTTGTTTTGCTTCTTAAATTCCACATTTAAGTAAAATCATATGAGATTTGTCTTTCTCTGATTAATTTATTTCACTTAGTATTATATTCTGTAGCTCCATCTACATTTGCAATGGCAAGATTTCATTCCTTTTTTGTGGCTGAGTAATATTCCATTGCATATATACACCACATCTTCTTTATCTATTCATCAACGAATGGACACTTGGGCTCTTTCCATAATTTGGCTATTGTAGATAATGCTGCTATAAACATCTGGATGCATGTGTCCCTTTGAATTAGTAATTTTGTATTCTTTGGATTAATATCTAGGAGGGTGATTGCTGCATTGTAGGGTAGTTCCATTTTTAACTTTTTAAGGACCCTCCATATTGTTTTCCGCATTGGCTGCACCAGTTTGCATTTCTATCAAGAGTGCAAGAGGGTTGCCCTTTCTCCACATCCTTGCCAACACCTGTTGTTTCTTGTGTTGTTGATTTTAGCCATTCTGACAGGGGCGAGGTGATATCTCATTGTGGTTTTGATTTGCACTTTCCTGATGATCAATGATATTGAGCATCTTTCTTTTTTTTAAAAGATTTTATTTATTTATTTGACTGAGAGAGATCACAAGTAGGCAGAGAGGCAGTCAGAGAGAGAGGAGGAAGCAGGCTCCCTGCTCCCTGCTGAGCAGAGAGCTGGGTGCGGGGCTCGATCCCAGGACTCTGGGATCATGACCTGAGCCAAAGGCAGAGGCTTTAACCCACTGAGCCACCCAGGTGCCTCGATATTGAGCATCTTTTCATGGCCATGTGTCAGTTGGCCATCTCTGTGTCTTCTTTGGAAAAATGTCTATTCATGTCTTCTGACCATTTTTTAGTTCGATTATTCATTTTTTGGGTGTTGACTTTTGTGAGGTTTTTTTTTTAATCTATTTTGGATACTAACCCTTTATCAGATATGTCATTTGCAAAAAGCTTCTCCCATTCTGTAGGTTGCCTTTTAGTTTTGTTGATTGTTTCCTTTGCTGTGCAGAAGCTTTTTATTTTGGTGTAGTCCCAGTAGTTCATTTTTTTGGTTTTCCTTGCCTCAGGAGACATAGCTAGGAAGAAATTACTATAGCTGAGGTCAAAGAAGTTACTGCCTGTGTTCTCTTCTAGGATTTTTGTGGTTTCAGGATTCACATTTAGGTCTTTCATCCAATTCGAATTTATTTTTGTGTATGGTGTAAGGAAGTGGTCCAGCTTTATTCTTTTGCATGTTGTTGTCCAGTTTTCCCAACACCATTTGTTGAAGAGACTGTCTTTTTCCCACTGGATATTCCTTCTTGCTTTGTTAAAGATTAATTGTTTCATTTCTGGGTTTTCTATTCTGTCCCATTGACCCATGTGTCTATTTTTGTGTCAGTACCATACTGTTTTGATCACCACAGCTTTGTAATATAACTTGAAGTCTGGAATTGTGATATCTCCAGCTTTTTCTTTTTCAAGATTTCTTTGGCTATTCAGGGTATTTTGTGGTTCCATACAAATTGGTTGTTATAACTCTGTGAAAAATGCTGGTGGTATTTTGATAGGGATTGCATCAAATGTATATATTGATTTGGGTAGTATAAACATTTTAATAATATTTGTTCTTTCAGTCCTTGAATATGAATGTCTTTCCATTTCTTTGTGTCATCTTCAGTTTCTTTCATCAAACCTTTGGCCAGGTTTGAAGTTTTGAATCCTTTAGACCTGGGCCCTGCTAAATCTGAGATCTTGTGGACCTCAGTCATCACAGATTCTTTTCTAGGTGGGTTCACCACTTACCATGTGGCAATCTGTGTCTCTTTCGGTCTCAGTTCCTTACCTGTAAGTTGAGCGGTTGAGTACATCATTAGTTTCCCAGTTGTTCTCTATAAAACCTTGGTGTGACTGCAGCTACTCCTCCTCGGGAGTGCTGGGTGGGGTGGAGGCAGTGGGCACAAGCTGCTGGGGGTCTGGCCTTTCACACTCTCTGCTCCAAGGGAGCAGTTTTCCTTATGCCTACTGGACTTATTGGACTTGTGTGTGAACTTTCATTTGATAAAAGAGCTTGTAAGGCCAGAAAAGAAAAAGAAAAAAGAAAAGATTTGCAAATCACTAAACTAGATAAAAATTAAGGTTGCTGTTTTGTTCAAAAATTAAATTATTCCACTGCAAGTACCTGAATGGGTCTGGCATGAAATGACTATCAGTAATTATCCGTTGAGTGAATAAACAGAGTTCTCAGCCTTAAGGGATGTATAATCAAATGAAAAAGCTTCATCTTACAAAACACTGCAGTTAAAAAATGCTTCTTTTTAACCTCTTGCCATTTTAATTGTTTCTTAATCTTTGAATTTTGTAAGCAGAAAAAGAGAATGTCTATTCTCCATGTTTGAATGTTCCCACACTAAAATTATCTCATTTAGATGAATATCAGATAATAATTGCAGGCCACAGGATTGTTAATAGTTTCATTATTAATTTGTGTAGCACCTGTAATAGATAGACTAGAAATTCTGACCTTACTCTAAAAACATGGAATATTTTTTGGCAGGATTAATGAAAATCTTTCCTTTCAGATGGAAAGCTCTTCCAATGGTGTTGGCATGAGTATCAATGAACGTATCTTAGTATATTTTCTAAAAACTTCTGCAAAGCTTTCTATGAGTTGGCATCAGAACAAGTGTAGAAAACCCATGGGGTTGAACAGTGTTGCAGTTCATGAAAGGAAGGGGCTCCTCGGTCAGTAGGTGATTGTCCCCTTGTTAACTGTGTACATCTGTGAGTTCTAGTTATTCAGAACATAGCATTTTTCCAAGTTTTATGGTAGTTCATTGCTACACCTGTTGCAAAGACCTAGAATGCCCTTCCCACTTTCTTCATCCATGTCTGTCTTATTTAACCTTCATATTGTTCTACATGGGAAATGAGGATGGAATATTGCCTACTCCATCCTCATTTCCCATGTCTACCATTTTTATTTAGATATTTCTTCTCCATGCCTGAATCCTACACATATTTCTAATTTAACATGCATCCAATGGCTGCAACCATTTATTTACTTTTCTCTCTTGCTGACCATGCTAAGATCTCTTTTAGAATAGGGGTCAGATCTTACTTATTTGACTTTGTGTTTCCAGTGCTTAACAGAAGTACCTGGCATTTGGTAATTGTCCAATGAATGATTTTTTTTTTTTTTTCAGAGAAACTGTTGGTTTTGAGAATATTGTCCAAAAGTCACTGTATCAATCGGTCTAAACAGAAAAGCAGAGACCACTCTAGATTTTTCAGAGAGAGCAAATTTTAATACAGAAAATTGGTCTCAAATGTATTGGAGGATGTGTTGCTTGGGTGGCTCAGTCAGTTGGGTGTCCAGCTCTTGATTTTAGCTTGGGTTGTGACCTCAGGTCATGGGATGGAGCCCCACATGGGGCTCTGTGCTGGGCATGGAGACTGCTTGGGATTCTCTCTCTTCCTCTCCCACTGCCCCTCCAGACATTCACATGCACTCTCTCTCTCTGTGTCTTTAAAAAAATAAAATAAATTGTGTTGGAAGAGCAAAAGAATGACAAGGAATAAGGGGTGATAGTCACAGATCAAAAGTAGAAAATATCCCTGGGCTGAACTTAGCCCATAATCTTGAGAGAGCTTCTGGATTTACTGGAGAGGTCTTTACTACCAGAAAGTGGTCAGTTCCTGGGCTGTTGCAGTACCCTCCACCTTATTTCCACCTTAACAATGGTCAAAAACCACCAGCAGCTGTCATCAAACAAAAGACTTCTCTCTGCCTCAGATTAGTGCTTCTTACGGACAGATATAGCAGAGGAGAGCTGACAAGAGTTTGGGGAATGTGGTTTCCAGACTTCAAGCCTCAGTGGTACAGGGAGTGGCACAGAGCTGAGAGTCAACAGTCACTGAGACTTCCAGGAGTCTCAATGTTGGAATCCATAGCGCTAAATATATCGGAGCTTTTCAGCAAAATAGTACTCCTTGATTAAAAAGTGTGAATGTGAATATGTCAAAGACATCTTGCCTCCTGCTTAAGGCATCCTATCAAATGTACCCCTGCCATAAAAATGGGGGCTAGGAGGCAACTTTATGAAGTGCATCAGAACTAATACTCAAAATTTTCTCAATAGACTAGATCTAGGATTCAGAAGTCAATGAGATAAAATCTAACAGGAATATGTAAATGCAAGGTTTTCATTTGCATTAAAAAAAACTCCCAAGTCTTTTCATTCATTTTACAGATGGGAAACTTATGAACCATAAATGTGATTATGAACCATATGATGAGACTTCTAAAAAATTACCTACAGCTGTTGGCCACATTAATAAGAATATGATTTCCACATCTAGGAGGGTAATAACATCACTGTACTGTATTTAGCTTAGAGTATTTGTCAGTAGTATTCATAATACCTTTTCAACTGTGACTTTACAACATACAAAATACAAATTTATAGAGCTGTAGCTGAGTATATCATTTTGGCAAGAGGAAGCAACTGTAGACTGTATATATGAGACATTCCACTTCACTGCTGTTTTTCTTCAGACTACTGGTGAAGACAAGAGGGGCAGCAATACTTTCTCATTTTCACTCCAGACGGATGATTCTATATTCCATTATGCCAGGTGCCACTTTTAATAACTTCTTTGTAATACTTGTTTATCTGTCATGAATGAAATTTATTGATAACTTATACAGATAATTTCATGCAATTCAGTGATACCTTATAAGTAATGTAAAAGAAAAATAAAAAGCGATTCAATATAGAAACTCAGTTGCTATAAAAGAAGACATAAGTAGTTAAATGCTTGCTTCATGTTACAATGAATACATTCAGATTTATAAATAAAAACAGTATTCAACTGATTATTTTCCATACTTTGTCTTTATATTTTGAAATAAGGGCTAAATAAGGTTTTTATATTTATATTTGTTTTATGGCCCATATTATAATTTATCTTTGTGAATGCTCTATGGTGTTTGGAGTATTCTATAAATGATAATTAGTTCTCTTTGTTTATACTGTTTTTCAAATCTGTTTTCTTGCCCACTTCCTGTTTATTTGTCCTATCAATTACTGAGAAAATAGTTTTGAAATCTCAAATTATTTCACTTCTTTTAGTTATATCAGTTATCATTTATTATGATGCTCTGTTATTAGAAGTATAAACATTTAAGTTTTTACATCATCTTGATGAATTGACATCTTTGTCACTCAGAAATGTACCCTTTTTATTTCTGGGAATATTTTTTATCCTGAAGTTTACTTTGATATTAATATAGCCCTTTCAACTTTCTTTTGTTTAATGTTTTCATAGTATATCTTTTTTTCTATCCCTTTTCTTTTAATTCATTGATTTCTTTATATTTAAGGTGCTTTTCTCATAAATAGCACTGTAGTTAGGTCTTGCTTTTTGTTTATTGGATAGTTTCTGTCATATAATTGAAGTGTTTTGTTTATTTGCATTTAATATAAATATTGATATGGTTGGGGTTAAATATACCATCTTGCTATTTGTTTTCTATTTGTTCAATTTAATTTTTGTTCCTCTTTTTTCTTGCTTCCTGCTTTCTTTTGGGTTAATCAGTTATTGTTTTTTATTATGTTGTTTTTCTTCACTGTTGGCAGATCTGTGATGTTTTATGTTATTTTTTATTTTTTTGTATGTTTTATTTTATGAGGGTTGCTTTGAGGTTTACAGTATACATTTTTAACTTCTCACAGTCTACCTTCGAATACTATTACACTCCATGTTGAATGTAAGCACCTTAAAACAGAGTGTTTCTGTTTTCCTCCCGTCCTTTGCACTGTTATTTGCTACACAGTATCATCATGCATTGTGCTATTTTTGCTGTACGTTCCCCACAATTAATACTGTTATTGTGACTTCAGATCATCAATTCCATTTTAAAAGATTTAAAATGAGGAAAAGAAAAGGTCTTTTGATATGTTCCCACGAATTTATTTTTTCCTTGCTCTTCATTCCTTTGTGTAGATCCAGATTGTCATTTGGCATTATTTTCCTTCTGTTTAAATGACTTCCTGTCTTGTTGCTTGTAGTACATTCTTCTGCTGATTAATCTTTTCAACTTCAGTATACCTGAAAAGTCTTATCTTGCTCTCATTTTTGATTGCTATTTTCTCTGGGTATAGAATTCTAGATAGAAAGTTTTGTCTTCAGTACAGATTCAGTACAGTACTCTATTGCCCTCTGGCCTGCAAAGTTTCTGATGAGAAGTCTGCTGTAATTTTATCTAAGTTTCTCTGTCTGTAGCGTGTTCTACCATTTGTCCTCCAGAGTTTTGAGATTTTCTGTTTATCCCTGACTTTATGATGTTTCTTAGTTTGGTTTCTTTATGTTTACTCTTCTTTGGGTTCCTTAAAAATCCTAAACTTGAGAGTTTAATAGATTTCATCAGATTTTGACTGTTCCGGCCATTATTTCTTTAAATATTTTCTGTTTCTCCCACCAAGTCTATTTGGTACTATAGTTATAAGTGCTTTAGACTGCTTGATGTTCCATAGGTCACTGATGCTCTTTTTATTTTTTTTTCTACTTTTTCTTCTTTTTGTGCTTCATTTTGGAGATACTGTTGTTTCAAGTTGATGGATCTTTTTTCTGCAATGTCTATCTAATGTCAATCTCATCTAGTGTTTTTTTTTTCCTATAAATAATCATATTCATTATCGGTATTTGGTCAAAGATTTGAGACCACTCTTTTGCAGATCTTGGAAGTTCTCTCTCTTCCCCCTCCTTGCCAGCCCTATGCCTCACAAATTCTAGCCACCCCGGCCTCCTTGACCCTGATCTCTGTCTCCTTAACTCATTATGACTGCCAGGTTCTGAGCTGTGGCTTGGAAATAGCTAGGCAGTGAGTTGGGGCAACTATAACCCTAACCTCATTTGATCTCCCCTTTCAGGAATCACAGTCTGACCTGTATTGCCAGTTGTCCAATGCATGAGAACAGTTGTTTCATATAGTTTGTTTAGTTTTCAATTTGTTCATGGTGGGAAGAGAATTACTATAGCCACTAGTATTTTGAAATGGAAGTGAAAGTCTAAATAAGTTTGAATGTTAATTTAGTATCACTGCTAATGCAGCAGTTACAAGAACACACTGATATAGGTGGTCTCTTATTGGTGCCTCCAATACTAGAAGCATTTATTGATGTGGATTTTCTTCAGCAGTTGGTTACTTTTGGTACATTTCCAAAGTCTGTTTTCCCTCAAGTCACATGATTTTTGCATTCCTAGAAAATCCCATATGTGTTAAGCTGGAGAAAAATACTATATGTTTAAATGTAAAATGGGGTTAGGTTCTGGGCTCAGATAATATAAACAGGTTTTCCCTTTTCAGAAGAGTCACATAGGGTATGAGCCAACAATCACTTGTGTAGGCCTGTGGTGTTGCATCCTTGACCCTATTGGAAACCATTCCCTACGTAATGAGTACCTTTCACACATCACATATTTTATCTGTTGTATGCATGACCATGTAGTAATTTTGGGACCTGCATGCTATTAGAAAAGCAGTACATGCATTCTGTCTTGGCAGTAGTTCCTGTTATCAGGGAAAGGGGGAGATACTTAATGTTGTTTTACCAAGGTAATCATGGTCCTTTATAATGAGGGAATCTGCTTCTGGTTCTCCTTCCAAACACATGACTCTTTCTCCAACCAACTGAGCCACCCAGGCGTCCCACATGACTCTTTCTCCAAAATGCAATGCAAAATGCCGCACATCATTGCAATTCATTCATTAATTCATTCGGCAACTATTTATTGAGCTTCCAATATGTGCCAGCATTGAGGCTATGTAACTGATCCAAATAGATGAGAACCCCTGCCCTCCTTGAGCTTACGTGTTTGTTAAGATTCATGGCAGAGAAACTGTGGCTACCAAAGGAAATACTTCACATTTCTCGCAGACTATAATGACAGAGTTTCCCCATCACACATTTCCGTCAGCTAGTGAAACAGGTCACAAGAATATTAGAATTTACAAAATGGGAGCAAGAGCCTTCGTTTAAATGGTTTGATCAAGATTCCATACTTAAAGACTTTACTCAGAAGAATGCACAACCAAAGTTGGAGACCAGACCTTCAGGCAATGTTTGGATGATTTGCTTTGATTCTATTAATAGGTTCAAAGAGATTCTCAGATTATACTGTTCAACCCACACCTTAGGCTTTACTGAGGGAGAGGAAGAAGCCTGCTCTTTCATTGAGTTCATTTGCCCAGGGTCACCCTGACTTTTGAGAAACTACTGGTTTGGCTGAGATCTCACTTTCAGAACACACTTCCTTAGACCTGGCCACTAGAGTTCTGGATTGATGCCCACTTGGCTCATTTGGATTGATTCTCTGGGCTACCTGCTCTCTGATGTGGCCTTAGCCAGAGCCATTGATAAAAATGCGTGCTGTTCCACTGTCCCCCGTCTGCTGTAATGCCACTGTGGGACCACACTGGGAAATTAGGGATTGAAAACTCAATGGAATGTGCAGCCACAAAGATAAAACTTGGTATCCGGTGCCCCAGGTTCAAATCCCTGACTCCACATCTAGTTCATATGGGTCCTGGGTTGAACCAGTTAATGTTTTTCTGTGATCAGTGACTCCAACTCGAAAACAAGGACAATAATAACCATTTCATGATGTTGCTGTCAGGATTATAATGAAATCATGTGTATCAGAATGCTTTGAAAGCCATTCAGTATAATATACTGCATATATACATTGCTGTTATGGTAAGTGAGTCTAAACATGATTAAGTTTGGAGCCCAAAAGACAGTGAAGGATTTGCACCCAGCACCCAGCTTCCCTCCATTAGTGTGGGGGCTGCTGCCTGGGGCTGACTTCCTCGGGGTTGGGAAAGGTCCCTTTGTCGCTCTCTCGAATTGACCATCCTCAACTAGACCCAGGCACAGCTGTGAATTACTTACCTTGCAGGATGGTGCCTGTCCCGGGGCTAACAGGACGTGCTTGCTCCTGTGATCTTTGCGGCCCAGTAAAGCATGATTATGGCTCTGCTTGCTGTGTGGGAGTCGGTGATACGATTATAGGTTCCCTGACAGCTGGCACGCATGTGTTCCTGCAGTCCCGAGAGGTTCTTGCTGGATCATCAAAATGCGTTTCTTGTTTGGAGTTTGGACCTCATAGAATCTCATTCCTAGGCTTGAGGTCCCAGCATCTGTGTCTCATTGTCAGTCTGACCTCTCTTTAAATGAGATCTGGAAAGACACTTCTCCAGGAAGTCACCCATATGCTGTTGACTTTTACTTTCTACCGGATCCCCTTCTCACGGCCCCAGCAGTCACTTGCAAATACTGTCTACCTTGTCTTGGGCTAATTGGCCCAAACTGGTTTCTCAGCTCTCTTGACAAACCCTTTCACTTGTTTACTTAGCTTCAGCTCTGCGAGTGCTGTTTTAATACTTTTTGTAGTTTAGACGGAAACATGGAAATCATAGTGTTTCCATCATATGATCGATATAATAATAGTAATCTATTTTCCAGGCTCTGTTATGAATCAAATGCTTTGTATACATGATCTGATTTAATCCCCATTTTTCTCAGAGTCGGCATTATTATTCTCCTTTTTTATGTGAGGCTTAGAGGATATAATAACTTGTTTAAAGCTACAGAGTAAGTGATCATTAGAGCTGGAATTGGAACCCAGGTAAGTTTGAATCCCGGTCTGTGTTCTTTCCACCAAACCACGCTGGCTCTTGAATCTTCAGTCAGTCTTTGGCATGCCACTGGAAATGAGTTCTATCTCTGAGTTTCATGTTAGGTTCTCTTTAGCTTTTCCATGCAGGGGTGGGGGATAGGGTGCAGGTGGTTCTGATTTTCACAGACTAAGATGTTTCTAAAAAGCAGACTATGGAGAAGAAAGTCATGGAGCATACGAAGCTCCCAGAGCTGTGTTCAGTGTATAGATGGTGAGAAGTAAAGCATAATGCAATAAATAGGCCTTAGAGGGACCCTAAGCTCTGACCCCCTTCAGTCTTTGTTACGGTAGCCAAACGAATCATTTGAAAACACAAATCCAATTTTGTCTTTACCACAATGTATAAATTTGTATTCATCTGTGTGATTGTTTTTCAAATTAATAGTAGTTCCTGATAGACTCTTAGCTCAACACAGCAAGAAGAATCTCTCTCGCTCATTTGGCACTGGATTCCTTGTGTAACAGAGCACCTGTCTGTGGTCGCATAAACACCAGGATAGTTCCTGATTCTAGACCTTTGTGCCGACCATTTCCCGGGATGCCTGCAGGCCACTCTCACTTCATGTAAGGTCTGCTCAGATCATCCCTCATCCAGAGCAACTCCCTGACCACCTTTCTAAATAATAACTCCCTGCCCCTACCCTGGGTCCATCACCTCCCAGTCCTTTGCCTTTTTTATTGAAATTAAAAAACTTTTTTGCATGAATCACTGACTGACATTATACTATCAGTTCTAAAAATAAACTGTCTTCCTCCACTACATTATAAGCTTACTGAGGGCCAGGACTGTATTTTATTTACTGCTGCATTCTCAGCCTTAAAACAGTGCCTGGAAATCGTAGGTGCCTTGTCAATATTTGATGATCTAATCAGTTGATAATAATAATGGAGTAAAGATTTATGGAATTAATGAGCAGTTCTCAAAGACTGTCCCTCAGTCCTCTCTGTGGCAGGTGCCACGAGGGCCCTGGGCCACACCCCTCGGTCCGCCCCTGCCTGCAGCTGTGTCCACATGGCCCCATTTCTGTGTGTGTTGCTGCTGGTTCACCTCCCGCACCTTTGCTGCAACAAGCTTTCTCAGAAGCTGTTCACAGAGTAGCCCCACAGCCTGGAAATGCTGGGGAGTTATCCTCTCCAGGGGCAGCCTTCCACCTCCAGAAGAAGGGAGTCAGTGGATAAATGCTCAGGATGTGTACTTCTTTAGAGGGATGATTCTGTGTCTTTCACAGAGATAGTGTCCGGGGACCTGCGGCCACAGTAGTCCACAGCCTGCAGACCCGCTTCAGGATGCTCTGTCCTTCCGCCTCGCTCTGCCTCCCGCTTTGCTCTCTGGCTTCCTTGGGTCCCCTCGTAAGCCGTCTGTCTCCACATCTTTGCCCCTGGGAGATCTGAGTGTCCTCTTTAGCACTGTTATCAGTGATCCAGATGTGAGTATTGATGGCATTATTTGTCAGCTTTGCATGAAAATACCACTCATATTTTGTATTTCTGTGGGGTTTTATGGTTACAAGTGCTTTCACTCAGGTCAAACAACAAATTCCCTAGAAGAATCATGATCCAAATAAAATAAAGTATCTTGAAAAGTTGGTTAAATTCAAGACATAAAATCAAGTAGGAAAAACTGGAAGAGACAAGCCTCAGGTTGAAAAAAAAAAAAAATTCCCCCAAATCACATATATAAAAGGGAAAGAAAGAACCCACCCCTCACTGTGGTGGGTTTTCTTCAGCAAACAGTTTTGATATTCCAGCACAAAGGTGTTGATTGCCGAATGTTTAGTGCCCTCAGTTCTTTGCCCTTCACCTGGTGGCAGCCCTCTAGGCAGCCTCGTTGAGGTCAACATACCTCCCATGGCATCAGCTTCACAAAAGGAGGCCTAGAACCAGGCTGTGTCCCTAACGCTCAACATCCAGCTGTCTAGAGGAATAGCAGCATACGCCTATTTCCATGGTGTAAATACTTTCCCAGTAACTGATTTTGGGCTCCCTATGTGCAGCCACTGAATGTGGAGCTGGAGCCAGAGACACACACGTGATCTCACGAGCAGACGGGGCCAGGTGCGCTCTCCCCTGCTAGCAGCAACTTTTAAAAGTAGAGAGGGTCACTTTCTTACTGAGTGTAGCTCCAAGGAGTTGGGTGGTAATGCTGGGAACTTTTCATCAATCCATTCAGTGAAAAACTAACAACATATGTGGATATACAAAATATCCAGTGAGTATTGGTCTATATTTGCTTTCTAGCTTTAGGAGTTTTGTAGTTTTATGGATCCCGCCCCCCCCAAAATCCTTGGCTTCTGTGAGATACTATAGATCTAAAAAAATAAGAGGATTTCACTTGTTAGTCCAGTATGAGAAGACCAGATCAACACAAACAAAACAGTAGAGACCCCCACTTTACTTCTCATACAAGTGTTCCACGGAAGAGAGATGTCAACAGGAAGTCGATGCTAATTAATTGGAATTTCCCGAAGTGCACATCCCTCAAAGGGCCGAAGTTCACTTTAACAAGAGCCCCCAGTGTGACATTGATGAAGTACCAAAGGCTCTGTCCTAGCAATAGGCTAGCTGCTTGTTACTCACAGACACTTTCCCTGGAACCTCTGGGGACATTTCCGCTCGGACCACACCTCTGTATGTTCTCTGCTCGTGACACAAGTGTTCCCCCGAGGATACGGCCGTGGATGTCACTGGACACGTGTGCATGGGCGCGTCCCTGCTGGGGAGCTATCTGTGTGCACCCAGGCGTGCCATGCCCTTGTAGTAAACCACCTGTCAGTGATGAAAACCCCAAAGACAGATGTTTCCTACTGAACACAGCATGCCACAGAAAGTTCCATGAGAAATGTAAATAAACAGATTTTGAAACAATATTCAGTGTATGAAAGGTTTCTCCAGAATAGTAACGTCTCATTATTAAAATCAGAACATAAAAGGACAACTGTTGTGGTACATGTTCTAATTTGGAAGTTTCCCCCACTTATTCCAGATTGAGAACAAGAGATTGTATAAAAACAACAAAAGCGGCCAATGGAAAGACCACCCAAATATTGAGTCAATGATTAAAAGAAGCCTTAGGAAGAAGCCTGTGAATATTCTTAATTATTATCAGGTCTCTAGGACTTTGTGTACTTTCACTGAACTTGACAATGAACAAGAAGCTGATTGTTTGCAATACAGAGCTCTCTTGACAAAGCTAACGTTGATGGCCCTCTTCTTTTAATAAAACACTTTTCTTCACATTTGGAACGATAATGCTTCTCTAACACCCTGTTTGATTTTTTTCCTGAAAAATAATCCCCCAGTGCAAAGCCCATTAATAAGTTCGAGAACAATAACTCCTCAGACATACTGAGTGCTTGCCTTTATATTGTGATTATTTAATGTACATACACTCAGAGACCTCTAAGATGGATATTATACTTGCACACTCCTGTTTATGGGTGAGGAAACTGACCTGTGCACCATCAACTGGATAATAATTGGAATGAGGAAGGTGGGGGTCCAATTCACGCAGTTTTTTCTTTACTAGAGCATGTCTTCCTAAGAGGGTCAAAAGAACTACCCTCCCACTTCCCACCTCCCCAGCTCAGTAGCACTGTGGGGGAGATCCCTTGTCCATTTCTGACATTTTTATCCCCACAAAGATTGTTTGTTCAAATCACAGGTAGCTACAGTGGGGGAAGGCGGCAGAGAGAGGGAGGCTGAGTTGTTAAAAGAGAAAGGGAGAGCTAGAGTTTGTGTGCAGACCGTTCTGCTTGTTATTAATACTTTACTACATTGATTTTGTCACCTCCTGATCTCCTTTTCCCAACCCAAGGTGAGCTATGGCTTCAGCTGCTGGCCTTTCCCTGGAGGGCATGGGTCCTTTGAGTCAGGGGGCCACTGGGGTTCCCCCTGAGGCTCTAACCCTCTGGAGTGGGACTAACTCACACGTGACTCCAGCAGCCGACACAGAGTATAACAATGCCATTATTTCTTTCATTTCCTGAAGAATGTTCCCAAGGTGGGACGTCTGGGTGGCTCAGTTGGTTGAGCGGCTGCCTTCGGCTCAGGTCATGATTCCCGGGTTCTGGGATGGAGCCCCACATCGGGCTCCCTGCTCAGCAGGAAGCCTGCTTTTTCCTCTCCCACTCCCCCTGCTTGTGTTCCCTCTCTTGCTGTGTCTCTCTCTGTGTCAAATAAATAAATAAAATCTTAAAAAAATATAGAAAATGAAAATCACCTCAGTTCCTCACATGCCCATGAAGGTGCTGCATAGGTAGAGTCAGGCAGTTCAGAACTGGGCAAATACGATTACGTTCTATAGTGTTTTCCGTAAGCTGACTTGCTTGTTGTGGCCATGGTTGAATTCTCTCCAGATATCAGCAGGTGCTTTTGTGTGGGCTATGAAGCAGCCTGCATTCAGAAAACCATTTCAGTGCATCTGAAACAGAGTGGGAGAGTCACTGTGGACTGGTAATTAGTATGGAAACCAGCCATCAAGAGAGTTTCCCTGGTGGACATTCTCCAAGGATCTCTTTTATCTTAAAATTGTTTGAATTGGAGGTGAGACTTTCCTTTGTTGGCCAGGGTCCACTTCTTATTGCTTCTTCTTCTTTTTCTCCTATATCTTTCTGTCTACTTAAGATGATAATTCACATTGCCAGTGCTTTGTATTTGAGAGACGACATTCACATGCTTGGTCCTGTTGTTCCTCGGCCTCATTCTGTGAGTCAGAGTGGCATAAGTGAGGAAACTAAAGGTCAGAGGTCTGGTGACCACACGAAGTTCACATGATGTAGTGTATGTGCCACCAGCTGGAAGCAGGTCATGTGAGTCTCCCTTTGCTTGCTTTCTGCTTGCCTCAGGGCCAGCCAGTCTGTCCAGTGCTGGGTTTGGGAGTTTTTTGTTTTGTTTCTTGGGGAGTGAGGTTTTGACCCACAACGTAAGAACATAGTTATTAGCCAGTCATAAAAACACAAACTAAAAAATAAATATCACTTTCTGCAGTGTTAGGAGAGCAAATGTTCCATGCCACACAATACAATACTGTGTCCAACCTTATCTGGCATTTCAACGGAAACATATTTTTAAATGACGGTGTCATCATTCTCATGACATTTTTTTTTTTTTTTTTCATTCTCATGACATTTAACTGACCAGGTCTGGAGTAATAATGCGTTTGACAAATCCAGATGTTATTCTTCTGGTGGGTCATTTCCCCTCATTGTATCCACAGAGTGGTTACTGAAACACAAAGCTATCCCTGTAGATTTCTGGTACCTCATTGAAATTTTCCTGGATGCTTTTCTACTTCCTGGCAGCAATTTAATTGATGGAGAAATATGAACTGAATATGCCTTCTGGTTTTTGACATGTCCTCAAGTAACTAGATGCGTTCCCCCCAAACCTAACAGCTGGTATATACAGAAAGATCCGAAAATATCATTCAATAAAGTCTGTTTGAAAAAGTGTTCACCACAAAATGCTGTTTTGACAGCCGTTTAAGATAGAAGCAGCCAAAATGAGCCTATTCCAGCACCTTAAATTTTATATTTTTGAATCAGTGGGTTGTATGAAATTGCCTCACCTGATTTCATTCATTGTTTGTGAGTTCACATTTTCAAACTGAAATATTTATCTTGTATTACAATCACAAAAGTCTATAGATATGCTTAGTCATGCTTTTCTTGGGAGTTGTGATGGATGGTAGAAGAGATGCTGAATTATAATTCTCTTTTTGCTGATTCATTAAGCTGGCCACTCATATCTGACCCATATTTGAGCTTGGTATATAGAGCTCTACCCCCTCTATTGTTAAGGATTTCAGCTCCTTGGGCAGTTTGTTTGTTTGTTTTTAAAGATTTTATTTATTTATTTGGCAGAGATCACAAGTAGGCAGAGAGGTAGGCAGAGTAAGAAGGGGAAGCAGGCTCCCTGCTGAGCAGAGAGTCCAATGCGGGGCTCGATCCCAAGACCCTGGGATCATGACCTGAGCCGAAGGCAGAGGCATAACCCACTGAGCCACCCAGGCACCCCCAGTTTTTTTTTTAAATATTTAATAACTTTATTGATATATAATTTAAATATACAGTTCACCTCTTTAAAGTGTAGCATTCAGTAGTGTTTAGTAAGTTCCCAGAACTGTGCAACCATAAACACAATCAGTTTTAGAATATTTCATCACCCCCTGAAGAAACCACACACCCATTAGTAGCCTATAGCCAGTCTTTTGCACATGATGATTATAACCCTGGAAATTCTGCTTAAATCCAATAGATTAATACATGTATTTATCTCTGAAAAAAAGCCAAAACAAAACCGTAAAACCCAAAGACAAACATAAGCAGAGGGGAGATGGCAGCAAGTGATTCAAAGTGATTTTGGAAACCGAACAGTACGTGGGGGAAGTGTTACTGACTTAGATTAGGGGATGTTGACAGCTAACCAGTTCACAACAAGCTAACTTGTACCGCAGAACCCCAGAAAGGCTCAGAAATTGGAGGCATCCGAAGAACCTGAATGTAGGGGTATTTAATGGGCTGCCGAGTAGACTCTAATTTGGGGGGAGTTGGTGAAAAACTTTAGAGGAGGAAGTCACGTTTCAGGTTCAATTTGAAAGCAGGAAAAGACCCAGTGTTCTTGCTCAAAAGCAGTTAGGTAGGATAAATCCCTCTTATTCAGGAGAGAACCAGCAGTTTTGCTCAATTTGGGTCTTCAACTGATTGGTTGAGGCCCACTCACATTAGGGAGAATGATCTGCTTTACTTAGTCTACCATTTAAATGTTAATATCATCTAAAAAACACCCTCACAGAGGCATACAGAGTAATGTTTGACCAAATATTTGGGCACGCCATGACCCAGTCAAGCTGATGTATAGAACTAACCTCCACTGTCACCTTATGATGTTTTCTTCTTTGCATTAATACTGCCTTTGAATGTAGGGAATGTATTTTATTTTTTCCAGTCCTTTATAGAATTGTTACATAGTGGTAAAATATAGAAAGCATTTTAATGAGAGCAGTAATTAAAACTTTTTTTACTTTGATTTGCTAACCTTATATATAACCTTTGATTTGCTAACCTTTAATATGTGTAGAGCATTTTTTGCCAATGTGAAACAAAGGCAAATAAAAAAAAAAAAAAAACCTTTCTCTTTCCCAGAAAAAAAAAATAGTGATAATTGTAGAAACAGTGGTCAATTTAAACTCTAGAAGAAATTTTGTAAGGATACCCAGCTCTTCTCCTCTCCCAGAAAAACACTTTTGGTGTAGTGCCAAGCCTAGGGATAGAATGGGTTTCCCAGAGCGTTCCCGCTGCAGCTGAAGAATTCAGGAGTGTTAGATACTCTGAGTTACCAAAACACGAAGCCTATAGGCAAAACCCATGCTTTGGAATTTCTCCCTGACCCATCTGACTTCTCTCCCCCACAGTAGCAAAACAAAGTTCATGCTTGCCGTGGATATTCTAGCTCTTCAGGATTACACGTTAATCCATACAACATAATTACTTTGCTACAACTGAGTTCCTTTAATTGTGCTGAAGCATCTGAGGAATTTGACGGTGCTGGTGGTAAGGCTGGCGTTTGTTTATACCAACCACAGACATCATTAAGAAGCTTAACTTAGCAAAAGCCCTAATGCTGTAGAAATGTCATGGTAAAGATGAAATCATACCACCAGCCATATCCTAACCCAGGTAGAAAGCTATGACTTTTGTAATGAGTCAGGGAGTCATTCCCCTGGGGCTAGGGCATGGTTGAGTTGAACGCAGAAATGACATCATCCTGACTGTGTTTGGGCATTTGACCACATGTGCTCTGTACGTTGCATCCTTCATAATGGCGACAGTGATTTTGTGTCTCTCACCATAAGAAGGAAAAGACATCAGGTTTAAATTGAATTAAGTGCAGATCATTTTCAAAGCCTTAAAAAACTGGGGCTTTTAGAATTGAACTCAAAGAAGTAAGCCTGTATCTGAAGAGGCTCAGGGAAGACTGGAAGTTGGCCACATTCTTGCATTCTCTGCCTGCACCTGATGCTCTTGACATCACAAACTATGGGAGTTCTGGGGCACCTGGGTGGCTCAGTGGGTTAAGCCTCTGTCTTCGGTTCAGGTCATGATCCCCGGGTCCTGGGATCAAGCCCTGCATCTGGCTCCCTGCTTGGTGGGGAGCCTGCTTCTCCCTCTCCCTCTACTTCTCCCCACTGCTTGTGCTGTCTCTCAAATAAATAAAATATTAAGAAAAAAAAGCTTTAAAAAATGTGGGGGTCCCGTAACACAGAGGGATGCTGACACCCAGAAACCCAGAGTCTCTGCAGACAGTTGGCACGGTGATATGGTGTTAGTGGAGGAGGTTAGAGATATACTTATGGCTATAAGGGTAAAATGTTGAGCCTCAGGTGACAGAGAAAATGCAATTTCAATTTTTTCTGATCAGGCACTTCGCTCAGGAAGGGAAAGGCATGGGATGTCGAAAGAAACTTGATGATGAGGCAGAACCCCAGATCTAATCCTGGCTTACTATTTACTGGCTCTAGGACTTTACACATAAAATGGAAGAATTTTGGAAGTTGTCAAACATACACAAACTTGCAGGTTTTAAAAATAAGTTGCATTCTTTTCAGAGAGATCCAGGATAGTAGGAAGATAAGTGATTTTGGCAACAGAGAGTTCAGGATCTGATTCTTGGCTCTGCGATTGAATTTCAGAATTGTCCAGGCAAGTTACTTATCTCTTAGGGATTCCATCGCCCCACTCTTAAATAATAACAGCTATTTCACATTATTCAGCTGAAATAATGATTGATATTTGTAGTGCAGCTAGATGGTTGCCTAAAAGATGGAAGGTAAACAGTGAAGATTCTTATCTGTAAATCGAGCAGCTTGACCAACATGATCTCTTAAGGTCTTATATGACTTGGAAAAATTCTAAGTAATATTATCAGCAACTCCTCTGCCCCATAGTAATGTCTTTCTCACTTCAGACTTAGCAAGAACATCAATCTTTCCCCCACTACTTTGGAAACTCCTAATCTCTGTGAATTGGCAACACGTTTTACCAAGCTGTCCAATCAAATATAATGTCCTTCTATCCGGTTGGTATCCCTCAAACCCATTCTCATCTCTGCAAATCCACTGCTGGGCACATTTTAGACAGTTACTGTCTCTTTTATGAATTATTGCGGTTGCCTTTTACCTGGCTTCCTGCCTTCCAGATTCCCACTGTATCAGTGGCTCTTACAGTGAGCCACTCACACAGTGATCAGTGTATCATACCTGGAGTGGACTCCAGGTATGTGTATCCCCTCAGTCTTCAATGCAGCTGGGCAGGACCTGGGGCCACCACTTTCTGTTCCCTTGTTATGCTTTATCGTATTACCATGTTCCATGGAGGTTGTGGATGAAGAGTCTGGGAAGCACTGTCTACACAGCAGCCAGGTTGATTTTTCTTTTCTTTTTTCTTTTTTAAGAGAGGGAGAGGAAGTGTGTAGGGGCAGAGGGAGAGGGAGAGAGAGAATCTGAAGAAGGCTCCATGCCCAGTGCGAGGCTGATGTGGGGCTCAGTCTCAAAACCCTGAAATCATGACTTGAGCCAAAATCAAGTGTCAGACACTCGGGGCACCCGGTGGCTCAGCTGGTGAAGCATCTGACTCTTGATCTCATCTCAGGGTTGTGAGATGGAGCCTGCATCAGGCTCTATGGTGGGCCTGGAGCCTGCTTCACATTCTCTCTTTCCCTCTCACTCTTCCTCTCTTCCCTACTCCCCACCTCCCCTTGCCCACTTGTGCTCTCTCTCAAAAAAAGAAAAGTCAGATGCTTAACCAACTGAGCCACCTGGGTGCCACCAAATTGATCTTTGAAAGAAAACATGTAATCATGTTTATAATCATCAGTGGATCCGCATGTTGCCCTTAGGATGGATTAAAATTCTTTAGCCCGCCAGATGAAGGTCACTTCACCAGGTTTAATTTATATCAGACTTGCCAGATGTTATCTTGAGAAAATATTATCCAAATTCTTTTAATTCCTTTTTTTGGCATACCGACAAGTTAGCTTGGAGAAGTGAGCTTACAGAATTCTCTCACAGTAGAGAGGAGAGACTCCTGCCCCCGGTTATAGATGGAGTCAGAAGGGCAGAGGTCAGGATGTGCAGGAGGGAAAGGAAAGGCCACCCATTCCTGACGCTACCGATGGTAGGGAAGAGAAGGGAGACAGAATGTGTGAGGAGGAGGGAAGTTAGGTACAGAGAGCCACCGGTCAGTCCCAGTCTCTGAGAGGGTGAGGGCCCGTTCAGTCAGTGGGTTATACCAAGAGTAAGGAAGGGGGATACCAGCCATTGTAGAGTGTGGCCTCAGAAAAAAATGGCGGTGTGGGTACTTTCTGAGGTTCAGCCTCAGTTCCTGTGTGGAAATGAAGCTAATGCTGAGGTGTGGCAGGGTTAACCTGGGCATGGCTCGATGGAGCCCCGAGCACCATGGCTCAGGGAAGGCAGCTGGTGGGAGCCCAAGTGAGGTGCAAGGAGCTGCAGAGACCTTCTGGTCCAGACCAGGCCGAGAGGACCCCATCACACATTCTGCCAACACCTATGATGACAAGGAACTCTGGAATCATGCTGTGAACCACGGTGTCTCCCCCAGACCTCAAAGGCATATCTGTTTCATAACTTTGTTCTTATATACCTGGATAGTATTTCAAGAAAGAAGCAGAAGACAGGGAAGCTTCTTGAGAGACTGGGTATTTTTTCCCAAGAAAGACTTGGCATTCCCTAAATGGTCTATTTAAATTATTAGGTGGGGGCTCCTGGGTGGCTCTGTGGGTTGAGCCTCTGCCTTCGGCTCAGGTCATGATCTCAGGGTCCTGGGATCGAGTCCTGCATCGGGCTCTCTGCTCAGCAGGGAGTCGGCTTCCTCCTCTCTCTCTCTCTGCCTACTTGTGATCTCTCTCTGTGTCAAATAAATAAATAAAATCTAAAAAAAAATTATTAGGTGGAATTATGCTTTTATTATTTTTATTTATTTATTTATTTATTTTGAGAGAGCACACAGGTGAATGGGCAGTAGGAGCACATCAGAGGCAGAGGGAGAGAGAGAGAATCTTATGAAGGCTCCATACCCAGCATAGAGCCTGACGCAGGGCTTGGTCTCACCACCCTGAGATCATGATCTGAGCCGAAATCAAGAGTTGGACCCTTAACCGACTGAGCCACTGGATCAGACTGTGTCTTAATTTGTTCTTCTATTTACTAGACTTAGGAAAAAGACAAACTAAAGATAGTACATATTTTCTGCACATCTCAGTTGGAGTCTGTGAAATCTTTTGCACACCTGCTCAAGGAAGAGTGGTGGGAATAAGAACGGAAAACCCTCAGTCCCTCTTTCCCAGTTTTCCCCTCTTCTTCTGCTTCTAATGGTTTACAAAGTCAGCAGAGAATTGAAGGCATTGCTTTGAGGTTCTAGTTTGGGCAACTGATTGATGTTGTTGTTAACACACACAAGATGAGTGGATTTAGATCCAGAACCAGGATTGTGAACTGTCCTTGCGACAAGTTTAACTTGATGTAATTATGCATTATCCATGTCAAAATATATTTTGGAAATTGGTGGGGGGATGTCTGGTTAAGAAAGGGGTTGGGACGGGGGTATGGACTGGAGAGCTGCCAATATAGGAATGATAAGAGAAGTTACGGGATGGATGAGATCTCCCTGGAAGACAGTAGGAAGAACATACATGGATGGCAGAGGAAAGAGTCAATGCAGGAAATCAAGAAAGACAACGTGTGAGGAAGATGGTCGATTGGGAGAAGCAAGACGTTTTGAAACGCCAAAGAGGAGAGACTTTCCAGAAGGACTTTGTGATAAGTTGAATTAAATGACTTCATTATTGATTCATTCAACAGATACTCAGTGCTTATCATGTGCCTGGTATGGTATCAGGCTCTGGGGAGGCAGAGAGGAAAAGACAAGACGACAGGTGCGAGGTGGTTGGGGGATGTGACTCTGGGAGGAGGGCGGGGATGTTTCACTTCATTTTTCATTTCATTTCATCAATTTTTATTTTTTTCAGTTTTTATGGAGATATAATTGACAAATGACAGAGAAAATTGTAAGATATTTGAAGTGGACAAATGGTGATTTGATATATATAAAGGGCTCCCCCAGGTGGAGTCACTTAATAGATCATATCCGTCACCTCACATGTTTACTTTTTTTTTTTATTCCCCCTGACAGGAACAGTTAAGTTCTATTTTCTCAGCAAACTTCAGTGATACATCACAGTGTCATCAACTCCGGGATGCTTCTTTTTAGACATAGAAGGCAGATATATAAATGAAGACATGTTCTGTGATGCTGGTAAATTTCAGAACCTCTTTGAGCCATTATTGTAAAACAGAGAATTACAGTTGGGATTAAACCAGCTCATACTGCTAAAGGCCTCAAGGCAGCTGAAGGATTCCCTCCCAGTAGCCGTAGTGGAGAAGTAGTGGAGGAAATTCTCTGAGAGCGAGGTGCTGGGCTGGAAGGAGAGAGAGGACATTTGGAAGCTGCTGCTAAGGAGGCCGAGGGAAGTCGGGGACCACGACTTCTAAGGTCCTCACTAACTCCATGGTTCAATGATATTTCTTCCTCCCTGAAGCATTTTTTTAAGCCAACAGTTTCATCCAAAACTGAAGTCTCTTTGTACTCTGCCCAAGAACAACAGAAGTCCTAGTATAATTATAAGCCTTGACAGGAAAACAGTACCCAAGGGAACCTTCCCTGTGCTGGGAGGAGGCGTTCTTCAGTGGTGTCGTCCCTTCCCTGACACCCCCCCAGACTGGGTCTGGTCCAGCCTGAAGATCCTGGACTGACTTTACCTTGGAAAGAGATGCCACTAGGGGGTGGGGGTGGGGGTGGGGAGGTAGTGTTGATGCCAGTTTACTTCCAGGTCCAATCCATATGTGGGTTTCCTTTACAGCGGGCATGGGATTTGGTGACATCCAGTAAGAGGGGCTAAGGGATAGGCATGATACATGTATATTTTGATACACAGTGTATATATATTGTTTTTTTGCAGGGGGAGAGGAGGCGGGAGAGAGTGACTTCCAATGGGGGACTTCATCTCACGACCCTGAGATCATGACCTGAACTGAGATGGAGTCGGATGCCTAACCAACTGAGCCACCCAGGCACCCCCCAGTTAGGGTGTATTTTAATGGATTTTATGGTATATATTTAATGGATTTTAAATAAGTACCCAGTTCATTCCTTTGTTTTTCCATTTAAGAAACATATTTCAGGAGCATATAATATACATATAATATTCCTATCCTAAAAAATTCCTTACTTAAATTTTCCGCCATTTTCTTTCTAGTTAGTTTTCTTTGCTTAACTAATATATGTAATGTCACCATTAAAATATTGTGCTTTTGGGCGCCTGGGTGGCTCAGTGGGTTGGGCCGCTGCCTTCGGCTCAGGTCATGATCTCGGGGTCCTGAGATCGAGTCCCGCATCGGGCTCTCTGCTCAGCAGGGAGCCTGCTTCCTCCTCTCTCTCTCTCTGCCTGCCTCTCTGCCTACTTGTGATCTCTCTCTGTCAAATAAATAAATAAATAAAATCTTAAAAAAAAAAATTGTGCTTTTATTTCCTTAATGTCCACTCTCTTTGGATGAAGTCACTAAGTGAACTAAGCCCCTTTTGTACTTCTTGTTTTCTTTATAGAAAATAAAATGTAGAAGTAGTTTCATGTGTTTATTAACAAAAGTTAATTTAATCCTTAGTGATACTGATTTCACAGTTTTTCTTCTCTATAAATTGCTGTAGCTTGTTTTAATGAAACAACTTGTGAAATTTCCTGAAGTAATGTTATTTTTTCTTCTCTTCCTTTTTCTCACATACTTTCAAATTTAATTTAGGAGCTCAAAACATCTCTATTTCTGTGTCTAACTGTTAAGGTTCTTATCCTTATAAAAAGGATTCTTCCACAGAAATTAAAAATCCAGAATGAATGTATGACTTTAGACTCATGTCGAAGTTAGGAGACAATGACTTGCTGATGGGTAGAAAGTAGATCTTCATTAGGCAGCTCTCTTTGGTCTTTTCATGGAAAGTGCCCTTTTCCTATTAAATAGCAATAATTAGGAGAATCCTAAGGAGAGATGGAAAGACATTGTATGGGATTTATTAATGATGCTGTCTCCTTGATATGAAGTCTGAGAAATAAACCAGCCCTCCAGATGTCAATGTCCTACACAGAGTCTTGGTTTGAAAGTCTGATCAGAGCTTGATGTAACTGCAGTCTGGGGCCACGTACTCTCTTTCACTGGTGCTGTGACTTTTTGGCAGTCTTGGTGGGTTCACCTTCTGGACTGTTCCACTTCAATTTCAGTGAAGTTGCAAACTATTTTGCATAGGTGTATAATGGCGCTCATGTATTAAAAGCCATGTCTTATAAACACATGACGTCTCACGGGCAAACTGAAAAGTAACTGCCTTGCCAATGTTTTAACCTATGTTATAATACTTTTTACTTTAAGTATTTAAAAAAATGTTCTTGCTATTTTTGAACTATGGTCAACTCACAAAGCAAACTATGCAAATATTAATACAGACAGAACTTCCATGCATGTTAAGTTTCCTATTCTTGGGACAGTTAAAATATCCAGTGTTGTTGGTCAGTCTTTTTCTTTTGTTTGGTTTTGTGATTCTTTCTTTAAATTCTGCTTTGATGACCACAATAAAATCATAGTTTGGCATTTGAGCAATGGTAGCACGTGAGCTATTTTAGAGAACCTAAGTCTGACTTAGGATGGAGGAACAGTGAAAACAAGTGTTGGGAATTTGGATTCTTCTGATCAGTCACTGGAGAATGGATTTTTTCCATCTGGCATGGTGACAATGCGAACATTTATTTAGAAGTCATGGTCAGAGGAGTGCCTGCCTGGCATGGGAGTCTTGATCCCAGCGTTGTGAGTTCAAGCCTCATATTGGGTGTACAGGTAAATTTAAAAAAAAAAAAAAAAAGGACAAAACAAAGCTCATGGTCAGAGAATCTTGAAATTTCTGAGCGATAGAGAATCTTAAATTCTTATACAATTCTATATGGACAACTGTCTTGTTTTTATAGAGATGCAAGCGGAAGAGAAGGGAAGTGATTCGTCTAAGGGCACTTAGCTGTTACTGGTAGAAACAACTAGACCTGAATTCTCTACTGTCCCAGGTCAATACTCTGTTTACTATACAACAAATCATGAAAGCTGAGGTATGGCGAAAGCTGAGGTATGAGTACAGGGAATTGGGGTGGGATTTTGAAAACAATTATCACAGGGTTCCATTTCCTAAACCAGCTTTGTTTGGAACCTGTTAACTAGATTCAGCTAACCATGGCAAAAGGAGTTGAGATTTGCCTTAATGGGTTTCATGCCTTTGAAGTCTGCAAGAGATTTGGAATCTAATTCTAATTTTGACACTTACAGTTTTAGACTTAGATACCTCAATTATAAAATCAATGCCTTGGAGGGAATCTGTGGTTATCAAACTTTAGCCTGGATGAGAATTACCTGGAGGGCTTGTTACAACTAATTGTCTGGGCTCAATCCTCAGGTTTCTGGTTCAATAGATCCAGGTGGGGATTTGCATTTCCAATAAATTTGCAGGTTGTTGGAGGACCACGTTTTGAGAACTCATGGCCTAGAGATCACCTTAAAGGTCTTTTACTGTGCAAAAAATTCTTAACTGTCTTATCTTAACCTCCTTGGCAAACTAAAGTTACTACTTTGTTCTTCAGCTGGCTCTTGGAAGGGATGGGGCAGGGGAGGTGTTGTGTTAATGAAACCAAGTTTTGTGAGATCCTCAAATGAAAGATACAGGTTCTTTCCAGAATGGTTTTAAAAGAATATTATGTTGAAAGTCTCAAATGTTGGAACAAGAAGGTGAGATTCTTGGACAAAAATCCACTCTGCTGTACCGAGTGGATTATAAGCGTCTCAGCAGTGCCTTCCCATGGAAGCCATCTCAAAACAAACCTTATTTATTTAAATTGGAGTCAGTGGGAGTTCCCAATGAGAGAAAATAGTTAGAAGATCAAAGCAGTAAGTGAAAAACCATGCAACGAGAGAGTTTTACAAAACTACTATCTAAAGAATTCTTCAGGTAAGAACTTTTCAGTTACATCTTCTTCCTGTTCTTTCATAGTTAAAATGGTGTGAGGCCAGGGTTTTAATCCAACTTTACTCCTTTCTTAACTTTTAATACAAATATGCTTGGTTGTTTTTTTTCCAAGGTAAAGGCAGTTCTCTAATCGCAACAAAGAAAAATGGGGAAGTCCACATGCATAGAGGATTCCTTGTTCCTAGGCAGATCCCCGGTTTTGCCTGTGGCCGTGTTTAGGAATGGATATTGGCTGAGGTGGCTCTGCTGAGGTTTCGCTACAGTTCACATTTTGTTCTGTAGGTAACCTGATTGCTACAGGGACGCACCACTTACTTTTTACAGTTTATTTGTTTTAGGCCACGTTTTAAAAAGAAATATTCGGAAGATTTGGAATATGTCTTTTAAAAAGTAAAAATTGCATTTAAGATGTAAAAATATACTCCCCAATAGAAAAAAAATTATTTTACATTTAATTTAAAAGTGACCCCCACGTTGACTTAAGTCCCTTAAGGAGAAGTAACTTTTTTTCTTCTTCTTTTTTTTCTGGTAAAGATCTGATAGGCTGGTGATCTACTTTTGTCTTCATGAGCTATGACCCTTGTAAAGTGTAAATTTGGAGAAAAGAAAGAAAATAAACACATACCTCTCAGTTGGTTTTCTGTTGACTGCATAACAGCGTTTTACCTGTGTTTTCACGGACACAGCAGGGAGGAAGATATGTGTCTCGCAATGAAAAGAAGCCTGACTGATCACTGAAAGACCATCTGGGAAACTTCCTCCAGATAGCTGGAGGTTGTCCTGGACACTGAGGGCCTGGGCGGCCATTTTCCCCATGGGGCCACGGAGGAGCTCTGCTGCTGGTGTTGACATTGACTGGGGCCCACGCTCCCTTCCTCCTTCCTCCCTCCCTGCTTTCTTTTTCCTTCCTTTTTCCCTTCCTTCCTCTCTTTCTTTCCTTCTTTCAAGATTTTATTTATTTATTTATTTGAGAGAGAGAGAGAGAGAGAGTGAGCGCGTACACAAGCGTTGGGTGTGGGGGTGGTGTGCAGACCTCCCCACTGATGAGGGAGCCAGATGCAGAGCTCCATCCCAGGACTCTGGGGTCATGACCTGGGCCAAAGGTAGACGCTTCACCCACTGAGCCACCCAGGCGCCCCTCTTTTTTACTTCATCTGGTTGATTTGTGACCTCACCCAAAGTTGTTTTTTAGAAGCTCGTTATGTCAGAAACAGAAATTGAGGCTCATCATAGCTATAATAAAAACAAAAGTCAGACGGTAACCATTGGGGAGGATGCAGAGAAATTGGAACCCACTTACTGTGTTGGTAGATTGCAGAATGGCCCAGTTGCTTTGGAAAGCAGTGGCATTTCCCGAAACTCTTACACCTAGAGTTAAGGAGTGAGCAGGCATTCCTCTCCTCTCTTTCTTTCTCCTTCTCTCCTTACCCCTTCTCCACGTATACTACAGACTTGCCGCAGTGGAATGTAAGCCCTGTGAGAGCCCAGGCCTGGTCTGTCTGGTTGCTGCTGTATCTCCAATATCTGGAATGGAGCTTGGCCCCCAGCAGGTGCTCAGCATCCTCTTAATTGAACAAACCAGTAAGACACAGGCATATAGTAAAGTTAGTAAGAGTACAGGCTCTGGTGTTACCCTGCCTCTGTGTGAATTCTGGCTTAACTCTTACTATGGGATCTTGCGTTAGTTACTCAGCTTCTTTGGGCCTCAGTTTCCCTATCTGTGAAATGGGATAGTGATAGCACAGAAGATTTTTGAAGACAAGCACTCAAAACAACTTATTAAAAATAAAATTCATTTAGCAAAGTTTTTTTTTTTTGAATTGTGTACCACTTTGCACCATGTAATATGGCCATCATCTCTGTAGATGCATAAGATGTGGCCCCTGGCTTCTAGGTCACAAGAAACTTTTCTCTACTACTAGGGAAGAGATCTGTCTGGAAGAATGCACCAAGGTGATTGTACCACATTAGGCAAATGCGGTAGGAATCATGGATTAGCCAAACTATCTTTCCTCCTCTTCTAGCTTAAATAAATTCATTTTACTTTGTAAGAAAAGAGATCCCAAGAGTGGTTTGTTTTCCCCCCTCTGTTCCTTCATCCACGTGCTCAGTGCCTTTCTGGCTCGTCACCCAAACCTGTTGACACTGGTCCCTTAGGTTCCAGGATGGCCCTACCAGGTGCAGGCCTCGAGGCTCACCATGGGAAAGTTCAGAGAAACCTTCACTTCAGATGTTTGATGGAGGAACGCCTGGGTGGCTAAGTCGTTAAGCATCTGCCTTTGGTTCAGGTCATGATCCCAGAGGCCTGGGATTGAGTCTAGGCTCCCTGCTCAGCAGAGAGCCAGCTTCTCCCTCTGCCTGCCCTGCTTGTGCTCTCTCTCTCTCTGAAAAATAAATAGATAAGATCTTTAAAAAGAAAAAAAGTTAAAAAACATGTTTGATAGCATCAAGCACATCTCAGTTTCCCAAACCCCCACCTCACTGCTACCAGCACACAACATTGCATAGTCTCAGCTCTGTCCGTAATAACCACTTGTGAGTGTGTCTGCATCTCTGTGGCGCGCAGCTGCTGTACTGTCTGTGTTCCCAAATGCTGTGCATTACTTTCATGATCTGTACAAAGCTTTATTACAAAAACCCCAGACTGCTTCATCTCGTTTTTCCTATTCCTAACTCCCAGTATCTACTTTTCTAATTATTTCCAAAAGAATGTTCTTTAATTCATGTGTTCTGTGCTGATTTATTGCTGTCATCTAAATGTCATATAAAAGTAAATCCACTGTACCAGAAAATGGCACCAGGAAACTTATGGCTGAGAAAAGAATTTAGTATTTCAAAACTAAAAACACATTAGCAAATAGATGCACACAATGAAACAAAAAGTCTTGTTTCATAGATAAACTTCTTAATGTAGGATTTGCTCGTTAAAACATGATCACTGGGGGGGCACCTGGGTGGCTCAGTGGGTTAAGCCTCTGCCTTTGGCTCGGGTCATGATCTCAGGGTCCTGGGATCGAGCCCCACATCAGGCCCTCTGCTCGGCAGGGAGCCTGCATCCCCCTCTTTCTCTGCCTGCCTCTCTGCCTACTTGAGATCTCTCTCTATCTAAAAGGGGGAAAAAAAAAAGAAAGAAAAAAAACCTTTAAAAAAAAAAAGGGAGACTGTTTCTTGATTTGCCTCTCTTTAAAAAAAAAAAAAAAAAAAGATCACTGGGGACGCCTGGGTGGCTCAGTCATTAAGCTTCTGCCTTCTGTTCAGGTCATAATCCCAGAGTCCTGGAACTGAGCCCCACATGGGCCTCCCCGCTCGGGGAGGGGGGGTGGGCAGGGGGAAGACTGCTTCTCCCTCTGCCCCTCCCCCTGCTTGTGTCTCTGTCAAATAAATAAATAAAATCTTAAAAAGAAGATCATTGATTATTATTAACTCTTTTCAGTAAATTTTGAGTGTATTATAAGCATGCCTTGCCTTCCTCTTCTGCTTTTTAACCTAAACCTTAATGAAAATATAAAACACAAAACTTTTTGTTCTTAAGCTTCTCCTAGTGCGTTGTTACGTAGGCAAAGACCACACATCTCCTTATGTCACATTACAGTGCCCATGGCTGCCTAATCCTTGTCCTATGTTGTAATGCCTTTGAAATCAGGACTGGATTTTATTTATTTTTGTATTTCCCCTGGCTCTTAACTTGTCACATAAATTATTAGGGGGAAAATCTTTCTCTTCACTGCTTCCCCCCCCCCCCCCCCGCCCCGGAAGATGATTTACAAAAAGTAATAGGATCATTGTCAGCATGTACCCTCCAAAAAGAAATAAAGTTTAACTTGTGCCAATTAGTCATTTATTTCAATAACATGAAAGACTGGGAAAAAATAAGAGATGTAGTATCAGGACAGCCTCTCTGGATTCCTTTTTAGCTAAAAATCACACAAGGAACTTTTTGTTTGAATGTTTTAGTTTGCTGCTGCCATTGAAATAACTCTTAAATCGTGACTTCTGACCCAGTTGCTGTAAGTTTTCAAGACTCACCAACCTTTGCTCTTCTTTAAAACAAAGCAGGTCAATTAAGGGAGAGATGGAATTCACAGAGAGGGTGAACACACAGGCACACGCACACACACACACACAAGTTAAAAGGGGCTGCGTCTGGGTTCGCTCTGCAGGCTCAGCTGGTGTTTTATGACCTTTGTGGGTCTCGTTCTGGACAGGGAATTGATGACCATGTCTCATGGTAACTCCTGAACACCAGAGCAGCTGTGTGCGATATTGTCAAAGAAAACAATAAAGGTGAGCCCACACAGCCAGCATATAAATAATTGTCACAGAGGTGCATCGTCATTAAGCCTAAATATTTAGCATTTTACATAAACTGCTTTAATTATTGTTGCATTTTTATAGAAAAACAGGCTTTTGATTTCTCGCTTCAGTGTACTTGTAATCAGTCCAGAATGTTCCCTGTAAAGCCTGTCATTTCTTTCTGTCATCATCATTACCAAATCTAACTGCATTTACTCACCAAGTATTTGGGATTCCTTTGCCTTCTATGGCATTCGCTTATATCCTCAAGCCAAAATCTTGCTTATGTGTTTGGACCCACACCCTGTCTCCTCCTTCCTCCCTCACGTGCGCTGGCCCTCAGGACCAAGGTGACAAGCATGAGATTGGAAGACTGTACATCCCAGTGGAGGACGGGCAAGAAACAAACCAATGTTGTAAAAGCGAAGGGAGGCCAAACTTCAGAGACAGTCATGTAAGAATAAGAGGATCCACTGATGTTAAGGGTTGGTTTCCCTTAGTCCGGAGTTGTGATCAGATGTGTTGAAGGAGAGGCAAGAGGAAAAGGGAGAGGAGGTCTGTCACAAGCGCCATATTAATCCACCTGCTGACCCAAAGCTATGGACTTCTTATGTGGCTCACTTTCAGGACACACAGGGTATCAGGGCCATTTCTAACACCCCCGTCTAGTCTGGGGAATGCCTACTATGGATATTCTACATTGATGGGACTTTTAGGGGGTTAATAATAATAATATGCCCATTTTGTTTGGAGCTGTATGATTTATGAAGAGGGTTATACCTAATAATCCTGTGTGGTAAGCATTATCATCATCCCCATTTTCAAATAAATAGTTTTTTAAAGATCTCAGCTTTACTGGGGTATAATTGACATCTAAGACTGTAAGATAGCTGAAGTGCACATCATGGTAATTTGATGTATGTGTACTTTGTGAAAGTATCTAGTGGATTCACACAACCTTCATATATGGATCCTTTTTCCCCTTGGTGAGAACACTTAAGTTTTACTCTCCTACCACATATTTTTAATTAAAAAATTTAAAAAAAAATTTTTTTTAACTTTTTATTTTTTTATAAGCATATAATATATTTTTATCCCCAGGGGTACAGGTCTGTGAATCGCCAGGTTTACACACTTCACAGCACTCACCATAGCACATACCCTCCCCAATGTCCATAACCCCACCCCCCTTCTCCCGACCCCCCTCCCCCCAGCAACCCTCAGTTTGTTTTGTGAGATTCAGAGTCTCTTATGGTTTGTCTCCCTCCTGATCCCATCTTGTTTCATTGATTCTTTCCCTACCCCCCAGACCCCCCATGTTGCGTCTCTACTTTCTCATGTCAGGGAGATCATATGATAGTTGTCTTTCTCCTCTTACCACATTTTAGTTATACTCGTTTTTAACAGGGTAGATTGAGGCTCAGAGAGGAGATGACCCACAAGCCCCTGGTGGTCAAGCCAGAGCCCCGATTCATGTCAAGAAAGCCAAGAGCACTGAGAGCGCGGTGAGGGGAACTCTGGGTAGGAAGGAAAAGGCGGGGGGGTGGTGAAGGTGGAGGAAAAGAGGGGAAGTTGGGAGCCCAAGAAGACAAACTCGCATCCTCCCTGTTTTGTGGTGCTGGCTTCAGTTCATCTCTTGTCTTCGTGCAGTCAGTTGAATACTCATTCACCAACCCGACCCTTTGAGGGTGTCCTTCATCTCAGCAAGAACTCATAGCTGCAGTTTTGAAAACCTGCAAAAAAAAAAAAAATCCATCTTCTTTTTGGAAATCATTTCCTACAGTTTTCATTCTTATCATATTATCAAATTCTATTTATAATGAATTTGAAGAGACTGTAAAAATCCTTCTGCTGTGCTGACATCTGGCATCAAATGCTGCTTCTCTGAGAAACCTTTGGAGGCTTTCTCTCCTCGGGATAGCTGAGTTCTGTGGTTTTACCTCTGTGTCACCTATAAAATATTTTTTTTTTTTTTTAAAGATTTTATTTATTTATTTGACAGAGAGAAATCACAAGTAGATGGAGAGCAGGCAGAGAGAGAGAGGGAAGCAGGCTCTCCGCTGAGCAGAGAGCCCGATGCGGGACTCGATCCCAGGACTCTGAGATCATGACCTGAGCCGAAGGCAGCGGCTTAACCCACTGAGCCACCCAGGCGCCCCGGCCTATAAAATATTTTACCATAGATTGTTAAATACAGAACTGCTTCCTTGCTAATCCTATTCCTTTCTAATTTTAAAATAAGAAAACAAAGTTCATTTAGTTTTTAAGTGGCTTAAAAAAATCTATTTTTAGATTTTTAAAGAAATCTAAAAATTTAAAAAATCTATTTTAGATGACAGTATATTTTTGGTCCACTCTTAGCAGTTAGGGGACTGTTTCTGCTCTTAAGACTTCCCTCTTGCTTTTTACTCTTGCCTTGAAACTTCTGTCTTCAGATCATTTTTCTATAAGTAGAGTCAGGTTTGTATGTTATTTATAAGATCCAAAGCAGGTCTCTAAGTTACCAAACCAATGGCTCTTAAAGTTAGGGTCTCTTTATACTCTTAAAAAGTATTGAAAGCCCCCCAAAATTCTTATGTGGGTTTATGTTTGATATATCTACCAGCATTTACCCCAAATAGAAATTAAAACTAAGAAACTTGTGAAATGGGGCACCTGGTTGGCTCAGTTGGTTAAGTGTCTGCCTTTGGCTCAGGTCGTGATCCTGGGTCCCTTAGATCAAGCCCCACTTTGGGTTCTCTGCTCCGTGGGAGCCTGCTGCTCCCTCTCCCCTGCTTGTGCTGTCTCTCGCTATCTCTGTCACTATCTATCACGCTCTTTCAAATGAATAAATGAAAATAAAATCTTAAAAGAAAGAAGCTTTTGAAATATTTACTTATAATTCATTAAAAGTAGCAATAATATTAACTGAACTGATGTTTTTGAATAAAAACAACTACACCAAACAAAAAGAATGGATGAGAACAATGGTATTGTTTTACGTTTTTGCAAATGTCTTCGATATCTGAATTAATAGAAGACAGCAGAGTCCTCGTACGTACTTCTGCATTCAAAGTGTTGCAGTATCACACATCACACAGTCTCTGGAAAACTCCAATGTGAAAAAGACAGATAACATCTCATTTTTATTATGAACATAATTTTGATCTTGTAGCGTGCCTGAGAAAGTCTTAGGGACCATAATGGGTCCCCCAACTGCACTTTGATAACTAAATAACTACTACACTGAATCATCATGATAAGCCTAAAGGAACCAAAGAGATCATTGTTAACAATTATGGCCATACTTAACCCATTCCAAAATGTTGGTTATCTTGTAGACTACCTTTTCTTGACAATGTTCTTTACATGTGATTTTTTTTTTTTCAGGGAGAGGAAGGTAAATTCATTCAGCTACTTAAGAAGAGCTTAACATTTGGAAATAAGCAATATAGTGTAGTGGTAAAGAAAAATAGCTTTATGAGGTACAGAACACTGTGTGCTTGGTGCTGGCATTTCTATTAGAAATAAAAAGAGTGAGCAAGGGTTGCCGTATGGACTTTCTAGAAGAATATATAAAAAAACGGTACTAGTGGTTCTCTTTGAAGCGAGAACTGGGGAAAAAACTCTCTCACCCATTTATAGCTCATGAGTTCTTTTTTTTATAGGTGTATGTATTAGTTTCTCCAAATATGTAGTTAATGGGGAGCCTGGGTGGCTCAGTGGGTTAAGCCTCTGCCTTCTGCTCAGGTTATGATCTCCGGGTCCTGGGATCGGTCCCAGGTCCCGCATCGGGCTCTCTGCTCAGCGGGGAGCCTACTGCCCCGCCCCTGCCGCCTGTGTCTCTGCCTGTTTGTGATCTCTCTCTGTCAAATAAGTAAAATCTAAAAATATATATATATATGTAGTTAATGACAAAAGGAGAAAACAACAAACCTGTTGAGTTAGAAAGATGTAGGTTAGAACCTTTGTCTGCTGCTTATAACCTCCAGAACCTTGGTTGGCCTAATTTCTGAGCCTGTTTAATACCCATTTTTTTTTAACCTGTAAACTGGAGTTACTGATAGTTCCTACCTTATAAGATTAGTATGAGGGCTAAATGAGAAAATAAAATAATGTCTTGTTCCCGAAGAAGGATATGTTTTACTTATTGTTCTTACTACTTATAATTATCATCACTTTATAAATCAAAAGCTTATTTTGAAAGTCAATCTTTCTTTAATTTTCCTGATTCTGAAGCTTCATTTGATGAATATGGTAATGCAATTACGATCATGATCTGCTCATTAGGGGTCCTTAAAAAGTCTAAGTTATTTGATCATTTGTGACTGCATCTTCTTACCTTTTTGCTCAAAATCATTTGTGCTGGACTTCTTGCATGATCACATTTCTATGCCTCACACCTGTGCTTGGCAACCTTTTTTTTTTTTTTTTAAGATTTTATTTATTTATTTGACACTCAGAGATCACAAGTAGGCAGAGAGGCAGACAGGGAGAGAGTGGGGGGAAGCAGGCTCCCCACCGAGCAGGGAGCCCAATGTGGGGCTCGATCCCAGGACCCTGAGATCATGACCTGAGCCAAAGGCAGAGGATTAACCCTCTGATCCACCAGGCGCCCCTCTGCTTGGCAATCTTAACCCGGGGCCCGGTGCCTAAGTCCATGGTTCTTTTACCCCAGGCCAGAATCCCTGGCTCCAGACCAGCCAGTCTGAGTCGGTGTCTTGCTCTTTTTATTCTTGAATGTGCTTCATCCTGCCCTGTCATTGCTATATTGGATTTGGAATCATCTATTTTTAGAAACCTTTTAATTTCTTGGTTATTCTGTTCAGCTAGGATGAATTTATAAGTTCCGTCTCCTCTGGTTCTGCTTCTGTGTGTTCCTGTACAAAATGCATTACTCACTTCCTACTTGACTTAATCCCCATATGATTATTTCCTGCATGTTTTTCTTCCCATCCCATTGGGGTCTGATCCTTGATGGTCACTTCACAAGTGTTTGTCTGAGCTTCAACAGCTAATTCTTGGTGCCTGATAAATCTAAAGACTCCTTTATCAATAATAAATAGGTTGATATGAGAAGTAAATGACTTAGCTTGCTGAACGATAGAAGACAGAAATGTCATTCTCTAATGCCTATTAGATACATAGTGTACTCTAGCAGAGGTGGGGCTGGGTGAGACAGCATTCCGTAAGGGGTGCTTTTTTTTAGAGTTTGCCAGAATCTTAGAGCAATTGTCACAAATTCACCTAGACCAGATATTGGTACAAAATAATGGCTACAAAATTGTTAGGAAGACAGAAAGATCTATTGAGTACGAAATGGGAAGTATACGCATTTTTTTCTGTAGGCCTATTGTAAATAAATTGTAATGGATTTACAGTGGGTTCAGATATCAGCCCTCAGGCCCTTTCTAATAAGGAATCAGTGATAAATTTAAGGGGCATAGCCAAGAAAATAACCTCTATTCTAGTCTAGTTCAGTTTCTCAGCCTGGGCACTGTTGACATTTTGAGTGGATAACTCAATGCTCAGGGCTGTCCTGTGAATTGTAGGGTGTTGAGTCACATGTCTGGCACAGCCTCCTAGGTGCCTGTAGCATCCCTTTAGTCATGACAATCACAGATGTCTCTAGTCTTTGCCAAATGGCCTCCGGTGGTGGGGGCATCGTCTAGTATTTAAAGTTTATAACAGCACATCTAACTTTTGATTTACTAGTAAAAATATTTTGGTGAAAATATTTTTCACCAAAATCTTTCTGTTTTCATTCTTTATAGTTTTGTTCCCCTTGACCAGAATATTAAATTATTACGTTTTCCACGTATTCTTGTGAAATTGTTTTATTATCATTAGTACTGCTATGATTAGTAGTCATTATCCATTTTCCCTAGTAGGGTTTAAGTACCCATGAAGAAAAAACTTTTTCTGGACAGAGTATATTCTTGTCTATATTAATGACTGCCACTTAGTACATGTTTAATAAATATTTGTGGAGGGAGTGAATGAATGAATCCTCATGCTTGAATCGAGAAGCAGTATATTCTTGGAGGACTAGGAAAAAGAGTCAAAAGATCTGCCTTCTGGTCTTGGTTGCTCTGTGGTATCTTTAGCCGATCTTTGTATTTCACTAGCTTTTGATTTCCTCATAGGGTAAATGACCCATGAAAGATCTTGGGCTAGTTTCCTAGGGCTGCCCTCACAAAGTTCCAAGCACTGGATGGCTTAACACACAGAAGTGTATTGACCTAGCCTGGAAGTCTGAAATCAACGTGTCTGCAGGGCTGTGCTGTCTCTGAAACCTGCAGGGGAGAATCCTCCTCGGCCTCTTCTAAATTCTCCTTGTCGTGCTTCACTTCCAGACGCATCCGTCACTCCAATCTCTGCCTTTGTTGTCACGTGGTCTTCTTCCCCATGTGCGTCTCTGCCTCTGTGTCTCTTCTTGTCTTATAAGGACACTAGTCATATTGGATTAGGACCTAACTATGACCTCATGGTAACTTGATTTCAGCTGTAGAGACCCTGTTCCCAAATAAAGTCACATTCACAGGTAGCAGGAGGAGAGAGCGGTTAGGATGTCAGTGTATCTTCTGGGAGGATACAAGGGAACCCATAACAGACTCCCTTTAATCTGTATGTTGTTATAATTTCTGACTTTGCCTGTTGCTCTTATGTTATAGATCACAATCCAGGTTGAGAACAGAGTTATACTTTGAATCCAATTTAGAATATAGACTCTTTCAAAAGAAATGGCTGAAATGTAATAGCGCTAGAGGAATCTCTGGGGATTGGTTTTGTTGAACTGTAAACTACACTATAATGCTGAGCCCACCACAATGCTTTACCTCTGTGTGTACGCAGCACCAAGCCATGACCATCAATAAAAGCTCATCTAACAGTGACAATAGCCAGTGGTAATTCTATGCTCATTGCCTGACTGCACTAGAGTCTGCTAGAAGTTCACCTAAAAATTAATTATAGAAGAGTATATATTTAAAAAACCCCAGAGAAGTGTATAATAGAATATTTTTGGACATGGTTAAGAACTATAAACGTAAAGATAGACATATTTTTGTTAATGGAGCGCTATCATGGTGATTAAGAGGTCAGACTTTGTAAACAGATTGCCTGGATATGAATTCCAACTCCCATCATTTACCTAGTGGCCCTGGGCAAATTATTTAACAGCACTAAATACACTTGTAAAATAGGGATAATAAATACTACCTACATCATAGAATTGCTTTGAGGATTAAATGACATGGACATGATGTCAAAAAGACTCGCTGAGCCCATTTGCAAATTTCTCTGATCAAAGGTAGAAAAATTTGGGTTTCTATGAGGATAAAAACTGAAATGGATTGAAACCTATCAAATAGATTAAAGTCTATGGTTTTGAAATTGGATATGATTAAAAGAAACAAATCAGTTATCTTCTAAAGTTGACCAAAACTAAACAAAACAGCAACCTTATCTTGAAAACTGTTTAAGGAGAAAAAAATCATGGATTTATCCTGCCTTACCCATACGAACTATACCACTAGGTAACTGTATAATCAATGAGTAGAAGAATTATCTTATAGATTATTTTATTTAATAAGTAAAAAATAATAAAAGAATAAACAGTAGACTGCCACTATTTTGTAATTCCAATTATTGAACAGATCCAGGCATTGAGCTTCAGTAGCTGCTAACATAAAAAAGAATGAAAACTGGATAGTCTCCCTGATGAAAAAAAGCAAAAGAACACTTACTAGACTTTCCAAAAATGTCACACCTGAATCTGAGTTTAATGAAGTTTCTGCATCCAGCTGCCCATGTGTAGGAAATGCGGAGGACAGAGAAATGTATTAAAGTGTACCATGAAAACGCAACCACCAACATTGAGACTGTGGGAAACTCCATGTCTAATAAGCTGGAAAGTTGAACAGATACATTGTAAAGAAAAGGAATAGAAAGAAGAGAAAACTAGATTGGAGATTAAAAGATTTATCAGGTTCAAAACATAGAGTATCTAGCGATGAATGCTTGGGTGATAAAACCAACAAAGGGGGGGCGCCTGCGTGGCTCAGTGGGTTAAGGCCTCTGCCTTCCGCTCGGGTCATGATCCCAGGGTCCTGGGATCGGGGCCTGCATCGGGCTCTCTGCTCGGCGGGGAGCCTGCTTCCTTCTCTCTCTCTCTCTGCCTGCCTCTCTGCCTGCTTCTGATCTCTGTCTGTCAAATAAATAAATAAAATCTTAAAAAAAAAAACAACAAACCAACAAAGGAAATCATTATTCTATAAGTCAAGATAGTGCTTGCTTTGGGGGGTGGGCATGATTAGGGTAGGGCACAAAGCAGGGCTTCTGGGACCACTAGCGAAGCTCTTTTTCTTGGGTAGTTTCAAAGTTTTTGTCTTATAAAAATTGACTGTCCTTCACACTTGTTTAAAGTGGTTTCCGGTTGCTGTTTTATTGTAAAAAGTTAAATACCTCTCCAGCACTGAAATATCATTCTAACAACCTGGGAGACCAGGTTTGGATGTAGAAGTCCTTGACTCGCCAGAGTTCCACCTTGGTACAAAGGGGTCTTGGAGGGTTTGCCCTAGCTTCCGACCGAGCTCACTCCTCTCCCACTTCTAGTCCCATGCCCTACTTGGAGAGATTTCATGCAGACGTGTGCATGCAAGCTTCATCTACACCTCCCTACCAATGGCTACACCTTAAAACCAGGGAGGGCACTCTGGTGGCCCATAAAGACGTGAGTAGATGGACTTGAGAGAGAGCCCTGCACAGACGCTGACCAAGGTTTGGGGCTATGTAGGCAGAGTACTCGTTTCTCAGACTAAGGGTTTCCGTAACAAAGTACCACAACCGTGCGGCTTAAACAAATTTATTGTCTCATAGTTCTGGCAGCTAGAAGTCCAACTCAGGATGTCAACGGGGTCGTTCCTTCTGAGGAAACTGAGGCCTCTCCTTTTGGCTTCTAGCTATCTATCTCCTCCTTGTATCTCTTCACATCATCTTCCTTCCACCTGCCTTGTGTCTAGATTTTCCTTTTTATAAGGATACTAGTCGTAGCAGAATAGAGCCAACTCTAATGACATCATTTCAACTGGGTATCTATGTAAAGACCTAGTTTCTAAATAAGGTCCCATTCTGAGGTACTGAAGGTTAGGACTACAATGTTTTTTTAGTTAGGGGACACAGTTCTACTCTTATGAGGAATTCTGGGATACCATGGAGCATGGTCTAGAAGGGGTTCCATGGGTTCCAAATGGCCATGTCCTCTTAGCTCCATGGACACCTTCCTCTGTAGGGAGGTCCATAGGCAGAGGAGAGCCATAGGGATCCAGCTGGTAGTGTACCTGTTAGGAGTGTGTCCTATAATGTAGCATATATAATTATAAACTGTAGCAAACTCTGCTCCACCCTTTTCTTTCAGCCTTACCATTGCAGAGCAAGCTGGACCTATGACCTACTACCGGCATCTGCATCCCTTTGCCTGAAGGTTTTCTCTGGCCCAGGGAGCCTGCTCTGTGCCAAGAAATTAGCACTGCCCTGGAAGCAGACCTTAACCCATGACTGAAAAGAGCTGGGACATGGTTCACCTCCCTGGCTCCTTGGGAAGGATAAATCTGAGGAAAGGGTAAATATCAATGTCAAAGACTTTCCCCATCATTAAAAAATTTTGTGAAAAGATATTAACATCTAATTGTCATCTATATGTATATTTTCCCTTGTGTATTTTATTTATTGTTTGAATCCTCCACATTAAAGGACAAACTCCAAGAAGATGGGGGTCTTTATCTGTTTGGTTGGCTGCTGTATGCCCAAGCCAGCACAGGGTCTGGTGCATGCGCATGTGGGCAACGCCCTTGGGGATGTGGATCCTGGGAGAGTGGAGAATGGTGGCACTCGTGGAGCGGGGAAGAGAGATCAGGAGGCAATGTTCAGAGCCCTTAGGATACTGCATTTTGTCATCTTGTTTTATTTTTACCATGATTTTCTTCCCTCTTCCCCAATATTATGATTATTTGAGAGCTGTTTGTACTGGGCTCCTGATGTTTATCTGTATTTAAATTTTCAAAATAATCGATCAAAGGAGAAATGTGGTTGGTGCCTGACTGGGGCATCACAGTAACCCAGTCTGGCTAGAAAAACACCCCTCAGTCTCCTCCCTGATGTTTCCTCTTCCAAACATTTCTTTCATATGTATATATATATATATATATATATTTTTTAATGGAGATAGAGTTAGCTTCAGCTCTACAAAATAATGATTCAATATTTGTATATATTGCAAAGTGATCACCACAATGTCTAGTGAACACCCGTCACCATACATAATTAGAAAACTTCTTTTTTCTTGTGATGAGCACTTTTAAAATTTACTCCCAGCAACTTTCAAGTATGTAACACAGTATTCCTAGCTCTGGCCACCCTGCTGAAGGTTCTATCCCTAATCCTTATTTCTTTTATAACTGGAAATTCATACTTTTTGTGTATCTTCTGACCCTCTTCTTCCATTTTGCCCACCCCTCCCCCCTACGGGCAATCACCGGTTTGTTCTTTGTATCAGTGAGCTTGTTATTGTTGTTTTTTAAAATTCCACATATAAGTGAGATCACATAGTATTTGTCTTTCTCTGTTTAACTTACTTAGCTTAGCATAATGCCCTCAGGGTCCATTCATGTTCCTGCAAATGGCAAGATTTCATTCTTTTTAAAAAAAGATTGATTTATTTGTGAGAAAGAGGGAAAGGGGCAGAGGGAGAGAGAGGGAGGATCCCAGTTAGATGAACCGCTGCACACAGAGCCTAACACCAGGCTCAATCCCACAACCCTGAGATTGTGACCTGAGCTGAAACCAAGAGATAGTTGCTTGTCTGACTGAGCCACTCAAGCACCCTAAGATGTCATTCTTTTTTTTTTTTTTTTTTTTTAAGATTTTATTTATTTGAGAGAGGGAGAGTGAGCACATGTGTGGGGAGGAGGTTGGACAGGTAGAGTGGGAGAGAGAGAAGCAGACTATCTCCTGAGTAGGGAGACAGATACAGGCTGATCCCAGGACCCTGAGATCACACACAGCCTGAGCTGAAGGAAGATGTTTAACTGACTGAGCCACCCAGGTGCCCTAAGATTTCATTCTTTTTTTTTTTTTTTAATTTTATTTATTTATTTGACAGACAGAGATCACAAGTAGGCAGAGAAGCAGGCAGAGAGAGAGGGGGAAGCAGGCTCCCCGCCGAGCAGAGAGCCCGATGTGGGGCTCGATTCCAGTACTCTGAGACCATGACCAAAGCTGAAGGCAGAGGCCCAACCCACTGAGCCACCCAGGTGCCCCAGATTTCATTCTTTTTAATGGCTGAATAATATTCCTCTGTGTTTGTGTGTGTGTGTGTGTGTGTGTGTGTGTGTGTGTGTGTGTGTGATTTTCTTTATCTATTCACCCACTGATGGACACTTAGGTTATGTTTCCATATCTTGGCTGTTACAAATAATACTGCAATGACCATGACAATGCATATATCTTTTTGAGTTAGTGTTTAAATTTTTTTGGATAAATGCTGAGAAGTGGAATTGCTGGATCATATGGTAGTTCTATTTTTAATTTTTTGAGGACCCTCCATCCTGTTTCCCATTGTGGCTGCATCAATTTACATTCCTAATAATAGTGCACAAGGGTTTCTTTTTCTCTATGTCCTTTTCAAATCTTATTATTTGTTGTCTTTTTGATAATGGCCATTTTAACAGGTGTGAGAAGATATTTCATTGTGGTTTTGATTTGCATTTCTCTAATGACTAGGGATGTTAAGCATCTTTTCATGTACCTATTGGCCATCTGTCTGTTTTCTTTGCAAAAATGTCTATTTAGTTCTTCTGCCCATTTTAAAATCAGATTGTTTTTTGCTATTGAGTTGTATGAGTTCTTTATGTCTTTTGGGTATTTACCCCTTATCAGATACGTGATTTGCAATGTTTCTTTTTTTCCCATTCAGTAGGCTGTTCTCAATTTGCTGACAGTTTCCTTTGCTTTGCAGAAGTGTTACAGTTTAATGTAGTTCCACTTACTCATTATGTTTTTGTGGCCTTTGCTTTTTAAGTCAGATCCTTAGTATCATTGTTAAGACCACTACCAAGGAGCTTACTTCCTATGTTTTCTTCTAGGAGTTCTACCATTTCAGTTCTTATATCCAAGTCTTTAATCCATTTTGAATTAATTTTTGTATATGGTGTAAGGTAGTGGCCCAGCTTCGTTTTTTTGCATGTGGGCTGCCCAGTTTTCCCGACATCCTTTATTGAAGAGGCTGTCCTTTCCTCACCATGTATTATTGGCTCCTTTGTCATGTGACCTATATGCACTTGTTTATTTCTGGCTCTTTATTCTGTTCTATAGATTGATGCATTTTTTAAAAAAATTTTTTTTTTAATTTATTTGACAGTGGGAAATCACAAGTAGACGGAGAGGCAAGCAGAGAGAGAGAGAGAGGGAAGCAGGCTCCCTGATGATCAGAGAGCCCGATGCGGGACTCGATCCCAGGACCCTGAGATCATGACCTGAGCCGAAGGCAGCGGCTTAACCCACTGAGCCACCCAGGCGCCCCTTGATGCATTTTTTTTAATGCCAATACCATACATACTGTTTTGATCGCTATAGCTTTGTAGTGTAGTTTGAAATCTGGAAGCCTGATGCCTCTAGCTTGATTCTTTTCTCTTCTGATTGCTTTGATGGTCTTTCAGCAATTATGATTCTTTCCCAAAGCATCAATGACTCATAAAGAATCGATTGTTATTTCTCTATGGAAGGCAGAACTCCATTATTAAGTCAGGTTTTGTGTCTGGTTTATTTACGCATTATCCCTTTTTTCTGTTCATTCTTTCTCTCTGTTTATTTTCTAGGGTTGTTTGCTTCAGGACAGATGTAAGCCACATAACCATACAAGAACTTTTCTTGTAGCTCACACAACCCATACAAGAACTTTTCTCCTTCTGAAATGTTTACCTATTTTTGATTTCACTGACCTTGTATAGCTTCCATCTCCGTGACACAACTCAGCCAGGAGACTGAATTATTCTGTTATTCCTCCAGTTGCCTAACACAAGAGTGGTGTGGTGATATTGTCTATTGCTGTAATGTTATATTATCTTTTAGAAAACATTATCTAATTTTTTAAAATTTTATTTTATTTATAGGCCTAGAACAGTAGGAGCTGATGGTAGATACTCAGCTCCTTGTTGAACTGATAACAAGATTCTTACAGACTTTTTAAAGTTGTCTTAGATCTGAATGGTTAAAATGCAGGATACTTACCATTTCTCTTATGTCCAGTGAGTACAAAGAAAGGAAAATGACACAATGACTACCAGGGAGGAGCACAGAGGAATTGTATAACTTGAATGAATAGTCACTTAGTAGAGAAGGATTTAGTGGGACACAGGGGAAAAATAATTACTTGAGTAGATGGGTCTTTAGATGCAAATAGGAAAGCTGCTGAAAACAAAACCAACAGTCCTATCTGGCTCCGTAGTATACACAGGAAAGCAACAGCTTAGCAAGTGTTGAAAATGAACACTGTATTATTTATTTTGGCTCTTAGAACTGACCACATTGTACTCATGTTACTGTCTCTCAGCATTTTCAAGTTATCAATCGAGTTCATCATATCCATTCTCCCACACTCAATTCAGGGGTGGTGTGTGTGTGTTTGTGTGTGTGTGTGTACGTGTGTTTGGTTATTGTTTTGATTTTTGTTTTTCTCTCTTTCTTCCTTTCGCTTGTTTTTCTATAGAACCCTTTTTCTCATATTGTTCATTGGTTAGCACTATGTGGAGAGATTATAGAATTTTATCTCCAATTCATTCTTTTCCTTTTGTCAACAAATAGTTTCACAGATACTTTATGTAATAAAATTATCTTAACATTAGAAAAGTCATCCCACCTTTACTATAAATGTTATTATCATTTAACCACTTTGCTGCAGTTTAGCTTACTACTGATGAAATACTTCAGTTTTTTTAATCCTCCACTCTTTATCTGATAGAGATTATGATGAATTCCTCACATGATTTATACACTCAAGAAATATTTATTGTGCACCTACTCAGTGCCATGCATTGTTTTTCACTGTAAGTGCACAACACTAAACAAAAAAACGAAGTGTTTTGCTTCATGCAGTATACATTCTAAAGGGATGGGACCAACAGTGGAGACATCAATAATTTGAGATAGTAACATACCATCTATCTATATGATTGAAATCTTATGGTAGAAATGGTTCAGATATATTCTATATTAGTTATCTATTGTTGCATAACTTACCACAAAACTTAACAGCATAAACACAAGGCAGGAATCCATCAAAATCCTTGAGGAGAACACAGGCAGCAACCTCTTCGACCTCAGTTGCAACAATTTCTTCCTAGAAATATCGCCAAAGGCAAGGGAAGCAGGAGCAAAAATGAACTGTTGGGACTTCATCAAGATCAAAACCTTTTGCACAGCCAAGGAAAACCGTCAACAAAACCAAAAGACGATGGACAGAATGGGAGAAGATATTCGCAAATGACATATCGGGTAAAGGACTAGTATCCAAAATCTATAGAGAACTTAAATACTCAATCTCAACACCCAAAGAACAAATAATCCAAATAAGAACTGGACAGAAGACATGAAGAGACATTTATGTAAAGAAGATGTCCAAATGGCCAATGACACATGAAAAAGTGGTCAACATCAGTTGGCATCAGATAAATACAAATAAAAACCACAATGAAATACCACCTCATACCAGTCAGAATGGTTAAAATTAGTAAGTTAGGAAACGACAGATGCTGGCGAGGATGCGGAGATAGGGGAGCCCTCCTACACTGTTGGTGGGAATGCAGGCTGGTGCAGCCACTCTGGAAAACAGCATGGAGGTTCCTCAAAAAGTTGAAAATAGAGCTACCCTACCCAGTTGCTACCCAGTTGCACTACTGGATATTTACCCTAAAGATAAAAACGTAGTGATCCCAAGGGGCATGTGTACCCGAATGTTTATAGCAGCAGTGTCCACAATAGCCAAACTATGGGAAGAGCCCAGATGTCCATCAACAGATGAACGGATAAAGAAGATGAGGTACATATATGCAATGGAATACTATGCAGCCATCAAAAGAAAAAGAAATCTTGCCACTTGCAATGACGTGGGTGGAACTAGCTGTTATGCTAAACGAAATAAGTCAATCAGAGAAAGACAAGTATCATATGATCTCACTGATATGAGGAATTTGAGAAACAAGACAGAGGATCATAGGGGAAGGGAGGAAAAAAATGAAACAAGATGAAACCAGATAGGGAGACAAACCATAAGAAACTCTTAATCTCAGGAAACAAACTGAGGGTTGCTAGGTGGAGGAGGGTGACAGGGATGGGGCTGATGGGTGATGGACATTGGGGAGGTTATGTGCTATGGTGAGTGCTGTGAAATGTGTAAGACAGATGATTCGTGGACCTGTACCCCTGAAACAAACAATATATTATATGTTAATAATAATAAAACTTAGCAGCGTAAAGCAATAAATTTTCACTGCCTCACTTACTTTCCATGAGTCAGTCATCCGGAGTTGGCTTCGCTAGGGGTTCCGCTTAGGGCCTCTCAATCAAGATCTTGACCAAGGCTGCAGATATTTGAAGGCTCAGCTAGGATTGAAGGATTACTTCCGAGGCAGCTGACTTCCACGGCTGGCAGGTTAGTCCTGGTCGTGGCAGGAAGCCCCAGTTCTGGGCCACACGGAACTCTCTGCAGGGCCTCTTAGGGTTCCTCACAGCATGGAAGCTGGCTTCTCTCACTGGGACTGATCCAACACACTGATAGGCAGAAGCCACATGTTCTTTAAGACATAGTCTCCAAGTCACTGTCTTGGAGACACTTCTGCCATGTTCTATGGGAAGCAAGTCACTCAATCAAAAGGAAGGGAATTAACCTCTTCCTCTTGAATGGAGATGTCAAAGAATTTGCAAATGTATTTTAAAACCTGCAGAATTAGTTGGACACTATTTCAAAATTAATTTTGCTTTATTTTATATATGGTATAAAGTATGTTAGTATATTATACCTTATTTTACAGCTTTTAAAAAATTTGTTTATTATTAATTTTAGACAAAGCATCATTTGGCTTGAGCGTCATTCTTTTCTTACTATTTTGGGTCGTTTTGCCACTATATGTCAGTGGTGTTTAGGGGCTCATTATTGCAAACATTTGATATTTCTTTTTTCAACTATGGGATTAGCTGATGGATTTAAGGTCACTTATCATCACTTCACGTTTGTATGGAACAGGATTATCTAAATGACTGGAGACTGGACTTTCATGGCCCAGGGTTCAAATAAAAGGGCCTCTGGTTCTCAAGTAAGTTACTTCTGATGGAACTTCTTTTGTCTATAGAAACAAAGCTCCTGTGTGGAAGCCTTAGGCTTGTCTGTACATAAATGCTGTACCAGGGGATGAACATTTAAAATCGTGGTCAGCTACCCTTTAGTTCAGAAGCCTGGTGAGAGACTGTGTATCCTTACTCAGAGGCTATAAACAGCATATAGAGAAATGAAGGCAAAAGAATAAATCTTGGGCCATTTGTCTATAATATCTGCATGTTTGGTTGGAACAGATGAGAGGCTCCCCTTTGTGGCCCGTGTCTGATGATGGTTCCTCTTAAGGACTGAAATGTCAAATTTGGAATTCATCAGGCTCAACTTTTCTCCATGACCAGACTTCCCCTTTGGGCAGTCTTCCATGGGAAGCCTTTAGGGAGTCTTTAAAAGTATGGCAGCTCTCCTGGAGGTCGACAGTGATTTAGCCTCTGCACTTTTGGGCATAAAGGACTCTTGTCAACTTTATAAGACCCCCTTTTCCCAGAAGGGAATGCTTTTAAGTTTCTTAGTGGATTAATTAGTAACTGAAGATAACACCATTCTTTGAATTGTTCCCATTTTTTACAATAAGTAACCACAGAAACAAGTGCTATCAGAAGAAATAGGAAAAAAAAAATTGTATAAAAGATAATCAGTCAGACTTCAGACCTTGTCAGTTATGTGAACATTTCATTTCTATTCCTAGATGCTGCCCTAAATAGAAGAAGCTGGTGACGGAGTCAGATGTTAAAGAGAAAAGGGGAAGTAGGAGAGACATTTTTTCTCTTTGCATTGGTGGAGGAGTTTAGTGTCTTGAATATCTCAGACATTTCTTGTTGTACAGAGACACGGACTGAGGAAGACGGAAGCTCATTGTGTCAGAAAGACATAATATTTTACACAATGAATGTGGAATGAAAAAAAAATCAAGTGCTGATTAAAGCCATACTTGTATCTGGGAATTCCTTTGGGTAGGAGAGGGCAAAACTCAGATGTATTTATATGGATTTTTAAACAATGGTAGGGAGTGCAGCGGTGGTTAAAAATATGATGATGTATCTATAGCTCTATCTATAAATCTATAAATCTATAGAGCTGAGGGAGACTTTATAGATGGGTTGATTCTCTCTGGCTTCTGACTCCAGAGAGATCAGAGAGATGAAATGATTTAGTGAATCCTGACTTGGTGAAAGGATATGGGCACCGCTCGTATTAGAACATTCTGGCACATGGTTTTGTTTTGTTTTCTAGAAAAACAAAATGGCTGGATTTAGGTTTTCACTCTATAAAATAGTAATTTAATTAGAGATCTTTTTATGGATATGTTTTCATCTGAAGGGGGAGAAAGGAAAAAGCCACAGAACTAAATGAAATTTAAATTGTTAAAACAAACAAATAAACTAGTGAAATTAAACAGTGTGTGCCCTTAAGATCTCCTGAATGGGGGGAACCCAAAGTGGAGGGGGCTGGAAATGCAAAAGCCGTTTGGGTCCTAAATGAAATTGGGGCACCTCACTTCACACCAGGTAACATTTCTTTCCTGGGCAGCCAGACTATCAAGGAGGAGCCAGAGTTGGCACCAGTGCCTAGTTGTAGTAATAAGTGTTTTTCTGTGCATTTAGTATTTTTACTTATTTTATTTTACTACTGGCAGAACCGAAACCCTTGGCTTAACACCCCAAGTATGATCTGCTATGATTACAGTATTGACAGCTTTTGGCAAACTGTATAACTTCATTTTGACAAATTGCTCATGTTCATTCTATGGTTAAAAGCTATAAATAATATACAGAAGCCTGAGCCACCTCTTTTTCTCCCCCTATCACTATTCTATTTCCTATTTTCAAAGGCAGTGTCACCAACACCAACTGATTTTACACAGCCCTGTGGACTCACAGCAGACAGGAAGGAATTGGTCAGGTCTCGAGGCAAAACTGCCTTCCTCTCATTCGTCCCCAACAACTGACACTTTGTTATTTGAAAAAGAGAAATTTGAAGTTAGGAGGATTCTTTAAGTCCCTGTAGACCTAAATCCTCCATCTATAGTCCCAAAGAGGCAGGCTTGCTTAAGATTATACGGCTGGCTGTAGACTCATTAAGAGAGGTGAATTATCAGAGAAAGGACATTCTTTTTTAGGCCAGTGTTGCAGCCCAGCCTCTTGGTGTTGTCTGGGGCCCCGCCAGTGAGGCCAGCATCGGAATTATTCTGATACCCTGCTTGCCCTGGCTGGCCACTGTGTAGCATCCGCTGGGGTCATTCTAATGAGCAGGACAGAAGTGAGGCCTGCTGGTTACATCTGTGGGATTATGCAGGTACCTCCCTCTGTTTGGTTCTACCCAGCAACAGGGGATTTCGGGGGACTCGAGTACCTGGAGTTTAAGCACCAAAGGGCTTTCTGTCCGCCTCTAAACAGGGGTTCCTCCAGTTCTTGGAATCTCTTCTACCCCACCCCCCACAGCTGTTTCTCTGGGAGAAAGCTCAGGAGAAGGAGGAAAAAGCGGGAAAAGAATGAATTTAACTCCATTCCTCTGTAACTAAAAGCAAAACTTCAGGGGAGCTCAGATGGAAAAAAGAGATTTGATCTGGGAGTTTTTTTGTTTGTTTTTTTTTTTCTGGGGGCAGTGCATATTTTAAAACAGTTACTGTTGCTATCACTTGTGAGCTGGTTGTGGGTTTCAGGAACCATTTTGCTGACTTTTTGGCAGCAGGTGTGAGTTTTCGTGTTCAATTAGACCTTTGGGAGTGTTCTTAAAATCCTATGGAATCATTTGACTCTCTACAGGAAAACACTGATTGGTATTAATTTTCATCCTTTTCTTTTTGATTTTGAAGTAGACTGAAGCACTTCCTGCTTTTCTGCTGTGCTCTTTCTCTTCCCACCGTTCCCCCATCCCAAATGATTATAGTATTTCCAAATACAAGGGGCTAGTGGTAGAAAATTAAGGAATAGGGTCCTGTTCCAGGCTCGAATGACTAAGGATCCAAGTGGGAGGAATAAAGGTGCTGTTAGTGAAAATCTGGTTCTGTTCTTTAGTGGTGGCTGCATAATCTACATACCTTTGGTGGGTCAAAACCATGAAGAAATGGCCCTCCTCTGAACACAACTGTGACTCCGTAATAAAAGCAAACATCCTGTAGACTGAACTCCAAGTTCATTAAAGTTGCCTAATTAGAGTCTGGAGCATTTGGATATGTATTTCAATTTGATTTGAAATGTCATTATGAGTATTTTTGTTAGACAAAACTCACATTAGAAAAATAAAAAATACTAAATAAACAATTATTTTTACATTCTTATTGACCTCTTAAGGAATTTGGTAAAATGTTGGGTTAGAATGTTGGGTTGCGTTTATGAAACTCGACCTGTGTTTTATTTCTAATGTTAAATACTCAGTTGGCCCATTTAAGTTATAGTTTTATTTTTAGGTTTAGGAGACTTTAAAAAGTTAGTCTTTTTTTTACACTCCCCATTTTTGTCTGTCATTATCAACATGGAGTTTATATTTGAAACAAAAATCAGGTTTCATCGTGTAATGGTTAGTACTCTGGACTCTAAAACAAAAATCATTGAGTCTGAAACTCTTGGTCGAGTATGTACTGTCTTGGAGATTATGAGTCTTACAAGTTAAAACAAAACTAGAAGAACCACTGGGGCAAATGGCGTTCTGTTCTTTCTGGACACTCTGCAACTTGATAGCTGGAATGAAAGGAGCATAAATCCACGGGGAAAATGCAGGATTGATGGTTCCTTCTTTGTGTGTAGCATCCTGCTTCGTTAGCCGCGTTAGCCCTTGTGGGTCAGGAAGCTCAGCTCTTCTGTGGGTATTTCTTCATATAACAACTCTTCAAAACTACAGCTATAAATCCTGGAAAATAGAATTTTAACAGTGTCAATGTTTCTCTTTTTTGTTAGAGAAGTCTAATCAGCATCTCCAAGTCTGGTTTAAAATAGGTGAGGTTTTTGAACATTTATCCAATTTATGTTGATCTCAGAGTTACAGATGGGGCTCAGGAAAAGAAAGCCAACTATCGGCTTTCCTACTGCAGGATGACTTAATTAACGTAACTGAATGATCAAAAGAATTCCAATAAGTAGGGCAGCACTTGTGAGACTTAAGAACCACAACAACAACAATAAAAAAACAGCACAGTAAAAAAAGTTTCAGGACTTGACTACCTGAATTTTCTGATGGGAACCTGGTATTTAGGAAGATAACTATTCCCATGGTGTGAAGAATTCAGACCAAATGGAATTGAGTGAAAGACAAAATCAGCAGCAGCCTGGATAATTTAGTTAACCGCTGGTTTTGCAGTGAGGTAATGTCGTAGATAAGAATGCGTCGCTCTAACTGCAGGAAGCCTCACAGGCAGCATTTTGCAGAATTGTGTGGGATTGCTCAAGATAAAAGATAACTCAAGAGACATACACGAGACAATTATATGTGAAGAAAACATTAAATAGTCTGGAATGTTCTGAAAATAGGAAAGGCAACGTGATGAGAAGAATAGGATAATTAAGAGGAACTCAGATTGTAAGATAGAGCTGAATTTTTGGAGTAGCTTGCCTTATTTATTTTTTTCTTTCATTCCAGAAAAAAGCCATGAAACAGTGCTTTGGAGTGGGGAAGGAGACTGGGTCTTTACAGATTAATAATCTGCTTAAAAGTTTCCTTATTTTGCTACTCCCGTGTTTGTCAAATAAATTATGCTAATAACCACTAATCCAAAATGTTCCATCCTTAGCTCTCCAATTAAAAAATTAATAAAGTATGGACTGGTTCAAAATGTTAATATCACATTGACCCTTAAAACTTACTGGGCCTACTAGGGTACTGTTCTCTGAGAAGGACTACAGATAAAATCCACCCCTCAGAAAAATCACATAATACCTTTGACCTATAAATATTACTGGCATTAGGGGCACCTGGGTGATTCAGTCGGTTAAGTGTCCTACTCCTGATCTCAGCTCAGGTCTTGATCTCAGGGTCATGAGTTCAAGCCCATGAGTTCAAGTTCAAACTACTACATTTTATATATATATATATATATATATATATATATATATACACACACATATATATGTATATATATATATGACTGTATATATGTATATATATTTCTATATAACTCTCACATATACTGGCTTTTGTTTCTGAATCTTCCTTGGGCCTCATGAAATGCCTTACAAGTACTGAATGAATTATCTCATTGGTTGAATAAATGACCTCTATATTCAAGGAGACCCAAAGTCAGGAAAATGAGGGAGCTGGAGGAGAAATCTAGATGTGACTTCTAATATCAGTTCTACAAATTTAGTTCCGTTTAGAAGAGGATTTCTTCAGCTTCTTGCTGTGGATCATGAATTGTGGTAGACATCAAGGTCCAAATGAGTAATTCTGCTTCTGAAGAAGATGGCACCGCTGCGGTTGGGTCTGTACATGCACACCAGTACCGTGTAATAGAGCTACAGATTACAGCTAGCAGAGAAGAAAACTTAGCAAATTTACAAACGATCTTTTTGTATATACACTTTCATTTCCAAAGCTATTTACCTAAGATTTTGCCTTTATTATGTGCCTTTATTATGTGCCTCGGATGTCTTCAGGTTTGCCTTTCAGACAGGAAGGGAGGCCTCCCTAAAACTTTCACATGCTAACAACTGTAATTAAAGTAGAAGGCCTTATTTAAATAGTAATTAGCCTTCAGGACTTGAAGTGTAAACAGAACGCTAATTCATTTAGATAGTTAATTGGTCTTCTGGGTTAGAGATCTTAGCATGGCCTTCCTCTTTAGCTATGATGTATTTATGTACTGAGTAGACAGTGTGTTGACTCAGTGGGATGAAATTTTGCAAAATCTTGCTTGACTCTCAGAATTTTAGCTTTTAACTCCCCAGGAATGACTAATGCCAGTGAATTTTAAGGTGTTGTGAAAAACTTCAAGCAAAATTCTGTGGCAAAATTGTTAACACTTCATTTTTCTTCATAATCACAGGGACCATATGGCCCCATTTATTCATGTGATTCCCATGCCTTAGCATTAGATATTCAGGAATATCTTGGTTTGGAGAAAAATTGTATGGTCATCCTCATCATAATTTAAAGTGACAACACACAGTGATTGCTGTAACAAAAGGTGTGGTTATATTTTCTAGTGAACCCAATGACACATGTCAGAGTCCCTTTCCCTACTCTCTGCCATAAAGATGGCTAGTAAGTGATATTATTAAGGTTAAAAGGTCATCTTTTTTGAAGGTCATTTACTCTACCAGGAAGTTTGTCATTGCCTTTGCCAAGTTTGCTAGTCTACCAACAACTCTTGCTCCAAAAGGAAAAAAAAAAAAAAAGGTATTTGATAATTGCATATCTGTGATGTGTTTGCTCAGTCCTAGAGATAAGTTGCATGGAAGGTGGGTCTGATGTTGTTTCACTTTTTAAAGTGTTTTTTCTTCTTTCTTCAGCTCATCGGAGTGTACAACAGATGCTTAGGCCTGCTGCTAGCCATCTTCTCAGCATAAACATCCCACCAGACTTGTATAAATAGTACCTATCACACGAATTCAACAAATACTTAGTGACTGCAATGGCTGGCACACAGGAGGCATTCACAGGTATTAATTGAATGAATAAATACTACCACACCTTTGGCTTGGTGTGAGGCGCTACCAGCAAGGAGGGAGGAAGACAGAAGGGAGAGAAAGCTCCGCATAATCTCAGGTAGGCACTGCCTTCAAGTCTCCAAGGGGAAGGTGTTTTCAGTAACCATAATTGAAGGTAAGAATCGCTCAGTGCCAGAAGAATCTGTGAGTGGGTGTTAGAGCTCACTCTGGCTGGGGCGGGTGTTCAGCGGAGGCTTTGTAGGTGGAGAGGTATTCAAATTTAGGATTTTTTCCTCTGTTCAGGATTCAGTTGGGCCCCAGATTGAGTCCCATGAAATGTGGAAGGGCCCTCCTGCCCTCGGTTTCTGCAATTACGTACTTGATTTTTGTTGTTTTCCTGTTTTTTTTTTTTAATGTATTTTTTTTTTGTGTGTGTGTGTGTGTGTGTTGGCTGGTGAGCAACTTTCCCTTCAAGATTGATGACTAATGCAAATGAGCATTAGCTCACTTCGCAAATACGACTATTACAATACAGCAATAAATAATGCTAAAAGCTACCAATTTATTGTGATTCACTTTAGCTACCAAGTTGAAATATCATTGCAGTAGCATGACTAAAAGAAGAGAGCTGAGTCCTGCGGGTAAGCATTACCATACTAACTCCAGCCTGCCAAGCACCTGCTACTCAGTAAGCGGAGGACAGCCTTTCCCAGGGCAGGTCAGAAAGTGATCGCTTTCCATCAGTGCAGGGATGGAGTGTGAGCCTGTCTTCAACCCCGGGTGCTTGCTGTAACAGCCTTCTTGCCCCTGTCTGCCACCCAAGACCTAAGTAGGAAACAGAAGGGGATAGGAGGAGATACGCAGGGGGCCAAAGTTTTTCATGTAAGAGGAGAGTGGGATAAAGCTGAGAATGAAGTGACTGGCTCCATTTCCCCTTGCCCCAGAAGTCAGGCTCTTTCCTCCCCAACTCCTCTGGCTTTGCCTACCTGCCAACATTCTGCACCTTCAGATGCTTCGGGCCTTTTGTTGCCAAGGTCCATCTCAAAGGCAAGATTCGCGGGACTCTGTGGCCCAAACCATCCCAGAGTCAAGAGAACTTGGCCCATATCCAGAGTTAAAATGAGAGAGAATTGCTCTTACACACTGGCCTTGAAGATTCAACAGGGAAGGCTTAGTTTGAAAATGAGTAAAAGGATGAACATACATACGTAGAGGGCCAGTTTTTCACTGCAGATTAGAATGCGTGAAGCCGAGCGTGAAGCGACTAGCAGTTTCCTGGTAAGCTTGCTGTCTTTGGAGAACTAAATAGCACCGGGCTGGTGTTTGGGGCATTTACAAAAAAAGTGAGTTACCTTGTCACAATGGTATCTAAAATGTGAAGCAAAATAATTTTGCCCTGAAATATTTAAAAGGAGGAAGGCTTAATCGCCGAGCAATGCTGATGCAAAGCACTGAAAATGAACAGAACGTGCAGATCCTACTTTTTTTTTTTTTTTTTTTTTTTTTTTTTTTAGCGTATTGTTGCTCACACTGAGACAGACTGTTCTGCTACCAATAGGACCCGGGCTCACCCGAGCCAAAGGGCTGTCCAGGATGCACGCACGATCTACAACCCGCCTCTTGAAAAGGAAGGTAGGGCCCGGGACGCTCAGACCGTGTGTGCGCAGGGCTTAGAGAAAGTAACCCGAGTCGGCCTTTTCGGGCGGAACCACCCCCTCCTACGAGTTTCGCCGGGTCCTCGGCCCCGCCCCTCTTTTATTCGGAGAGCTGCGCCGAGAGCTGAAACTTTGTAATCCGAGCGCGCTCGCCCGCGCTCCTCCCAGCCCGAGTCCAGCCCCGAAGGGAGGCGCTGGAGGTGGGACCTGCGGCCGGGAAGGCTCGGGGACGCCGGCGCACGCGGAGCGGAGACCCCGGGAGAGCACGCCGCGAAGGGAAGGAGCTGGAGGGGGAGCGGAGCCAGCGGCCGACGAGCCGGAGGAAGTGGCCCGGACCATCCGCGCAGTCGAGAGGCGGGGAGCAGCTGGGCCCAAAGGGTCCCGTGCCGAGCCGAGGCCAGGGGCCCTGGGGTCACCGTCCCGCGTCCCCGCAGCTGCTCGCCCAGGAGCTGCAGCTGTGCCCGGGCTCCCGGCGGCGACGGGGAGGAGGAGGAGCTGCAGCTGGACGGTGGCAGCTGGAGGAGGAGCCGCGCGACTGTCCCGTGTGCCCGGGAGGGGGCCGCGCTGTCCTGGCTTAGCCGCTCTGGGATGACCCGCTGACCGCGGCCATGCAGCCTTGACGGGGCGCTCGGGCGCACCGGGACCAGCCGCGGGGCGCGCCCTCTCGGGGAGGACAGCGGGCCGGGGTAGTAAGACTTGAACCGCCGACTCTCGCCCAGCTGGGAGCAAAGCCGTGCACCATGGAACCCGTGACCAAGTGGAGCCCCAAGCAAGTGGTGGACTGGACTAGAGGTGAGCGGGTCTGGGGGTGGGGGTGCCCGGCGCGTCCAGTCCAGGGATGGGGCGGGCGGGGAGCTGGGCGGGGGGGGGGGGGGCTCAGCCGCTCTTCGGGCGAGACGCGTTGAGAGCGCAGCGCGGTGACAATACAAACTTCTTCCAAGTGGTTTGTGCATCCCTAACTCTTGTGCCTGCTTTGGGGGTGCGGATGTGGCAAGCCGAGGGGAGATGGGCGCTCCGTGGACAGCGAGGGCTGGGGGTGCGGATCTCGGGGCTCGCGGGGGAGCGCTGGACCCGGGCGCCTTCCCTGCCTGCGTGCGCTGCCGCGCTCCTAGGCTGCGGGTCCCGGGGCTGGGAGGCACAAGGCGCCTTTGTGTGGGCGGCTCCCCTCGGACCTCGTAAATGCCGCCTGCCCAGAGAGTTCGCAGGCGTGACGGGGCGGTTGGACAGGTAGAGACTCCAGCGGCTCGCCGAGCCTCTGTTTTTGTTGGAGGCGGCGAGAGGGCAGCCCAGGAGCCAGCATTGAGGCGTTCGCGCCGGGGAGAAGCCTTGAGCCAGACTCCCCGGACTCGGTGACTTGCTCGAGAAGGTGCCAGTACCGCCTGTGCACTGCATTATTATTATTATTTATTTTATTATTATATTTTTTAGGCCACATTTAGACCTCGGGAAGAAGAGATCTGTTAGAATAACTGTCCCGGGTTGTACAGTATTGGGGATGAGGACAAACAGTGGGGTGGGGTGGTAATGGGTGATTGAGCAGGGATAGAAGCTCCTAGGTCCAGTGGTCTGGCTTGCTTTTTTATGCCTCCTAGTATTTCCAAGGAGGAGTGATGAGTTTCCTCAAGCCTCTTCGTACTCTTCCAAAGAAACGAAGCGCACAGAAACAACCACTGTTTTCATGGATTCCTCCCCCCCCCCCCAGCTTATCATCTCTTTTGTTTCAAGTTACTATTTTTTCTTTTTACTATTTTCTTTCTTCTATCTACTCTTCCAGGTGAGGAATGGTGTCCTTTCTCAGTAATAATAACTAGAATTGTATAGCGCTTTACGGTTTGCTAAGAACTCTCTGTTATTGCCTTTGGTCATCCCAGTAAACCTGTGAGGTAGGTAATACTGGTAAGATCAGGTCATCTTTCCAACTGTCTCACCCATGGCTGGGGCGTCATGGAAACTGGTCACCTCTGCATCTCATTTCTCATGCCTGCATAGTACACAGAGACCATGTGGAATGGGATATTCTAGATCTATGGGACATTATGGGATGTGTCAGTGGGGAATGCTTGATCATTTACATTGGGAGCAGGAAAGGGATGTAGTTCTGAGAAGAGCTTTGTCCAGGGACCAGAATTTCCTGGGTTCTTATTTAAAATGAGGATGAAAACAACACAGATGTGTGCATTGGTGATTGGTTTGCCCAGGTAAAGAGTAAATAGCATTGCCAGTGCTTGCCACAAGACATTAGCTTAAAAGCTTGTAAGTTCCTAGGCCCTGTTTTGCAACTGGATACCTTTTCCCTGTTCAAGATACTGCTGGATTCCCCAACCAGGGACTTGCCAAGACTGAGTTGGTTGATCTGCTTTACCTATGTGTTTATCATAGAAGCAGCTCAAGTAAAAGATGATTTTCAGCAGTGTTTGACCTCCAGAGCTGTTCTGTCCGATAGCATAGCCACATGTGGCTCTTCAGCCCTGGCGGTGGGCTGGTCAAAATTGTAAGGTGTTGTAAGTGTAAGATAAACATAAATGAAGTCTTAGTGCAAGGAAATGAGTGTATATTATCTCAATTTTTCATTTTTTACTACATGTTGAGGTGACTATTTTTGGGTATATTGGGTTAAATAAAATTTATGATTAAAATTAACTTCACCTGCTTATTTTTATCTTAATTGTGGCCTCTAAAAAGTGAGAAATTACACACATGAGTCACATTTGTGGCATGCAGTATATTTTTCTTGGAGCTGTACTGCTCCGGAGTCAAGAAAGGGTTACAGTTTATCACTCTGGTTTTCCTGAGTCCCTGCCAGCCTACTTGATAACGTACAACTAGAAAAATGGTAACAGGCACACAGGAAGATTATGGAGTGAGATCTTCACACCCTCAAGATTCGTGTCTTTTTTTTTTTTTTTTGGGTCCCTCTTGGGATTGGGACAAGAGAAGTGTAAATTCATATCCTGTTATGTTTGTTTAGCATCTAAAAGGAAGAGCAGATTCAAAGGTTTTTGGCATCCAGTTCCCTTAACGTTAGGACTTGGGATTGCTTTCATTTAGGAAAAGTTTCCTACTGATGTGAAAGAGCAGATATGAGTGGTTCAATATCTCGGTATCAGGAGCACTGGACACTGATTAGGTTACATACCTGTGGTTAGTGTGTGGCAACTCGATATGGAATGGTTGTGCCCTTTTGGACCCTTAAATACAGCCTCATAGAATGACCTGGATACTTTCTGTCTTAGAACCTAGAAAAGATAACAGGAGTAAGTGTGGCAAACTCTTAGGCAAGAGGCAGCACTCTCCCAAATTGCATGACACATTACTTGAATATTTCTCATAGTAATGATGTGAAAGTATTGACTCAAAAGTCAAAAGTCAACTGTTGACTTATGCAAACTTGTTTGCTTATATGACTATTTTTAGTTGTCTTTGCTAACCTCTCTGCACAGCCCCCACTTTATAAATACATCCTACTGATAAGAAGTTCTTCATGTAGATTTTGCCTTGGTGGTGCTGCACGAGTATGGTGGGGGTGACTGTGAGCCCTGTAGAAAGAAAGCCTTGGATTTAAAACTGTCTAAACCTGACCACGGTTTACAGCGTGCTCTCTCTCGTGTTGATGTTGGGAGGCAGGAGCGTGCATTAGGAAAAGGGGTTTGTGTCTACAGAATGAATGAATTCGTGTGGGTTTTATTCTTATTTTATTATTGTTAAAATTTTTGTTTGTATGAATCTTTAGCTATACTGTCACCATTTTCATCATAATATTAGGAGATCCTCAGTAAATCTTAGCAGCGTGTTAGGCTCAGATCTCCGCATGGTACGAGTATTCACTCTTTTAATGTGGGTAAACACGTTTTGAGGTAGGAACAGATATTTCCATTATTTCCATTTTGTAGTTCTGTTCTGAGCATGGAAAGGTCCAGTACCCTGATCAGTGTCACACAATGGGGAAGGGACAGCGGCATTTGAGCCCAGGTGCCTTGGTTTTAACTCTGTCTTCTCAGGAGGTTCTCATTCTTAGAGGACTCTAGAATCTTTACCACATTGATGAGCAGACCGTCAGGGTTCCCATGATGGGAGTTACTAATACCCTGTTAGTGGAACAGAGTTGTCTGGTATATATGTGTCTTCTCCTGCCTGTTTGGTAGGATTATTTGTAAATCAAATTAATTCATAGTTCATGGCACCCTGTCTTTAAATAATTCTAAAGGCTTTTGCAAAGCAAATGATCTTTTATAATGTCTATCAGGTGAGAATAGGGTGTGGTGCCCATAACTGAAAATCCAGTTTACAGGAGTAAACCCAATGGGACTGCTGATTTTCTCTTGTAAAAGAAGTCTGGAAATGGGGAATTTAGAAGTAGACGGGGGCTTCCATGGTTCCACCAGGGGCCCAGGCTCCTTCAGCCATCCTGTTCAGCCATTCTTAGCATGTGGTAAGCAAGTCATGTTTATCTTCACACTTCATGCCACAGCGCAGGGTGGCTGTTCGCCTCCAGGATCTTGCCTTTATTCCAGGCGGGTAAAAGGAGACCCAGCAAAGACGAAAGACGGGTGATAGCCAGGTCTTCTCCTGGAAGTTTCATCAAGGGAGGGGGCTTACATCTCACTTGCCAGCGCTCCTACATAGCCCCATGCTGCAAGGGAGGCTAGCACCTCCCTGTTGGAGGGGGGGTGGGTGGGTGGGGGGGGGAGGGGGGGGGGGGGGGGGGGGTGGGGGTGGGAGTGGGGGAGGAGTTTACTTGGGTCCATTGTTGACCTGAGAAAATTTGGACTTTGTTCAGTGAGGAAGAAAGGGGGGTGGTTGGACAATAGATACTGGTAAGCGGCCGGTAGTGTCTGACACACAGTCATTTATATGTACTGATCTTTATGGATTAGTTCTCGGAGTAGGAGACCTGTCATAATGTCCCACATACCGCAAGCCCGTGGGTCCACCCTGTTTTAGAACTGGCGTTCTGTTTTTATTCCTGTTCAGCTTTCTCAGGTCAAAAACCATACGTTATATGAAGTCTTTTTCTCTGAGTTTGATTTAAATATTAGAAGCTGCATTGTAAAGCACAGCTACCCAAGTTGTGTTTCTGTTTCCAGACCACTGGGGATTATCTTTGACAAGGTGGACCGCTGATTTGTCCCCAGAAGCTCTGTTGGTCTTTGATTGGCTTGGCATGGGTAGGTTCTCAGTAAGTGTGTTGTGGAGTGAGCACATCTCTAATACCCTGCTTTAGTGGCAGAGAAGAAGACCCTCTGGCCAGCTTCTTGTACCTAGCATGGGTACCATTTCCCTATCATGAACCTCCAGTGAAGGGTTTCTTGCTTCAGGTGTGAGCCTGTGGGGTTCAGGGCATTTGCTAATTCTCTGTTCTCTGGCCATCAGCACTGCTCTTGCCTGTACAGTGTGTACAGTGTAACAGTGTGTCTGTTAGTATGTGGGACATCAGCAGTCTTAAAGCGCCTCCCTGTTTGGTCCTGGAGGGGCTGGAATTTCCATGTTATCTGTAGAGATCTGGTACACTGTAGGTCAACTCCAGGGTCAGACTCTTAGGCCCCTCCTGCTGCTGTCCATGCAGAGGCCAGTGCTTCCCACAGACCTGACTGCAGTTAGGTTAGACTTTTTCCATTAGCCTCGGTGGCCCGTGAAAAAGGAAGGTCCTTTTCTTTTGACATTGGTACATCTCCCTCGTGGGTGAGAAGCTCTTCTTTTTATTCCACTGTTCCTGGTGTTAGTCTATTTCTTGGGTCTTGCCATAAAGTTATCTTAATCATAAGGATAGAAAAACAGTTTTTGAAGCATTTATTGTGTGTCAGCCACTGTGCAAAGTGCTTTATTTGGACTCATATGGTTCTTAGAAAACCCAGTGACGTGTACAGACCATTACTAATGCATGTTAAAGATGGAGAAACCGAAGCAGAGGGAGAGGGAGAGAGAGAGAGAGAGAACTTACTCAGGGTCCTGTATTTATAAGCTGTGGCGCTCGTAAACACGCCCCCCCCATGACGTCATTAATTCCACAGTCTGCAGGAGGTCAGGGGAGCTCCACGGTGAGGGTGGGCTCTGCAGTCAAACTCGGGAGCTGTACCCCCATTCTACCCTGAATTGTGTGGTCTCGTTTATACGAGTAAATTGCTACTCCTTGTTTTTATTGCTTCCTCTCTTTTATTCTGTAGCTCCAGGTCACATGTTTTCTTCTCTGAGCCATCAGGTCTGTCATAAGGCTGCCTCCTCCATGCAGGGACCCCAGTTTGTTGCCAGGAAATTTCCCTGCCATCTGACAACCACTCAGAGGACCCAGGGCAGGATTTTCAGCCGATCAGGAAGGTTCTTGGTTAGCTGAGTGACAGATGTCTCTTGCCAATATCGTGAACTTTCTTTGGGTAAAGAAATCCAATTTGTATTATCTCAACTTTTTAAAATTTTACTAATAACTGGACTTCCAGTGGGCACAGCATTAGGGCTGGCTTATGCTGTCATAGGGTAGCTGCTGTCTGGTCCCCGGTCCTGACCAGTGGTCCACGTCACCTGGGAGCTTGTTGGAGATGCAGAAGCTCATGCCTACTGAGTCAGAGTCTGCATTTTCACAAGAGCCCCTGGTGATTCGTGTGATCTTCAGAGTTTGAGAAGCACTGCTGGAGCACGGAGCTGCAAACCCATTTTTCTACTCTGCTGGTAGGTTCTGCAGTCTGATCTGGCACGGGCTCAGTGTGTTTTATTTAAGCCCTTACATGATGGCACTTAATTTGAGGATGCTTGACTTGGCCACTAATTAAAGCAAAAAGACCATCTTAGGGTGTGTGCTTGTATTTATAAGCACCACCTAGCAACGGCATCAGGTAATTCTCTGCACGCCTGAAGGAGACCTTTCCCATGAGGTTTCTTACATATGACTGGGGACTTGAAGAGTTCTCTTAACAATCTTTGTGTGTGTGTGTGTGTGTGTGTGTTGTTTTGTTTTGTTTTTAAAACAGGTGGTCAGAAGGGAGTTGTGGGGTGGTTCATGGGCACCGTGATTTAGTGTGTTGTCCGGATTGTCCGGTGAACGTGGGAGGGTGAGGAGGGCTTTGGTGATTGACTGCACAGGGTTTACCATGGTTAGCAGATTTGTAAGACGATTTTACTGTTGGTAAAAATGACACAGAATGTTATTTTGGGAGTAAGCAGAGCAGCTCTCAAAATTGAAAAGTGTGTGCTGTGCCAAGGCCAGGTGTCTGGGTTCTGTGTCCATAAGGGTTGGGAGTGACCTCTTCATGCTCCAGGCTCCCCTGTAGGCCCTTCCTGTGTTCACACCATTGCATGGAGCTGTGGGGACCTCTCTTCTCCGTCTTGCACTCTGGGTCATCACTTCTAGTTCTGATCATTTGTAGCCTGTTGGGTTCTAGCTCTGGGACGTTCGTGTTCTCACCTTGATGTCCCATTTTACTCTCCTTCTGTGGTATTCGTAGAGTTTTCATCTTTCAGCTTCTAATAAATAAAGCCAAGTTTTATTGACATGAGCTCTGCAGAGCTCTTCCATGTTCATTCCTTTCTGAGCCCTCACAAGCCCGAGAGATGTGCGGTAAAGGCATCTCTCTGTTGCAGATGAAGAAATTTTGGTTTTTGGTGTTAAATGAATTGGCCAAGATCAAAGGCCAGGAATTGGGACCAGACTCCCCAGGCTTCTGTTCTCTTGTTCTGTCCACTCCAAACCTGGTTCCTCCTCTGGCCAAGGTGGGTATTTTTTGTTTCCTAATGGGCAGATGTGGAAAGGGGCAGCTGCAAAGAACCTCTGACTTTTTTGTTTCCTGATTATCTCCTTAGGATTTATACTCATGGGACACAGGCCTTTTCTTTCTTTTTTTCTTTCTTTTTTCAGCTATATAGCCTAAGCAGGCCCCTGCCCGTTTTGAACCTGACCCTTTAGCATTCTAGACGCTTACTGCTAGTTATTTATCTCCTTGTGGTTTGTTGATTGTGTTGTATTGTATTGCAGCTCAGTAATGGAATACATCATTCCTTTTTTTGACACTCCTAATTTTTGAGTGCAATGTTATAATGTTTTGTCTATGATGTAATCAGTAGTTCTATTTGGTGGAATCATAACACATACACATATAAACACATTTCCTGCTTACCTTTGATTATTCACAGTGACTTCATTTTAAATGCTTTTTTAAAAGAAGGTTTTATTTATTTATTTGTCAGAGAGAAAGAGAGAGTGCGCAGAAGCAGGGGGAGTGGCAGGCAGAGGGATAAACAGGCTCCTCACTGATCAAGGATCTGGATGCAGGACTTAATCCCAGGACCTGGGATGAAGATCTGAGCTGAAGGCAGATGCTTAACCGACTGAGCCACCCAGGCGCCCCTCATTTCAAGTGCTTTCAGAGAGAAGGTCAGGGAGTTACAGTGAACGATACATAGGCGTTGGAATAAAATAAAACTGCATTCAGGTTCTGTGTTTAATACTAACTGGTTTGAAAGGTTGGGTAAGTATCTTATGGTCTTCAAGCCTTGCTGAGATTTCTCATCTGTAAAATGGGACTGAGAATAACCAATACACAGGGTTTTAGTTACAATTAAAATAGGCCATATAGGGAATATATAGCATATAAATGTTCATACACTTATTGGTGATTAATTTGTAATAACTCCAAGTTAATATGTACTATAATTGGATTTTATTTTTGTTTGAATATTTAACAGTGTTGTGTTAAACAGTGTTGTGTTTCAGACTATCTGGCGGATAGTCACCTTTCACACGTTTACTAATAACGTAGAACAATTCCATCCTCCCTCTTATTGGTATATGGGTCGTATGTTAAATCATCTTTATTTTCTGTTTTTACCTCATGTTCCCTTGGACACTTTGGGGACCTTAGAGGGAGGGAGGTGTTATCATAGAACAGTTGTGTAGTAGCGTTCTTGGAAAGAGCTTAGGAGCAAGAGTTTAGGAGGAAGACTCATGTTGTGACAATTCTACCCGGCAGTAAAAAGAGTTTCTTAATTACTTAGGACCTGCTAAGTTCCACATACTGGTCTAGGTGCAAGCATCTAGCTGGGTCCATGCTTTACTACAGGGTTGGCAGACAACAGTAACAACAACCACAACAAAAGAGACCAACAGCCAGTGCTAAGGCCCTGAGGTACAAATTAAATTGGTGTGTTTGAGAAAATTGGAAATGTGGGGTCCTGAAGAGCAGGGATGATGGTGGGGGGGGGTAGGCGGGGGCGGGGTGGCGAGTAGAGATGGGGTGAGAAGATACACAGAGGCCAGAACCTCTAGGGTCTTACAAATCTTGATCAGGTGTTTGCAGTTTTTTCTGGTTGTTGTAGAAAGCAGGGGAGTGACAAATTTGATTTGGATTCTGGGGCAGAAGTGAATTTAGGGCATCCAGTTGGCATGTAGTACACTTTTCTGGAGATGATGGCATTTTGGACTAAGGTTTTGGTGGCTCCGGCATTTGAGAAGCCAAGTTCTGGATAGAGTTGGTTCATTGATAGATCATTTTGAAATTGTATTTGAAATTGTGATGTCTATATTTTTGTGTGTGTCTGTTTTCCTTCCTAGGAGAGCTCCCACCCTCCCCTCATCCTGATTACTCTCTTGTCATTTAAATAGAGGGTGTAATCTGTCTTTCTGTGTTCACATGCTTTGTTCCCGGTATTGTTCTTTCCTGGCACATTTTGCTGGGAGCTACAGTTTCTGAAGCTGTTTATTCATCTATGAATAGGGGTTTTGTGAAAGTGGACATAGCCTACTTTGTTTTCTTTGACATCAAATGGCTGATTGAACAGTTTTTAACCTGGGATCAGAAGGGCAAATGCAGTTGTGTTTATTAGAGCAAAACAGTTCCTTAGAATGCAGACCAGTAGGTTGTAAAAGCTAGAAAGCTTTCTGTAGGAACACTTAAAAAAGTGTTTGGGTCCAAGGAACCCACAGACAGATCTCATTTAAAATAGTTTTGCTCCATTGCAAGACTATCCTACTTGTGCTTTAGAAAAGAGAGCCACCATACTTTTGGTTGAATAGATGGTGTACTGAGGAATTTTCAGCAGGTTAGAGTTGAACACATTTTTAAACACTTAATCTATTACTTATCAACAGGGTAGAGTGGGAGGTAGGTAGGCTTATGGGAGAATAACCTGGAAGCTTACTACTCCCTTCCCCCCAAGAAGAAAATCTGCCAGCCCTTTGAGAGGAGAAACCCCCACGTGTTATCTATCAGAAAAGGCGGTGATTCTGATAATCTGAATCATGCTTTCCTGAGGAAAACCTTTTAGTGAAAGGAAACATTCTATTTCCTATTTTCAGAGATTTGCGGCAGAGGGGAAATTCAGTGCTTTTGGGTTTAGTAGTAGTAGTAGTTGTGTGTGTGTGTGTGTGCGTGTGTGTGTGCATGTGTCCAAGTTGAACCTATGTTAATTGAATGGTCTTTCATGTTCCCAGAGTAATTTTATATTACAGTGTTTTCAAGAGAGTCAAGTCAAACTACCTGGAATATGATCGTTGAGATAGGAAAACTAGCTTTTTATGGAGAGTGGACCAGACTTCTTATAATGCCTGTTGAAATGGTGAGCACATTGTTAACATGGATTCCAGCCGGAGTCCTGCAAGAACCACGTGCAGATAACATGGCTGTGAGAAGTGACTGTCTATGCTAAAGCAAAAAGCGTTAGTAACGGTATGGAAAAAACCCACAAACATTTCTTGTTAGAGTATGTCTGGAGACATGTAGTGCAAAGTGGTCTAGTTGAGCGAAGTTGGAGAATCTTAGAGAAGATTGGTGAAGAAAGACCATTTTGGATGTGGATGGATTCTTGGTTCTTATCTGGTACTGTTGGTTCTAATCTGCACATGCAGTGACCACCTATCAATATATGAATATTGGGCCTGACTCCTGACGTTTTTAAGCTGAGATTTTCTTGAGACCCTTTCCCAGTCTCATACATGGGGCACCCCCAACCCCAACATCTCATCGTTGTTGTTCTTGAACTTACTTTTTCAGCATCAACATGGGCTGGGAGCTTAAATGTGTGAATTCCCAGGCCCCACCCCAGACCCACAGAACCAGAGGCTCTGGGGGTGAGACCCAGGAATCTATCTGTGTTGTATCAAGTCCCTCTGGAGAGTATGGTGCTGGCTAAAATTTGAGGACCATTGGTTTATACCACTCATGTAGAACATTCAAAAATCAATGATTTAAGGCAGACTGTCCCCCATAATTCCTTCCACAGTTCATTTTTAAGTAATACATAATGATCACTTAGGAAGCAGAGCTTTTCCAGTAGAAATGGTTGTTACATATTTCAGTGGATGAGTTAACGTACCGCTGACTTTTGAGTGTCCTTTCCACAGAGCGGGCAGGGAAGGGTCAAAGCTGTTAACCTGTGGGCTCCTAGCCAGCTGCTCCACGCGGGACCCAGGGGATCCTTTTGTTGTGTACCTCTGAGCCCTCAGCCCCAGAAAAACACAGAAGAAGAGGAATGTTTCATGGTCAGAAGGGACCCATTTAGGTTTTGGATGGAATTTCCAGACCTTGCTCTAATTGAGGAGCAGAATGTAACACCCCCGTCCCCCATTCCATTTTGAGAGAGGGTGGATGGTGGGTGTCTCATTTAGCACTCAGGTTTTGGCTTTGAACTGGGCAAGCAGATGCAGAGAGAAGTGAGGGAAAGAAGAATCAGGGAAGAGAATTCCTCAGAGCAGCTCAAGGTGAAAAGCTCTTTTGTCTGAGTGCATGGACACTAGAATTTGGGGAGCCTGCCTCCCACAGTTGTCCAAGGCCAGGAGAGTCCAAAATACAAAAGGTACTACAGAAATGGACATGAAGACCAGGATTGGCACTGGAACTTGCAACAAGAGTTGCAAACTCAGAGGCCTTTGGGGGCCAGGCAGACAGTGTCTAAAATGGAAACGCAGGAGTATGTGAGTCAGGAGGAAGTGGCCAACAGTGTGGCAAACCCAAAGACACAGTCGTTGGCTCAGTTTCTGCTGACTAGACCTACAGTTTCCAGATCTTCTAATTTTTGTTGTTTTTTTTGTTGTTGTTGTTGTCGTCATCACAACGAAGCTGGAAATCTGGCATTGTATGTGACATCTCCCAGTTTTTAGAAAACCATTTACTTTTTTTTTTTTTTTTTAATTGGACAAACAAAATATGTCTGTGGGCCTGTTTGTATTTCCCTCTGTGGACAGCCATGGTTGGGTGTTAATTGCCTAAGTGAGAAACATACCTATAAGAGGTCAATACAATGAGCTCTACAGTAATCCATCAATTACTTAGCAAACCTGTTTCTTATATATAACTTCATTTTGCTCCTTAACTAGTTCCATTATTCCTAACATTGCAATATGTAATTCCATACAGGTATTGTTAGGCCAAAAATACCAATGCTTTAACGGATGTATGTAGCAGACTATTAGGTAGTTACTCTTCAGTAAGAAAACAGGAATTTGGCTTCTCTTGATTGCGTTTGTTTTGCCATTGGCTCTGTGGGATTAGCCCCTGACAGAAGCTGTTTCTGTTTGTACGGGAAGATTGCATTCATACATAAATTCGTTCATTTTAAAGTAGGGTATATGTTCCAGATTTTTGTGCTAATTGTGGGGTGCTGTTTGATTTAGTAAGTTGACAGTTGACTTCAGGGCCATTTCTTGAAAAACAAAACAAAAACAAGAAAAGTGCTAGTGTGAGTATTTTCAGCGGGGTAGCACTCACCCCAAAATGCAATCTGTAAACTTCTCAACTGTAATTACGGAGAATTTTAATCTTTTCATTTGCTTTGTAAGTACATAGTCTGTATAGTCCGTATGACATACACATAATATAAGTATATAGACCACACACACACACACACACACATATTCATTATAGATAGTCTTCAGTTAAATCTTTATTAATAAAGTTTTTATTTCAACCATTAATTTCCTTTAAAAGGCATAGAGAAAATTTCTCTCCTTTTTACTTCTCTTTTTTTTTGAAGATTTTATTTATTTGATAGAGAGAGAGGTCACAAGAAGGCAGAAAGGCAGGCAGAGACAGAGGGGAAGCAGGCTCCCCGCTGAGCAGAGAGCCCCCCGATGTGGGACTCAATCCCAGGCCTCTGAGATTATGACCTGAGTCGAAGGCAGAGGCTCAGCCCACTGAGCCACCCAGGTGCCCTCTCTCCTTTTTGATACCAGTTAAATCTGATTTACGCTAGGGACAAAAAGATGAGTCAGTTACAGAGGAAGCCTGTTGTCAAGAAGCTCATGGCTTAGTAAGGAGGGAGCAGTTAGCAGGTGACGTTGAGTTGCTGTATGTGCTAGGCCTTTGCTAGGACATTTTGTGAATTAATCTCGTTAGTCCTCAAAATGCTTTTTTGACAGGGCCACTGTAATTGTCTTCATTTTAGAGTTAAAGAAACCAGGCCCTGACCTCGCTGAGGTTGCGTGATAAGTAAATGGGGTTTGAATCCAGACACATTTGATTCCTGAACCTGACCTGTCGCCTAGCTGCCCTTTGGCAGGACCGACGTAAGTTGGCCGGTAATAAGTTTTGAGGGCAAGGGAAAACATTCACGTTATTAATGGTATGATTTGAATTGAACTGTGTAAATTTAATCTGTAATTTTACCACCCAATAAAAAAAATGTATAGAGAAAACTCTTTTTCTTTATTATTTTTGTGTGTGTGTGTGTTTTTTTTTTTTTTTTTGAGAGAGAGAGTGTGTGTGTATGTGCGTGCAGGTGCATGGGGGTGGAGGGAGAGGCACAGAGAGAGAGGATCCTAAGCAGGCTCCATGCCAAGCACAGAGCCCAGGGCAGGGTTTGACCTTATGATTCCGAGATCATGACCTGAGCTGAAATCAAGAATTGGTCGCTTAACCAACTGAGCCACCCAGGCACCAACTATTTCATTTCTTTTTAAAAAATTCACATTGAGATATTACCTTACACCAGTTAGAATGGCCAAAATTAGCAAGACAGGAAACAACACGTGTTGGAGGGGATGTGGAGAAAGGGGAACCCTCTTACACTGTTGGTGGGAATGCAAGTTGGTGCAGCCTCTTTGGAGAACAGTGTGGAGATTCCTCAAGAAATTAAAAATAGAGCTTTCCTATGACCCTGCAATTGCACTCCTGGGTATTTACCCCAAAGATACAGATAGAGTGAAAAGAAGGGCCATCTGTACCCCAATGTTTATAGCAGCAATGGCCACAGCCGCCAAATTATGGAAAGAACCAAGATGCCCTTCAACGGACGAATGGATAAGGAAGATGTGGTCCATATCACTATGGAGTATTATGCCTCCATCAGAAAGGATGAATACCCAACTTTTGTAGCAACATGGACGGGACTGGAAGAGATTATGCTGAGTGAAATAAGTCAAGCAGAGAGAGTCAATTATCATATGGTTTCACTTATTTGTGGAGCATAACAAAGAGCATGGAGGACAAGGGAAGATGGAGAGGAGAAGGGAGTTGGGGGAAATTGGAAGGGGAGGTGAACCATGAGAGACTGTGGACTCTGAAAAACAATATGAGGGGTTTGAAGTGGTGGGGGGGTGGGAGGTTGGGGTACCAGGTGGTGGGTATTAGAGAGGGCACAGATTGCATGGAGCACTGGGTGTGGTGCAAAAATAATGAATACTGTTATGCTGAAAATAAATATAATTTAAAAATTTTTTTTGATTGGGCTGTTGTAAAAGGGGGAAAGGTGGATTTTTCAAATATATTTAATAGCGATGATGTAACCTTTAGATATCACTTGATGATATTAGGTTCTAGTTTTCTTGTAAGTTATAATTCTGAGATTGTGTGAATATACATTAAAAAATGGAGAGGGACTGGGAGGAAATACATTATAGTGCCAGCATGGGTTATCTCTGGATGATAGGATTAAAGGTGGCTTTTATTCTCTTGTATCAATGAAGAGAAATGTTTTTTGTCTTGTACTGAGAGCCATGGCTACTTTCTACTTGGCTTTTTATTTTCAGGATGCTTGGGAATCAGAAAAGATGCGAAGATCAACATGGGAAAGAATGTTGGATGCATTTTCTTGTCTTTTCAGGACCTTGATGCCCCAAGTTTTGGCTGCCTTAGCAGCTCTCTGTTACCTTCAAACAGCTAGCATGTCCTTGTTTTGTTTTTGTTTTGTTTTTGTCTTGTGTAGGCTGGTTTGTCCAGCACAGCCAGGTGTGTGCAGTTGTGCTGTATGAAGGCAAAACTTCAGGAGCACTTAGATTTTAGTGGGCAAAAGAGTCACTAGTACAGACCAAATGGTTCGTGGCCCTAACTGCCAGGGTCTGCTAATGTTATAGGTGGGGGAGCCACATGTTTAGAAGGCAGCCCCGTATGTCTTTAGCTGGTGGTCTGTGAACCACAGTTTGAGAGCCACTGACCTTTAGGAACTTTGTTCGTAATTCACTGGGGAAACGATAGAAAAGTTTGAATGGAGGCATGTTGCCCCTAGAATTGTGGGAAATGGGAAGGACTTTGAGGAGGAGTGATTAGAGGTTAAGAGACCTACTCTACAGGGCATTTTGGGGTCCTCAGTGCTGAAGAGGCCTGAGAAGCCTTGGGAACAAAAGCAGGGGGGAGAGAACAGTGAGAGAGGTACTGCCCAGGAGTGGACTGGGAGCCCCAGCAGGGTCTGAACAGTGAGTGGTGGCAGAAGGGACTTACATATCCAGGATTGGTGGCTCCATGACTTCATGTGGCAGCACCAATAATGTGTGTTGAATTCTGGGCAGAGCTGTTTTGTAGGTTCAAGGGTGAACAAACCTATAGATACCAACCTCTAAAGCTCTTCCTATTTGTAGAAGATGCATCTTGCATGATGTGCCAGTGTCTTACATGATTCAAACTCTTAAGAAGACACAGTGCCCTCTCTTACTACAGCACTCTGATTGTCTCATGGTTTAATGAGGTGTAAATATGCCGCTTGGCACACGAAACATGTTAAAATAGGATAGTGTTAGCTGAAATTTAGGTCCTCATACTTGAGTGTGAAATGATGCAATATACATGAATATGACACCTAGAATTATTTCTGTACGGCACATTACAGGGTATGGGATGCAAAATAAAACAGAGGATTCAAGTCCTGTAGGACAGCATATAAATGTAGATACAAAAACAATGCTGATAAATGCAGAATTCATCCTGGAGTTGTCCCTGAAGTTTTGTCCAGTGCTTAGTGAGGTAAGCAGTTTTGGTTAACATGCTTGGTCATAATTGCTGTGTGGGTGGGGAAGCTCATTTCCTGAGATTAGTGCCTTCTTTGGGCTGCCAAAAGCAGGTGGGTGAGTGGAAGAACCAACCTGGAGAGAGCCAGGGGTGTAGAGGAATCTCCAAAAAGGAAGGGATGATGGGTCCCCCTGCAGTAGTTCGATATGGCCCATTTTTTTATTCATCCCAGCCAACTCTTAGACGTAGGTGTGATTTTTTCTGCGATATCCCTCAGGTAAAGTTAATAGGTTCTTTACTTAATAGGATCAGGTATAAAATCATAGATTATTTATTTTAGAACATCTTTCCCAGTGTTCTGAATGGCTAACATTTCTATTAAAACTTGCTAATTTCCCATGTATGATTTTTATATTCATACTGACTCCGTTTACCTGATACTCTGAAGTGAAGCCACTTGTCTTTCACATTCATTTTAGTTCTAGAAGCAAAGTTTTTTTTTTTTTTTTTTTAAGATTATTTATTTATTTATTTGCCAGACGGAGATCACAAGCAGGCAGAGAGAGCGGAGGAAGCAGGCTCCCCGTTGAGCAGAGAGCCCGATGCGGGGCTCAGTCCCAGGACCCTGGGATCATGACCTGAGCTGAAGGCAGGGGCTTAACCGACTGAGCCACCCAGGTGCCCCAGAAGCAAAGTTTCTGATGAAGTACTGTGCCACTAGGCCATATCAGGAGAAATAGAACTTTAACTCTTTGCCTTTAGCTAACTCTTGTCTGTTAACTATAGTGCCCTGTGAACTGGTACTCCCATCTGGTAAGGGTTCATAGTTCCATGTGTTCATCCAGCAAATACTTACTGAATGCCTACATTGTGCCAGGCAGTGTTCTAAGAGCTGAAGATACAAGAGTCAATAAAATAGATGATAGTTCCTATCTTCCTGGAGCTGCTCTTCTAGTGGGGGTAGACTTAGAATATGAGTAAAATTTGGTTCTATACTGTGGGGAAGGGATGCATAGGTGGATGTAGGAAGGGCGCAGGGAGTTTTAACCATGGTGACCAGGGAAAGATTTCAGTGAGCAATGAGGCTAACAGGTGAAGGAATGTTTTAGCAAAGGGAACAGCAAGTGCAAAAGCCCCGAGACAGCAGAGTGCCTGACATGTTGGAGAAGCAAGGGCTGCCACATGTGATTGGAGACCAGGTGGTGCAGAGCCTTAGAGGTCATTATACAATCAGTTGAGATAACTCACTACCTTCGGACCAGCCAGACATCATTATACATATTTGGCTTTAATTTGGTGTTTGGGGTGCTGTTGGAAGATTGGGAGCCGAGGAGTGCTACTTGATTTACATTTTAAGGTTGCATTGTTTGCTGCATCAAGAAGACTGAAGTGAGCAGGGGTGGAGTCAGGGAATAGTCCAGAAGCTAGGACAGCAATCTTGTGGAAGATGACACTCGCAGCCAGTGGTAGCTGTGGCCACTGTGAGAGGTGGCCATGTCCTGAGTGTTCTGAAAGGCCAGTAGCATTTGTTGGGAGATTGGATATTGGCGGAAGGCATACCTATCAAGTAAGTGTTTGGTCTAGAGGAGTTGGGATGAGACGGTTTAGGGAGTCAGATTTTAAAATTGCAGTGTGTTGTTTCCCAGGTGAGGCAGGTAGTCGGATGGATGTGTCTGGATTAATGGAGCAGGTGGGGACTGGTTCAAGACCAGTTGGGTCATAGACCCATCACCAAAAGAAGACAAATGAGTGAACAGGAAGGGAAGCCTGGGGAACCCAATCTTCGGAAGTCTGGAAGATGAGCAACCAGAAAGATGGTTGTGAATCTGCTGCCTGTAGCAGAACGGAGGCTAGAAGAGAGGGGGGTTCTGGAGGCCGGTGCCAGAGAGTATGCCCAGGAGGGGGCATCCCCCAGAAGGAGGGAGGACACACAGTCTGCTGGAGCATGTATCACAGTTGCGCAGATAAGGGGAGGACGCAGAGCTGGCCAGCATATTGAGCTGTGTGGAGGACTGGACAAATTTGTTTCAGTGGGTTGATGGCCGCGTATGTCTAAGGAAATCCAAGGGCAAACGGGAGAAGAGGACTTGACGTTTTGTGAGACCACCTGGTGTTAAAGCATCGGTTTATTCCCAGTATGACTGAGAATACTGGATGCATGTTGTTTTAATTCTTTAAAATCTGTATCCAAGCTTTGAAATAGGTAACTGTTTGGTAAGCGGCTCTTGGATCAATTCCTGTTACGCCAGTGGGGTAACAGTACACTGTAGATGATGCAGTCTCTTATTTTCATACTAACAAAGCCATTCATTTAGTGAATGACTGTGGACTGTGGCTTCCATAGAGAAGAGTTACTCAGGAGCCAACCTCTCTATCCCATTTGTTCCCACATTTTTTGGAAATGAAAATTTGGGTTCAAGTCAATAGCTCTCTGCCTGACTTCTGTGCTATTCTGTTGTTAACCCATTTAGGTTGGAAATGTTCATTATAGGTGGATCTAAAACCTTGGGAGAATTCCTTATTGGTGATGATTTACCTTCATATATTGTAAGATTTATCTGAAATACTCCGAATGCCATAAAACAATATATAAGTAGGGTTGGTTACAGCCTGTACATGGAGGCCATTCGTTAGCAAGAGTATTAGTGCAAACAGATAAACCCGTCAGCTTTACATATAAGTCATCAACTATTTATCGAGTACCTGTCGTATGTATTGTCTCCTTTAGGGGCCGTGAACAGCACGGAGTCCCTGGTGTCTTTGGCACCGTCTGTTGAGTAGAAGAGAGCGACAGGTCCATAGGCATTTCAGCTACAGGACATCCTAAGAGTGCAGAGGAGGAATATTTCATCAGAGTTGAATGGGTTGTGCATGAATGGCTTCTTGGAAGAAGCCATTTTCAAATCAAGACCTGTAGTATGAGCTGGCCTAGATTAGGGAGGGGAAAGGAAATATTTGGCAGAGAACTAAAAGGCAAGGGAGAGCCAGGCGTTTAAGTACTAGCTACTGAAAGAACTAGATTGTGCTACTCTCTGAGGAGGTTGAGTGGAGAGAAACGAGGCTGGAGAGGTGGTGTTGGGGGAATAGGGCAGATCACCAGGGCCCTACTTAGGCCTATGATCACGTGGAACCCAATGAAGGAGTTTTTTTTTTTAATATTTGATTTATTTATTTGACAGACAGAGGCACAGCGAGAGAGGGAACGCAAGCAAGGGGAGTGGGAGAGGGAGAAGCAGGCCCCCCATTGAGCAGGGAGCCTGACGCCAGGCCGATCCCAGGACCCTGGGATCATGATCCAGGCAGACACCCAACAACTGAGCCACCCAGGCGCCCTGCAATGAAGGGAGTTTTATGTATTTGAGCTCTTTTCTGGGGAATGAAGTGTGTGTGCCTGTATACATACGGAATATGCACACATATGTGTACTCACACACATATACATATACACTATACATGTATGTGTTTAGATTTTTTAAGGCTCCTGTATATTACTTGATTTGGGATTCTGTTAGGGAGGCACTAACTTGATTGATTCTAATGGAACATAGCAGGGTACTGGGGTTACGACCCAGACTGAACCTGAATCTCAAGAAGTATCGGTTAAAGGCTCTGTGTGAAAATTTACCTGACTTCCTGGGTGTTTATTTCCCGCGATCTATGAAATGTGAAACTGACGTAGCACAAGGAAACAGAAAAACTCTTCATTAGAATAAGAAGGCGCTGCTAAAACAGTGATCGGAGTTAGAGAAGCTGAAGTGTGGTGGTGGTGGGAGAGAAAACAGAAGGCGGCGAGGAAGGGAGAGGAGCAGCGCCTGCGGGTTGGGAGGGGCAGTTGGGCGCAGAGAGGAAGCGAAGTGCTTGGAGGAGTGCTGGAGGTCACACCTGGAGCTGTGGGTGTGCCGTGTGTTATCACCTCCAATCTGCTGCCCATGGCTGATTAATGATTGTTTCTAGCTCAGCATATAATGTTGTCTTTCTATGGTGAGCCAAAGCATAGCATAGCATTTGGAGGAATTTATTACCCAGAAGGAGTCAGAACTATCAGCCAAAGGTTAGGAAAGCTCCCGTTCCCCACCCCAGAAGGATGTTCTTTAAGGCGAGGCATGCCGTCCTTCTGCCCTTTCACTCTCAGCCTGGTGCAGTTGATAACCTGTATCTTGAAAACATTCGCTCTGAACATTTCAGACCCAGACCCGGGTGAATCACACTTGCTGTGCCAGATCCGGAAGCTGTCACATGGGTGTTCGTGTCTGAGGTCCTGAACTCTGGAAGAACATCGAGACTGTACTTAAAACTAATGGGGCTTGATTATGGTTGAATGAAAAAACCAAAGAAAGAACCCACCTCTGAAGGGTGTGGCTGCCCTTGCTCTTGCTTTGCATTGTTTCCCAGATTGTTGTGGGTGGTTGACATTGCCACATCATTCCCAGGGTTAAACATATACTCAGTTCTGGGAAAGCTTCCATCTTCCACGGTCTGCAATTACAATTCAGTGGAATGTGGTTTTAAAAATAATTTAACAAGGTAAAATTTTAGTTCTTAATAGTTACCATTTAAAAAACCAGTCAGTTTTTTTTTTTTTTTTTTTTTTTTCTTCTGTTCCCTTTTCTTCCCCACAATGATTTTTGAGTATGTGATGCCTGGGAAGACATCTGTCTCTATTACTTTACCTTCTCTGTATGTTTCAGCAACCTGGAACTCTGTTTTGTAACTTCTTTTTTACATCATTGGCCTTGTTTCCCATCTCGAGGTTTGTTTTTTGTTTCTCCTTCACCTATTTTTTTTTAAAGCCCTAGAATGCATATTACAGAAATATTTTATTAAGGTAGCATGCGTATTGGTACCTTTTTCCTATTTCCAATTTTAAAATTAACCTTAACTTGAACTAATACCATGTTTCAACTCTGGCACAGACATTCCATCTCCTAAAACCATGCTCTAATGAATGAAAGAGAAAAGGAACATTTCCTAAGACTAACAACAAAAGAAGAGAAAGTATAAATGCTTATAAGCAACTTTAGGAATTCAGGGTAGAATCTCAGGATCTAAGATAATCTATTTTATTAAATGCAGTTGTGGTAGATTTCCTGGAAGTGATCAGTGAGGTGAAATCAGTCTTTTATAATGACTTGTTATCAGGAGATCTGAAAACAATTTTGTGGGGTAAAGTAGGTAATTAGCATCCTTGGTGATAACTGTATATTATTATAAAAACATTTTAAGACTGTTCTTACAAAAGCAGACTGCATACTATAGATCTTATTATTGTAATTGTTGGTTTTGTTTACTTTTTCTGTAAAAAGTTCTAATGACAGTGACATTGTGATGCGCTATAAAGAATACAGTTGCTTTTTTTCTTCTTTTTTTTTTGGTTTTTGTTTGCTTTGGTTTGATTTGGTTCCATGCAGTTAACATTCTTTTTCTCTTTTAAGAGGATCCTTTCATCTTAAAGCCAAATGATAGGATTAACATCTGCACTTGAGATGGTCAGGGATGGAGTCTGTTTATCTTCTCAAGTTAGGGCTAAACAATAATGGTCTTTGGTAAACACTTGACAGAGAGGAAGGTAGAACTTGAAAGTGTCTCTAGCAAAGTTGGAATTAACTTAAAAATCCTGGAGCTGGATGGAATGTGTCCGCTTTGGGTGAGGGTAGGAGCTCATGCTTGCAGTTAATTGACGTCTGGTGGAGGAGCAGTTGTTCCTCTCTCAAAGATTCTGCCTGGAGAGAAAACGTAGTGGGGCATCCATTCATAGTCTCCTCCTTCCTCTATCTCTTTCCCTCTCTTTCTCTTACAATTGAATACATTCACATGTTTGTGTGTGAGCCGTTCCTCATTCTGAAACATTTGTGACTGTTTTGAGTGTTGAATAATGAGTGGTTAAGAGCGGGGATGATGACTTAACTTTGGACCCATTATCCCTAGATGTGTGATGTTGGCTAAGTTACTGGAGTCAACTAGCTTATTTTCACATTTGGGATCATGCTGTTACTAAACTTTGAGGATTTATGTTCAGGGTTAAGTGAGATCATGCAGGTGAAGCATTTACCACAATAAGGGATCAGATAAACTATGTGGCACATAGTAAGTGCTTAATAAAACGCTAGCTATTGTTCTGTTGTGTGGACTACATAAAAGGACATCTTGGGTCAGAATTTCACATTTCCAACAGAACAGCTTGAGATTAAACCCAGAGATTAAACCTGCCTCATGCAAGTGGCGAATTACAACTCAGAAGGAAGGCAAAGACAAGATTGAGTCACATATTCTTAGGGGACAGTATTGATAAAAAATAATACCCAAAAGAGGAGATGCCAGTTACACCCCTTGACCTTTAAGATGTGGGTGATTTCTTAAATCTCTCCCCCAACCGGTGTTTTCCGAGACTTGACAGCTGTGAACAGTGATCTGTAGAGTGTAGCCATGAGGAGTCAGAGGGAAGGCTGTCACCAGAGGCCGGGCCCTTGAGTTTCTGTTTCTTCTGGTATCAAAGGTAATATCCACAACTTACTACATTTCCTGCTTTAGTAGGGCTTTTGATAACAGGTGGGGTGATGGCAACCCTAGGCAACCCTAGGGTGTGTCCTTGGTATAATATGTATTCCACTGAGTAATAGTCTTCTGTCATCATCTGGCCCAGCAGCCCCGGTGGAAGGCACTCTGTCTCACCAAACCCAATTAAGAAAACCAGCCGGGTTTCTTCTTGGGAGCCAAGAAGTTATTTCGTAAGATCTGCTCCTGTAAGCACTGTGGGAATAGCTATGGGGATGGTGATTTACTTCTGTCCTTTACTTACCATAGTTGCTCCACTCAACTTCAAAATCGTAGAAAGTCATACACTTCTCAAAGCACTCTGAGGTTACATGTGCGGAGGGAGAGAGAAGGATCCCCACAGGTCTCGAAGAGGCGGCGGGAGTGACTTGGAGCAGCCTGTCAGTGGGCTTCTGAGCAGACTCAGACCTGATGTTAGTTTTGGGAGGCTTGGGGTGTTAAGTGCAAAGCTGAAAAGTTGGCCTGATTTGCTTATCAGTAGAGCAAGTCGGCTTTTGTAAGGCATCTTTGAAGTGAGGGAAGCGGTATGTAATCCTTGTGTACCTGCTTCTGAAACAGGATTTCAGCAGGGATTAATGTAGGAAAGTTGTCTTAAAACTGGGAGCTCCTGGGTGGCTCAGTCGTTAAGCAGCTGCCTTGGGCTCAGGTCATGATCTCAGTGCCCTGGGATGGAGTCCCAAGTTAGGGTCGCCGCTCAGTGGGGAGTCCCTCTACCTCTGCTCCTACCTGCCCTGCTTTACACTCTTTCTCGGCCTCTCAAATAAATAAATAAAACCTTTAAAAAAGAGAAAACTAGATAAACCTATATTAGCCATGGATGTCCCTTTCTTGCTTGAGAAACTGACACATAATTTCTTCTGGGTCAATTTTCTTCTTACTGTATTTGATTGTAATATATAAACATATTACTTCAAAAAATACATGTGTAAGCTCTCTGTACCACTCCCTGACCTCCGGTGACACAGCTTTAGATTCTGTGTAGGGAGATGCCGTCCACTCAGTGTTCCTGGATTAATGCAGAACATATTTTAGAGGCTGTCAGCTTTCGAACTTGTATACCAAACGTAAAAGATGAAAAAAATACACAGAAAGCACCGTGAGGAGATATTTAAAATACGTACTGATTTGCAACACTGTCTTCAGTGCTACTGGCAGTTTTGCTCTCCAAGAAAGCAGGGGTGGCGAGCCACGCTGAAAATCCCATCCAGAGGCCTGGAGCCATCAGCCCAGGCGAGCCAGGAGGCCTGTGTGGCTAATTTCCCGTCTATTTATAAGCCTTAAAGACGCAGGGTTTGCTGTCATAGTCCTTTGCCGCTTGAATTTGCAACAGATGTCTTCGCCTCATATTCATAGCAGTTTATTTTTATTTTCAAATTTTACTCATTTTATTTGGGGGAAGGGATAAGGGAAAAATCCTGTTAGGTTTGAGATCAGGGAGACCAGAAGGCTCCCTTGTAGTGAAGAAATAAGAGGGGTTAAGCGGTACGGGACTGGTAACCGTTTTGGTTTGTGAACTGGAGGTCGGCCTGGTTATTGGGAAGAGTGGGCTTGTTCTTGACTTCTGCTGGGCATCTAACAAGGCAGTGAATTTTTCCTCGGACTGTGGCTCCAGCACTCCCAATTTCTAGGCGTTTTCCCCATCATTACCTGGAATATTGGGGGATGGTGGTGACCTTAGATCATGTGGTCCAGATACATGGTCTTTTGAGTGAATAAATTGTTTCATTTCCCAGTGAAAGAACGGGTGGCCCAGAGAGCTGAGATGTAGTGGCAGGACCTAGGCCAGAACCGAGTTCTCCGTACTTCCAGCCCCAGACTGTTTCTGATCGTACTCTTCTGCTAACTTCGCCTGCATCACATCCCGGCTCACAGTCCTGGACGTTTATAACCTGTAGGCTCCCTGCGCCCCGGCAGCAGTGTGGGGCACTACGGTTCTTTTCCTGTCTGGGCTGGAAACCAGATCAATAAGCCTGTATTCATCACCTGTGATATGCTAGACTCCGGGTCAGCTTTGGGGATCTAGTGATGCAGAGTTTCCATTCTAGCTTTGCTAATTAGTGTCAGCCCTAATTATTACACAAATGGTCTGATGCTTTCAGTGATGGGTGCGGGTACAGGTCTGGGAGGCGTTCAGAGGAGCGCAGAACGCAGTGTGTGTGTGAAGTCAGGGGCCAGTTGTTTGAAGATGGTTTGAAGGGATAGAGGGGAGTTGGCCAGCCAGCAGTGGAGTGGCGGTGGGTCCTGCTAGGGGAAGGGATTTAGAAAACTAAAAAACCGTCCGTGGACAGTGCTGGAGGGTGGAGTTGGTAGCAGGCTCGCAGCAGGTTGTGGGAATCAGGTTGTTCACGTGGTTCACCTTCTCCAGGCTGTTTCAGAATGGAAACAAGTGGTTGAAGTTTTATCGGTAACCCTCTGTTTTCTTTTAAGGCAATGAACGTTAAATGTCTCTGAATATGATGGCCACTGTGACTGTCTGTGGGCTGACGAGTGCCTAGAGGCCCGTGATGGTGGCTTCGGTGACTCAGGGAAGAAGGTTCTGGAATAATGCTTTGCCTTAGTCTCAGAAATAATAAAGGCAGCTGGTTCAGTGTGGAGCCTTCCTGCCTTTCCTCCAAGATGCCATTGGGGTGAAGGCGTGCTTGCAGGTTTCAGCTTCTGGAACCAGACAGAACTGCCTTGCAGTTTTCACGGCCTTGGAGGAAGCAGATAAGGGATGATAGGAAACAGCTGCTGCTAACGACGCAGGCAGAAATGCAGCCTCGTGGAGCAACATGGTCAGTGCAGGATTATTAATGCAGAGTCCTCTCCGGTAAGACCTTTGGACGTTAGGGATTGTGATTTGTTTTCGTACATTCCCCCCTCCCCCCATTGTCCTTCTGGTCCCTGAAGATTTTATTTTTGTTTGTCCTATAGTACAGAAATACTTTCTTGTTAAAAAAAAAAAAATTAAACAATATAACTCTAGTTCAGGAGACACGCTCTCTCTGCTAAACCCTCCCCTTTTCCAGAGTTGTGTATGAGCACCTCCAGAATCCTTCTGAGACAGTCACATATATTTTTATACATATCCACAGATAATGATTTTCTTTTCTATGGAGTCATGGGTAGTTTGAAATCTGATTGATATATATATTTTTTACATTTAATTCTCTTCTTAAAGATCTTTCCATATCACTTTATTGAAATAAGCCTCAAACATTTTAGTGGTAATTTTTATACAATCAAACTAAATTCAAATCATTTGTGATTTAGGAATGGCTGGACAAAAATTGGGTGCCTCTTAGGAAAAGGGTATCATGACCACCCACACTGGTGTTGACCAGTGGATTCAGGATGTTTTATGGTAGGCTGACAGGCACCTGGGAAAACATCTTGGGTCAGCTTGACAAGAGAGAACTGATCTCTTGCTTTTCTTACTGTGCCACCAGCTCTGCTTCAAACAAACATTTGGTCTTTTTTTAATATCAGGGTATTAAAGTGAGAGGTGGCCTGATAGTCTCTGAGATCTCCAAGACATACAAAGCATGTAGAACTTGTATCTTCCTTCCAAGCTTGCTTCATCATTTTGCAAAGCCTGTTTAAGAGAGATTGGTCAGTTTTTGACCCAAAGGGCAAGGTGACTGCTTTGAATTTCAGTGCTGGGAAGTAGGACCTAGAATTGATAAGGGGAACCCTTTGGAAGGGGGCTTGGGGAAGGTCATTGTTTTGATACATTCGTGGGTTGCTGACATCACGGGAAGCATTCGATAATAAACTCACCAAAATTGTGTTGGGCATTTGAGCTTGCCAAACCCCGACAGACCAGGGGCTTTTGTGGCTGTTCCCCGAAGCACAACAGCACCTGTCGCAGGAGCCACAGTTGCTGCCGGAATGCTGTCAGGATGGATGACCTCAGTGCATGTTGTTCAGACAAAGGGGGGAAGATGCCTTATTGACTTGCCAGTTTGCCGGCCACCTGCTGTCGTGCTTTTTCTTCAATGCCGTGAAAGTGACCAGAACCTGGTAGCCAGGTCTCTTCTTTAAAAATAACACAATGGATGACGCGGTCGGTGGAGTGAATGACTCTTGGCTTCAGCTCAGGATGTGATCTCAGGGTTGTGAGATGGAGCCGTGTGTCGGGCTCAGCGCGCAGCATGGAGTCTGCTTGTGTTTCTCTCTCCCTTTTTTGCTCTCCCCCCCGCATCCTTTCTCTCTAAAATAAGTAAAATAAATCTTAAAAAAAAAAACACAAAAACACACAACCCATAGGCATGCATAAAATTGTAAAATCTGAGGAGATGGTGTCATTATGAAGGCTACATGGCTGGCTGTGTGGGCCTATTTTCCTAATCTTCTCTATTCTTTTTTTTTTTTTAAAGGTTTTATTTATTTATTTGACAGAGAGAGAGATCACAAGTGGGCAGAGAGACAGGCAGAGAGAGAGGGGGAAGCAGGCTCCCCGCTGAGCAGAGAACCTGATTTGGGACTCGATCCCAAGCCCCTGGGATCATGACCTGAGCAGAAGGCAGAGGCTTAACCCACTGAGCCACCCAGGTGCCCCCTAATCTTCTCTATTCTTGAAGGCACCAGGTCTTCTATATTTTACACTGTCAGTTGCTGCCTTAAAGAAGGAACTCCTTGAGGAGAGAGAGATTTTCTTGGTCACTTAGATCTTTTATGGGAACTTGTTATCAAATATGCCCTGGAAGGAAGATGTGAGTCCGTCTCATGGCTTTATAAAGAAATCTTAATCTCTAGATGCGATGGCACATACTCAGTCGGCTATTTTCGTTTGGCTTTCAAGGAACCTGGGGTTTTGTGGGCCATAGTGAGGTTAAGAACATGGTTTATCGGGGTGCCTGGGTGGCTCAGTGGATTAATGCCTCTGTCTTCGGCTCAGGTCATGATCCCAGTGTCCTGGGATCGAGCCCCACATCCGGCTCTCTGCTCAGCAGGGAGCCTGCTTCCTCCTCTCTCTGCCTACCTCTCTGCCTACTTGTAATCTCCGTCTGTCAAATAAATAAATAAAAATCTTTAAAAAAAAAAAAAAAAAAGAACATGGTTTATCTTCTGTTGGATATGGAATTGGTAGTTAGAGCTCAGCAGTGTCACGTCTTTGACAGTGAGCAGGGACCTGCTCACACAACAGCTCGTAAGGGTTCTTTAGGCCCTGGATTTGCCTCCTGCCTTCGTTCCTTTATGAAGCATCAGTCAGTTTGAGCACAAAGAGAACAAATCAGGGGAAACGCTGTTTCCCCACTTCTATCCTGTTCATGAGACTTGTCTGGGGAAGTCACTCTAGGACGTCACCTGCTGCAGGGGGAAGGCAGAGCCAGCCCGGGGCAGTCCTGTGTGGGATTCTCACTCCAGTGCTTAGGGGTTGTGTGACCTTGAGCACAAAGCCATTCACAGCGTGCTTCCCCACCTGGAAAATGGGGACTGCAGTACATATTCTGGTTATTATGAGGATTAATGGGACACTGGGAGTGAATGCCCAGCTTGTGTTACGAATACGGAAGAGCTCAGGAAATGGTCCTTGTGATGGATTTATTTCTTTTTTTTCCCTGTGTTCTTTTATTGTGAAATGAGCTGGCCCCAGCACCAGGCGTCTGGTTCTTGGTTCTCCCCACACTGTTCACTAGTCAACATGGAGAAAGTTCTCCTCTCCCGAGACTACCCTTCTGGAGTTGCCACCGTTCTGTGATTTATTTGCTTCCCTGCCTCCCCGACCGTGACCAGTGCTGGGGCAGTAACCCGAAGATCCTGACCTCAGCCAGCCCAGGAAGGAGTCTGGGGGGAGGAACGATATACACTTACAGTAAGTTCTCAGTACAAAATGTCAAAATTACTTTGCATGACATTTACATTTGAATGTATCTTCCGGGTGCTTTCTCTTGAATGACTTAGAATCCCATGGAAAAGGACACTTTATTTTTAAAAAGGCTGTTTGGGGGACGCCTGGGTGGCTCAGTTGGTTGGACGACTGCCTTCGGCTCAGGTCATGATCCCGGAATCCCGGGATCGAGTCCCGCGTCAGGCTCCCAGCTCCATGGAGAGTCTGCTTCTCCCTCTGACCTTCTCCTCGCTCATGCTCTCTCTCACTGTCTCTCTCTCAAGTAAATAAATAAAATCTTTTAAAAAAAAAAACAAAACACTGTTTGGGGGGCACCTGGGTGGCTCAGTGGGTTAAGCCGCTGCCTTCGGCTCAGGTCATGATCTCAGGGTCCTGGGATCGAGTCCCGCATCGGGCTCTCTGCTCAGCAGGGAGCCTGCTTCCTCCTCTCTCTCTCTGCCTGCCTTTCTTCCTGCTTGTGGTCTCTGTCTGTCGAATAAATAAATAAAATCTTTTATTAAAAAAAAAAAAGGCTGTTTGGAAATCCGTAAACACCCAACATTTCCCAGTCGGGGTGTCTGCGATCAAATAAGGCTGCACGTTCTTGTATTAATCTTTATCCGGGGCTCCATTTGCGCAGTGCTTGTCCTCGGCCCCCGTGCCTCTCACGCATTCCTGGCTGCCGCAGTAAGATCTGTGTTTATGTGAAATATGGAAACGATTCACCCCCTCCCCCTTTTTCTTTGGTGCTTAAGTTGGGATGGAGCAGCTGAGGTTTTCCTTTTGTTATTTTTCAAGGGTCTTCAGTTTCAGAACTATAGTTTGGGCTTGAGGAGGGACAGCTGGCAGCGTGGCCCCCGGCCAGTCGTCCCGAGGTGCAGCTGATGTTCTGCAGCGAAAACCCCGCTCTGAATCCAGCATCCACACACTGACATGGGAGGCCCTCCCTTCTAAACCTTCAATTTGCCCAGCATTGAAAACAAAGTAGAACCTAAAATAATGGTGGAGAAATCTGCACCGAAGCAGGCATTTCTTCCCCTGAATCTATCTCCTTTATCCGGGGCCATATGTGTTGTGTTCTGCTTCCCCCGCCCCTCCCCCCCGTTCTTGGTTTTTTTTTTTTTTTTTTTTCCTTCTTCTCCTTCATAGGCCCTTCTGTTTGGGTACCATGATGATGGGGAAGGTAGAGGCTGAGTGTTAAAGGTCCAGAGTGTAGCTTTAGAACAAGAAGGGCCAAAAGAGAGTATGTGTTCCTCCCCCCTGCTTTGAAACAGTTTATCCTCCTGAAAAAGAAGGTTTTGTGAAAATGATCCCAGGCTATAAAAGAGTATAAGCTGCTTTCATTGTGTCCAAAGTTACATTTTCATTGTATCTTCAGCAGTCCTTTTGGTGTCTTGGCAGATACGGTTTCTTTTTTCACAGCAAAATGTTTTTCCAACTGTAGAGTTACAGCTGCATCGTGTACCGTGATACATGGCTAGGTGTCAAGATCATTTTCTGGGGGAAAAGCCCAAAAAGACTTTTAAATCATGCAGCTTTCAGGAACAAAACAAAAAGTCAGTTTTACAAAAAGGGTTTTAAATTAAAGGACATTCTTAGGTTTATGCTTTCCTCATGGGCAGATCTTTTCAAAGATGGTGTTCTAAAAAGAGGGCAGGCATTTCATTCATTCGTTCATTGAGTTCCTAAAGGTGCAACTGTCTTGAAGGACGAGGTACTGGGGACACCGGGATTGGTGTTGTGCTCTGGGCTTTAAGGAGCTCCATTTTAGGGAGGAATCAGAGACATGAATAAAAAGACATGGTCCGTGTGGCAGAAAGGAGGGGCGATGACCTTGCTGAGCTGGGCTGTGGTGTGTGGCTGGTGTGCAAGGGACGGCCTCATAAAGGAGGAGAAGCTTCAGATGAATCTTGGCGGCTCAGGAGGAATTTGAGAGGCATCACAGGCAGAAGAGGAAAGGCAAAAGCATGAAAGTGCAAAGCAGCAAGGTGTGTTAGGAGAGGGAATCCTAACTCGGGGAGGCTCCAGTGGCCTCCCCAATGTAGGGGAGGAGCTTGGCCTGGAAGCCAGGGCCAACTGTGGGAGGCTTTTGCATGTCTATGGTCGAACCATTTCCTTTAGGATTTTGCTCCCTTCATTTTAGAGGCCTTCTTTGACTAGTATCTTTCTTTATTTCCTTTTCCTGCTTTAGCCTGCTTCCTGGCACTTACCACCTGCCCTGTTCACAGCCTAGTGTATTCATTGCCCATGTCCTGTTAGGATGGAAGGCCCATGAGAGCAGGGACTTGTCCTCCGCTTTGACTGTATTCCCAGTGCCTTGGACAGTGTCCGGCGTTGAATGATGTTAGGGAGTTTGATTTTATCCTGTGAGTGTTGGGGAACCATTGGAGGGGCTAAATCAGGGAGTGGGGTTCACAAGAGTGCATTTGGGTGTGAAGAGAGCAGTGTGAATGATGGAAAGTGTTTAGGAAGGGAGCTCATTGGTGTACACGGCGAGCAAGCGAAGGAGCGTGTAAGGTGATCCTGTCTTCCGGCTGCCTTGGATCGACCCAGGCTTTGCTGACCTGTTCATTATCAATAGCTAATATCAATCTCTTTCTATTAGAGATGTTTTGAAACTGTACTAAAAATTACAGAGAAGCTTGGAGAACTTTTTTTCCCCCCACTGTGCAAAGCCCATAGCTGCCCTGGGGATTCTAATAAAAGTTGTGATGTCATAATATTATAATCATTTTCTTCATTTACTGGTAGTTCAGTGATGGATTCAAGAAATCTTAATGAATTAGCTTGCTTTGAAATGCATTGAATGCTTTGATATAAATGAGTTCTTTATGTAAAGCAGGTTTTCATAGGCTTCAAACAGCTGACCTCATAGTCGTTTGAGTCTTGCAGTTAGATTGTTTGCAAAGTGAGAGAAGATAAGAAGTGTTCATTCTGTAATTCCTGAGAGAATCCTTCTGATGTATCTTCCTGGTTTCTGGGCTTGATGAGGGAATGAACTGTTCCACTATGTAGGTTTTCCTGATAACTGAACTCCCTCCTTTTAACACCTGGATATTTATTATTTTTCCCTGCTATTTTGGATGGGAATCTTTCTGGAACAAATCACTGACCTTCTTGTGCTGATAAACCAGAGTGTATTCAATATTCTTTCGTTATGAAAGATTGAATTTTGCAGAATCGTCGAAGCCAGTGATTACCGTGGTGATAATGGATTGATGCTGTGACCGTCTTGCTAAATGGCTCCAGAATGCCATGTTTCCAGAGTTTCTGCCCTTGGCTTTTTTAGGTAACAGGTGCTTCTAGCCACATACCTGTCCCACCTTGCCTTTTTTAAATTTACTCAACTTGTGTCTTTGGAGGCTGGGAAACAATAAACTTCCTTCTTGAAATGAGAAGGTATAGGCTTTGGGTGAGGGTCTGTTGGAGGAGTCCTGTGACACCAAGGGCATGGACTCTATTGTGGAGGCTTTATCTTGTTAACATTTCAAAGAGAGGACTCATTTTCTGTTTTACAAGACTTCCCAGCGTTCACATCTGAAAAACCAGAGCATCATGACTTCTGCGGGCAGTGCTGCCACGTTTGCAGAGTGAAGGAAAGCAGTCCCCTGGCCTCTTACCTGTTTGTCTAGAAGGCTCTTGGCTTCCCTTTGGGTTCTGAGGTTGCTGGAGATCCCTGTGTAAAGGTGGTTTTTCATTGTCTTTGGCCATGATGATTTGTGGAGCTTCTACATGGAAGACAACTGTGAACAACACGGAATGACTTCGTAGGGGGTTAAATTCTGACTTGGCAGAGGAAGTAGTGGAGGAGAAAACTGCAGCACTTAGAATTTGTCAGAAGGTCCAGCAGGGTGGTTCAGCCCCTGGAAGGCCCGTGGCTGAATAGGAGTCCTCCTCTTCTCTCTGGAAGGTTGACCTCTGATTGAGGGCACAGCTGCCGGGATAACTCAGATGGCACTGAGCGGTGGGAAGGGGCCCCAGGAAAAGCACAGCAGTAGAAACAGCTTTGGCCATCAGTGCGGTGGCCAGATCCGCATAGCTGGGTTGAAGCTTGTCTGTACACGCCAGACAGGTAGGGTGGACAGCAAGGCCTGCGGGAGTTTGGGGGAGGTGATCGCTTCCACTTGGGGAGGAGGGTGGCTTGTGACGACTCCTCGGAGTTGGTAGGATCATTGTCGGATCCTGACGCATGAGTACAGCGACTGGGTTAGAGAAGGCAAGGGAGGGCTGGCCAGGTGATGCCCAGGATGGCCGGGAGGGGGGAAGGAGATGAGGGCCAGGTGTGTGTTGTAGGTCTGATCTCTTCTGTTTGGAGAGCCGGCTCATCCTCCCAGTCACACTGTCTGAACCTCCCCATGGGGAGACCGTGGCCTATGGAGTTGGATGAACTTGAGTCTCAAGACTAGTTCTGCCACTTTCTAGTTGCGTTGTCTTCAGCAGCTTTCTTAGCTCCTCCAGCATCAGCTTCCTCATGAGAGGGAAAGAGATGGTAAGACTGATCTTGTAGATTCTTCAGGATAATGGCGACTCCATTGGGCCATGTATTCCGTAAACCTAGCATGTGCTCAGCGAGTGGTAATTTCCTGGCTCAGCCCTTCCGCAGCACCCAGTCTGGAGCCTCCTGATGCCCACAGGCCGGGCCCACTCACTGACTCACTGATGGGCGCAGGCAGCGCAGCAGGTGCAGGAGGAAATGCATTACCTCATCTTCTTCCTACACGTCTCCTCTCCCTTTTCAGATCTGTTGGCCCTTTCATGTTGCCGTTAATGTTCGGTTAGAGTTTGAATTTTTCCAGTCAGCCTGACTCAGCCCTTGGTGTGGTCCTTGATGAATTCTTGCCTTCCGTGGGACGTTTCTACCCCACCATCTGATCTTGTCTATTTCTTTCTCTTGTGAGGCCACGGTCCCCATCTGTGCAGTGCTTGCATCCCTGCACAAGTGGATTGCCCACAGTTTTGGGGGGATTCTCTTACTTTCATTTGCCCCTGTCGACCTTGCACATTCTTCAGATGCTGCTGAACTCCTTTCTCCTTCCATAGTCCTTGGATCTGGCCCTGCATTTCCCCTCTAACCTTGATTTTCATTCGGTCCAAACGTAGTAATAGCTAACATGTATTTGTGCTAATTTTGTGCTGATGGCTTTATTTATATCAGCCTACTGTAAGAAATAGGAGCACCGCGAAGTAGGTACTACTACTGGTGCCAGTTTGGAGTGGAGTAAGCTGAGACGCAGGGAAATTAAGCAATTGCCTGAAATTGCCTAAGTCATCAGTGCTTGAACCTAGGCAGCCTGGCTCCGGACCCTGCCTTCTCAGACCAGCTCTGTCTTCATGGCTTCCGTCCATAGATAAGGTGCTAGAGAACAAGGGCTGTGTCATTCTTCTCAGCCCACCACACTCCATGCCTAGTCTTGACATACGATCGACACTTCCTGAATCCATGCCCTGCCAGCTTTCCCATCCCTCCTGTGAGCCCTGGGTCATGGCAGGAGGTGGAGGAAGGGATAAGTTTTCTCATTGGAGCTCCCAGAGCATGGAGTTCAGGCCAGAGACACTTACCAGCTGCCTCCCCTTAGTCGGATCCCTTCTCTCAAGCCACAGTGTTACTCTACAAAAGGGGGACGATACGTATGCTCATCTCATATGGTTTAGATGCAGAGTAAATTAAATAATGTGGGGCCGTTGCTTCAGTCCTATGCCTAGCCCATGGAAAAGGGTCAGTACACATTAGGTCTTGTAAGGAGTTGTATTACAATGCTCTTCCTGCCTCTTGCACCAAACCTTTGTCTGTGTTTTTAGGACTATTTCAGCTTGTATATTCTCCATAGCACTTGTGTAACTCCTTCCCCTCACAAAGAACCGGATCATTGTTCCCTTTGGCCATTTGCTAGCTTGTATGACTTTGGGCAAGTTCCTGAAATTTACAAGTCTCAGTTGTATCAGGGTGATAACAAAGGGTTTTTTTGTGGATTAAGAAGGACTATGCCACATACTGTATCCACTCAGTAAACTTTAGTTTTCTTGCCTTGTCATTAACCGTCTTCTACTACTCAAGCCCTCCATAAAGGCTCATTGATGGACTTGAGTACCTAGCTTAGTTGTTGGGAAGTTACATGGAAGAGAAGAGAGGCTTCCATTGTAGGGATGGACTGGATTGAGGTCCACTAGTGGGAAACCTTAGGAAGTTTGAGAGCCCCTGCCTTGTGCTCTTTTGCCTTTCTGAAATGTGTTCTTAGTGGTCATTCTAAACATGGCCAAGACTTAGAATGTATAATACAATGTTGACCTCTTTTGAGCTCATTCATTCAACATGTAATTCTGGATTACCTCCCCTGTGTCAAGAACTGGCTTGGCTGTTGAGGGTATGATGATGGACAAAAAGCAGCCTGTTCTTGTTTTCATGGAGCTTGTGTTTCGGAGACAGAAACCAACCATGCAAATAATGAATTAGAAAGAAAAGTGCCATGAGATTTAGAATCAAGGGGTTTTGTATTGAGGACAAGGGAACTCTTCCCTCCAGAAGGGGTGTTTGAGCTGAGATCTGAGGGCTGAGTAGGAGTGCCCAAGTAAAGAGGCCATGGGATATCTTCAGATTCTATACTCACTCTTTTTCTGTAAATGTAATATGCTGTTTAGTATTTTATTAAGCTCAGACGATGACAGATGATAATTAGTCTTCAAATCTGGATGCCCAAATATGCTGTCACTGACTGTTTTTATCTGACTTGTGTATAGTACGTGTGTTAGGCTGGGTGAGGGAGGCTGAATGTATTGGAGCACAAACAAGGCATTGTGTTTTTTATTACACTCGAGGCCAGGGCTGTCAGTCAAGTCCGTCAGGCACTTTGTCACATTACCGTCGCCTTGCCTGGGCTTGCCTACCCAAAGGCAGGTGCTCTTACCTTTAATTCGTATTACCTGTATTTGTTCTGAAAGCTGTTTTTGTTGAAACTTGAAGAGACAGAGGCTTGCAGCTAGAGTATGGACCGACTTATTGGAAATTTGCTGAATAAAGTTGGTTAACGCAGAGAAGGGACACCTGTCAGCCCGGTGTAACCGGCTACCAGAATATGATGCTGTTTATGGCATGATTTTTTTAATCCCCGCCCAAGTATAATCCTCACCGTGGAACTCATTTTCTGACCATCTCTTTCAGGAAAGGCATTTTAGCAGGGTCTTCCAAAGCGCAGAACTTGTGATGTAGTAGAAGTGATTTTAGATGGTCTCACTAAGGCAAGGGAAGGCCGTGTTTGTGGCCAGCACGTCTTCAACACCTGTCACTTGCAATTTCCCTCTTACAGGAGGCAGGGCCTGGGAGACAGTTATATCCAGCTAACTTAGTTTTCGTTATATTTATGTTTCTGATACTTTGTTTATGGTAAGTGATACTAATTTATAACAGTGATTTAAAGGCTCTTTTAAAAATGAATTGGTTTTTAAAAATTTAGAAATGGCACCTAGTGTGGCAAAATCCTGAAGGTGGTTCTTAAACAAGTGAAGTTTGGGAGTACTGTCTTGGTGTAACCCGAATTTTCCCCCTGCCATCTGCCATTTGGTTTCAGGGACTTACTGAAGATTTGGATGTTAAAACACAATAAATACTGTGATAACACAATAAAATATTGCTTTACACCCATCAGTATGGCTCGGATTAAAAAAGTGGGTAGTATGGCTGTTGGTGAAGATAACAGAGACATTAGAACCCTCATAAAATTGCTGGTAGGAATGAAGAATGGGGAGCGATGGGTGGCTCAGTCTGTTGGGCTTCTGCCTTTGACTCAGGTCATGATTTCAGGGTCCTGGGATCATGCTCCACTTCTGGCTCCTTGATCAGTGGGGAGCCTGCTTCTCCCTCAGCCTCCCACTCTCTCTGCTTCTGTGTGCTCTCTCTTTCTCTGACAAATATAAAACCTTTGGAGAAAAAAAAAAAAAGAAGGAAAAATGGTGCAATCCCTTTGGGAAATAGTTGGGCACTTCTTCAGAACGTTAAACATAGAGTTCCCGGAAGACTCAGAAAATTCTTTTATAATAGGTGGTATATACCCAAGAGAACTAAAAAAAAAAAAAAGTATGTTTACATAAAAACTTATACAGAGGTACTCATAGCAACATTATTCATCATAGTCACAGAAGTAGAAGCAGTCCATATGTCTATTAGCCAACGAATGGATTAAGGAATATGGTACCAATGCAGTGGGATATTAGTCAACCAGAAAAAGGAATGAAGTATTGTCACATGCTATGATATGGATAAGGCTTAAAAATATGATAGTGAGTGAAATGAGCCAGACACAAAAGGCCACATATTGTGTGAGTCCATTTATAGAAAATGTCCAGAATAGGCAAATCCACAGAGACAGGTAGTAAGGACTGGGTGTTGGGGACACAGACTCATTGCTGATGGGTATGGGCTTTCTTTCTGGGGTGATAGAAATGTTCTCAATTTAGGTAGTGGTCATAAAACCTTGTGAAAATACTAAACATCGCCAAATTGTATACCTGAAAAGGGTGAACTTTATGGTCTGTGAATTACAGCTTAAAAAAAATCTGGCAGCATGAAAATGTATGCATGGTCATAGAAGGTTTATTCTAAAGGTGTGAGTGACTGCCACTGCTTATGGGATGGGCTTCCTGTCCTTGCCCCTCTGCTACTGGGACTGTGCTTTTCCCCACACGTCCATGTGGCCTCTGGAGCCAGAATGCTAACATAGACTACCATGGGTCAGTGGGAACCTGCTGTGCAAAGCATAAGGTTGCATTTTTCTATCAACAGTACTACTCTAAGATTTGTGGGTTATTCATATATATTCTGCATGTGTAAGGGAGGGAGGATGGGAGAGTTAAAGATGCTGAATGGTAGTTAGAGTAGGGACAGGAGCCCTGGGCTTCATACTGTGCTTGGTACTACAATGTGTACACAAGTTGTCACACACTTGAGAGGGACCCGGCCAAAGACCAGAGTTGCCAAATGGGGTTGAGGCTGAGAAAGTTCACTCTTGCCAGATGGGCACACCTATTTAAGGATTTATTCTAATGAACCTTTTCATTGATGCTGCTATAAATACTGACCCGAGATGTCTTAATAATAATAATAATAATAATGATCATAAGGTACTTCATGACTTGCAAACTACTTAGGAAAACTGTACTTCCTGTTATCTTAGTTTACTGCTAAGAAAACAGGCTTCTGAAGGTTAAGTAACTGTTCCTAGACCCATAGGAAAACAAGATGTCAAGCCGGATCTCAAGCCCAGGTTGTCTGACCGAATGGCCGCTGTATTTTCATGCTTGCCCCACATGCTTTCCTGTTGTTATGGAATGTGTGGGTCCATTCATCCTGTATTCAGTCAACGGTTACTTACTGAGAGCTGCCTGTGTGCAAGAACCTGTTCTCAGTGCTGGAGATAGGCAGGTAATAAGAACATGAGAACCCTGACTCAGTGGTGCAGACGGCCCAGAGGGAGGAGACAGACAGGAAGCCATTAGTCTAACAAGCAGGGTAATTTCAGAGTGATGTCTTAAGAAGAAAATCAGAGGCCAGCATGAGAGACTGGCTGTGACACACAGATGGGCTTTTTAGATTGGATGATCAGAGCGTGTCTCCCTGTGAGGTGACATTTGAGTTGAGATTGGGGGACCTGAGAAAGCCGGGCAGAGATCTGGCAGAAGAGTTGTTAGGAAGAGGAACGTCTCGTGTATTCCATACCCTCAACATTTCCTATGTTCCTTATGGGATCACATTCTGAGACTTGAGTTTAAACCATTGGTCTGGTTCTCTTCCGTGTTCACATCTGTCATTTTGTACTTTTTGACAGAGCGCGCGGGTGCGTATGTGTTTACTGTATTATATATGGTCTAAAAATGGAGTATGACCCATGGGTTTTGCTTGGGTGACTAGAACCCCTGACCGCATTTCTATGGCCCCTTCCCGGAGCGATCGAGAGCAGCTTCTAGGTGAATTGGCTCAGATGCCGTGAACTCTATTCTAGGGAACGTGTCATTCTTCTGGAACTCTGAAGCAGGAAACTTTTGTCGGTAGTGTCATATCTGTCCAAAACAAGAACCAGGCGAACACCTGCACGTTTCAGGGCATGGTGGTGGTGTTTGGGGAGGAAGGGGTGGGAGGTTCCATGGACTGTGGTGCAGCGAACCCTCCAGTTTTATGGCGTTTCCCAGTTTTTGCAGCGTGGCTGCTCACGCTCGCGTGTGCTTCTGTAGGCAGGTGCTACTTTTGTGTCTGGGTGTGTGGTGAGATGCAGGTCCGTCCCTGAGCCCAGTGAACTGGCGTGTTCCCCACAGAGGAGCACACTGCAGACAGAGTTAGATTTATTTTTTTCACTTTTCTCTTCTTTTTCTATAGCCTTCGGGATTCGCAGGTAGGTTTGACTTGTACTGATGGCTGCATTTTGTCTTCTTCGTGGTGGTGTCTCTTCCTGCCTTTGTTCTTGGAATGCTCATGTCTACAGAAGACCTCAAGTGGCCTAATGGCCCATGTTTGTATTTGGTCCCAGAAAAAGAAAACTTGCCTTTTTCTGTATTAAAGTTTTAATAAAGTAAGTTTGGGAAATAGAAGGAGAAAGTCTTGTGACTTCCACAGATACTCAGTCCTTGATTTATTTATTTATAAGCGAGAGAGAGAGAGAGAAAGAGAGAGAATGTGCTGGAATGGAGGAGGTGGGAGAAGGGCGGACGGAGAGAGAGAGGGAGAGAGACTCTCACACGGGCTCCATGCGGAGTGCGGAGCCCAGCCTGGGGCTGTCTCATGGACGTTGAGATGCTAACCTTAACCAAAACCAAGAGCCGGATGCTTAACTGACTGGGCCACCCCAGTGCCTTGGTTTTTAATCCTTTAAAGGCAGTCAGTTTTATTGGTGTATCCTCATGTCTTACAGTCACCACTGACCTAACTCACAGGCCTGTTTCTGCAGCTGCATTCAACAGTGAAAGGGCTAGAAAAGAATGGTCTCGATTTCTTAGAAAACAGAGTTCGTCTCGCCTGTCTTTTAGAGCGGGACCGGGACGACTGGGACACGAGTTGATACTGTCAGGTATTAGCAAGCACACGGCTGCAGGGGCTGTTGGTTTTCTCATCTGACCTATGATGGGAGGGCCGCTTGTCCTTTCATTGCCATTGCAATGTCCCATGGTCATCACAGATCGGAAACTAAGCTGCAAGGACTTGTGCTGTTGCACAAAACCGTATTTTCCTTAGATCAGCTAAAGGACTGTGGGGGAACATTCTGCATTGGCGCACAGAGAGGCAGTATATGGAGGTGAAGGGGAGAGACCCGGCTCCAGCCCCCAGGGTGTGAGCCCTGCCTCTGGGTCACCTTGGGTAGGTCACTTTGCTTCTCTGGGCCCTTGCTCTTCATCTCTGAAGTGGGAGGCTGGAGTGCGCACTCCCGGGGACAGGGGCAGGATGGAAGTTTTTAGATATAGAGGTCTCGAGAAGGGGCCTGCCCTGTAGTAGGTGACATTGAATCATTTTGCCAATTTATATGTGTAATTTTGTATATTTATTTTTCCCAATTCTATTTTTCTTAATTTTGTATCGTAGGAAACCCGGTTTCTTGTTATCCATAGTATTTGGTAAGACGTCAGTCCTGTTGTATGTCTCATTAAAGACTTGAGAATTTGTTTGAAGCCATCGGTTCTCGGTTCTGCGGGTCTCCAGAGCGGACACAGTCCTCTGAGGGTCTGACCCGCATTTGCTCCCGTTCGAGGATGTTTCTCTCTAGGGGAGGCCGGTAGCTTAGGCGTCATGGCTCATTCAGGCCTTTGACGTTCTTTAGCGTACTTTAAAAATCTGATTTGTACAGCAGGTCCGTATGAATGTTCCCACGTGGGGGATTTTTTTTTTTTTTTTTTTGATTCTGAATGGCTCCAAGCGCTCTTCTGTGAGGGGAGGGAGGTAGTGGGCCCTGCTGTCCCTGCTTCACGATGAGGAGGGATCCCCGGTGCGTGGGGGGGAGTCAGTAGTGCCACATCTCCAGTTAGGCCTAGCTGAGCCAGCACAGGACCTGCTTTTTTGTTTAATTCTGCTCCATTTTCTGGGCTTGTGTGATCTTCTTTTAGCCTTGAAAGTACTACTTTTTCACATCAGTAACTGTATACAGATAGTGCTAATTACATGTCCTGTTGATGGGAGCAGGCTGTGATATTTGAGCCCTTGACCTCTCTGTCAGTTGGAGGTTGGAGGATGCTGGTGTCTTACCGATTTGAAGATGGGTAGAGGGAGTTAGTGCTCTGAGATCATAGAATCCTAGAAAGACGGTGCTGCTGGGACCATGGGATCAACCTTCTGGCCACTGCCTTATACACCTTGGTGAATGGGTGGAGTGAGGGGCTCGAGGTCACGTAGCGGGTAAGATTGGAGCCACAGGGCTACACGCTCTGTCCCCCACACGGTACAGAAAATAAAAGGGTCTTTGGAACGAACATCGTGCAGGTAGCACAGGACATGGACATTTTGTGTTGGCCCAGAGTGTCGTAAACACTGGGTTTTCTGGAGAACCAGGAGAAGGCTTTCCTTTCATCACTTGGGGAAACCAGCGCCGACATCTGTCAAGCCGTAGTTGTGGCCGACTTGTGGGAATTTTGTGTGGAAGCTGCTAAAAGATTCTCCCCCTGCCCCACTGTGGGCTGCAAGGGTTGAGACCTTCTGTTTCTCTTTTCTGGTTGCCACTATCCACAGCTCTTGTGACAGGGGTTAACGAAAGACCCAGAGGAGGGGAGGGTTGGACAGGTTGGCCAAGAAGAGCACAACCCCATCGGTTTATACCCCTAAGCGGTGGTCTTCATCCTCAACCAGGATTTTCCTTGTTTTCATCTCTTCCATCCAACCAGGATTTGGGTGCCTTCTTTATACCAGAGAGTGTGTGTGGTGCACCTACAGTGGCATAAAGACTTCTTCCCTAGGAATACACATGCTGAAGACCCTAGGTTTTCGATAATATTGCCCCAGTCTTGGCACTTGGGTGGCTCAGTGGGTTAAGCCTCTGCCTTCCGCTTGGGTCATGATCTCAGGGTCCTGGGATCGAGCCCCGTATCAGGCTCTCTGCTCGGCGGGGAGCCTGCTTTCCCCTCTCTCTCTGCCTGCCTCTCTGCCTTCTTGTGATCTCTGTCAAATAAATAAATAAAATCTTAAAAAACAAAAACAAAAACAAAAAACAGCTCACAAGTTTCCTAAGTCTAAAGGAAGAACAAGGATTGTCGGGCTAGTTCCTATATCCGGATGAGCTGGGGCCTCCCGCCGTGCACTATCTGAAGGGAAGCCTGAGGGACGAGGAGGCAAGATCATTCTAGGGAGAAGGAACATGCTTTGAGGTAGAAAGGAGCTTGAGATGTAGATGAAGCGGATTAAACCAGTGTCCAGCATAGTGGTTGGGGGAGTGTGGGGCACGAGAGAAGTTGGAGAGGCAGGTAGGAGGCTCACACACCAGATTGGGCTTCCCAGGCTTGGATTTTTCCCTAGTGCAGTGGGAAGCCAGTAGGGCTTGGAGCAAGGGCGTGGTGGTGAAACTGTGTTGGGAAGGCTTTCATGAACCTTGACAACATTCTATTATGTGAAAGAGGCCAGTCACAAAAAACCATATATTGTAGGATTCTATTTTGGGGAAATGTCTAGAATCTGTTATGTGAAATAACCAGGCAGATCCACAGATTTAGAAAATAGATCAATGGGTGGGGGTGTTCCTAGGGGTGGGGGTGTGAAGCGGGTTGTGTGTGTGCGTGTGTTGGGGGGGTTGAACGTGTGCTAACGTCAGTTGCGATTGTGTTGCAGGACTCTGGATATACCAGACTCATAGACTGGTGAATGCAGTAGGTGGACTGGATGGTATGTGCATTATGTCTCCGTCAAGCTGTCATTTAAAAAATCAGAGAAGAGCCGCCTGGGGTCTTGGTGGGTTCAGCGTCTGCCTTCAGCTCAGGTCGTGATCCTGGGGTCCCTAGATGGAGCCCCATGGGGCAGGACGGGCTCCCTGCTTGGCTGGGAGTCTGCTTCTTCCTCTCCCCCTGCCCCTCCCCCTGCTCCTTCTTTCTCTTTGTCTCTCTTGCTCACACACTCCTTCCTTCAACAAATAAATAAAATCTTAAAAAAAAATTTCAGAAAAGACTGATGGTGCCTCACCCAGCGCCATTGCCCCAGGCAGCTGTCCTCAGATTAGCAGCTGTTTTTGGCTTTTCTCTACCCTCCTTGTGTCGGAGCATCCCTGCTGCACTACCCCCCCCCCCCCCCCCCCCCCCCCCCCGCCCCCCGCCCCGCAAAACACATCAGCTGATGATGATGTCAGCTTCTTGCCCTCAGACTTCCAGCTTCCTGGTCGCACGTGGGTTCCTGGGCTCCCGTTCACAGTGCTCGCCAGTGGTTTAAATCCTGACCCTCCTGCTTATTGGTTATGTGACTGCAGGTCAGGTCCTTAAAAACTCTCTGAGGCCCAGTTTCTTGTCTTCGAAAAAACAAACAAACAAACAAACAAACAAAAAACTTAAAATTTTTATTTTCACATTTACTAACACTTATGCTTTAAGAATATTTAACACATTTAATCATCCAGATAACTCCACAAGATAGGTACTGCTATCTTTCCATTTTGTAGATTAAAAAAACCGAGGCACAGAGTGGTTAACTAACTTGCCCAAGATCACACAGCTGGGAAGGAGCAGAGCTGAATCCAGGCAGTCTGGCCGCAGAGGCCCTGTTTCTTAATTACTCTGCCTTGCCGCTGATCCTGGCCTGTAAAATAGTTTAATAATAGCCCTGTCCTTGCTTTGCTTACAGTCCTTTAATCCAATTACCTGAACATAAGTTGTAATGTTGCAGCATTTCTGCGGCGCTCAGCATGGTAACTAAAACATAGTCTGTGAGTTAATGTACTTAATTAAGTCACTTTCGCATCCTTTCATTTCTTCTTTGACCACTTCAGACCCTACAAGGATTTGGGTGCCGGGTTAAGGTCTGGGTTCTGTCTTACTCCCATCCTTCGACTGGCCCAGTGTCTTGGGGAAGCCCTCTCTCATTTTGGCTTCCTCGTCAGTGGAGTGGAGGTCCTTCTAAGCATCCTCCCGAGGATCGTCGCACGGAGCAGTGAGATACTGTACGTGCAGGTGCTCTGTAAACCTTTCAGCCTCCTCTTGACCCAGTGGCGTCATTTAATGTGCAGCCCAGCTGTTGGGACGCTTCCCTTGGAAGCAGTGATGGCAGTGTTGGTAGAGGGCTAGACGGACCCGTGGCAGTTTTTCCCAGGAAATCAGCGGAACAGAAGTGACGGATGGATTACGTGCACCAGGGTGCTTTTCCCCGGGTGGTATGGACACCCAGCTGGTGGGCAGAGCTGAAGACCAGTTTCCAGGCTGGCAGACATGACCACCACCTGGTCCACCTGTGGAGTTGCTCTCTGCCGTGCTCTAAACTTAGGCTTGCTGCGTGCAGGGAACTAGTTCATTCTTCCCTCCATTCAGCATAAGCATGCCCATGACAAGAGTTGGAGCCATTGTTTGGTTTTAGAGCAAATCTAATCGAGAGTTCTGGCAAAATAAGTTGTGTTGGGGTGGGGGGAGAGCACAGCTTAACTCTGAGCGAAGTAAGTTCTTTTCTCCTCTTCTACATCTTGCTCCTAGCCCCCGCCCTTGGGTCCAAGTATTGCAGAATTGGATACGGTGGTTTGGTTACTGAATTACAGCAGCCAGCCTTGGGAAGTACATGTTTATTTTCCCCAGAGCCTGTGGAATCCTTTATGTTCCTCTCCACGACTTTGTTTTTGTTTTTAGAGTCCAAAAAATTGTTTGGCATTTTGTGTTGAACATCTAGTAGGATACATTTGTGTAAGCGTGCATACGCGCAGACGCGTGTAGACATCCTCAGACACTGAAGTCAACGTCAAGTTTCTTCCTTGCCTTCAGTGTTACCTTTCATGTTCAGGATATCTTTTTTGAGGGCCGCAGGCAAGCCGGGAGGACTCAGAGCTAAACAGTGAGGGCTGCCATTATCTTCTGAATTCTGATCATCTTTTTAGACCATTGGTTCTTTGGTTGATTCTGATTTGCATCAGAGTTTGCATTTGTCAGTTCTTTTCTAGTGATTTAGATCAGGATAAGCATCTCCTGAAAAAGATGACTTCAGACAATACTGCTTTCATCTCCCTTGTCCCCAGAGTGGACGCTTCTCTCTGGGCACTTCTCCCTACAGGGCCGGTGGGCTCAGGACTCTGAAGTTTCGGCAGGACGGGTCCCTTTCACAGTGTTGTGCTGGATCTGTTGAAGGGATGGGAGGAGACAGGGTCAGATTGCAGGGCCTACGACTCTGACGCAGACTTTCCTGGTGAAAATTGCCAGCTGGAAGGCATTACTTACCAGGGCAGAAACCTCAAACGAGGGTAGGCCGTTTGACTGACTGTTCTCTGGGTAACTTGAATCCTTGAACTAAGGTAGTTTTTCTATTTTTACTTCCTTAAATTATCCTGGCATGGATAGATTGGCTATTTCCAAGTTTTGTTTCAGTAACGGATCGTCTGCTTTGGTAGTGAAACCCAGAAAGCAGTTTTTTTCTTGGTTCCATTTTCTGATGTCTTGGGAACGACAGAAGTCTTAGAAGACATGGGTGCCTAGCAAGAAAGCAGAGTTTGCTTTAGAAACAAAATACCTACCCGACTGCCCTCTGCTCTCCTTGTTGTTACTTTTTGAGAGAAATGGAAGCCTGGGTTTGTTGCTACATAGTGGGTCAGGGATGTGTGGACCAGCTTTTCCCAGGTGGTTAAGAATACGAGCTTTTACTTTGTCTTCAGCATTACTGTGCTCTCAGCTCGGTGCCCTGAAAAAATGTCCAGTAGCTTATCCTTCCTCCTCCAAAGCAGTTACTCCATTCCATCGATACGGTGAAGGAACTTGGTTCCTAACTGGGCTTCCAAGGCTCCCATTGCTGGATCTTTCCATGTGTTTGGGTTTCATACTGCTTGTGCTTTAAGGCAGAGGAGTCCTTAGGGATGGCTTCCTGTGGTCGGACTCTAATCAGGGCAGAAAACCCAATAGAGTTTTCCAACCAAGACCAAGTTCATTCACTTGCTAATTATTTTTGGCTCTGAGGCTGTTTGAGATTTAAGTTTCTGGGCCAGTTATTTCCCTTCTTCGCACTTGGCTGTCATAATGAAGGTAACTCGTGCTCGCTCAGACATGTTACAGGAACATACACTTGCAGACCTGGAAGGGACCGAGAGGTCCTCCAACCCAGTTTTGCAGACATTGTGTTGTGGATCCCTTTCCTCAAGTTACGTTCTACTGGACGTGTGACAGGACGAAGGAGAAAATCAGTGTGAGTAGTGGTAGGTGTGGGGCCCAGTTCTAATCCAAGTCAGCTCATCTGTGTGGGAGGAACTCAAGAACTGGGAGTCAAAGCAGTTTAACCAGAGTAAGGCCGCGCGGTAAAGGGCAGAATAAGATACCATTTCCTTTTTCCTTTTCTTTTTCTTTTTTTTTTTTTTTAAAGATTTTATTTATTTATTTGACAGACGGAGATCACAAGTAGGCAGAGAAGCAGGCAGAGAGAGAGGAGGAAGGAGGTTCCCCACCGAGCAGAGAGCCCGATGCAGGGCTCGATCCCAGAACCCTGAGATCATGACCTGAACCGAAGGCAGAGGCTTTAATTCACTGAGCCACCCAGGCGCCCGATACCATTTCCTTTTAATAGAAGGCAGATCAGTGACTACCAGGGACTGTGGGGAGGGAACTGACTGGCAGCAGGAACTGTTTGGGGGATGGTAGAAATGATTATCTCACGATCGAGGTATGGTTACATGACTGTATGTATTTGTCAAAAAAACCTCATTGTTGAGTTGAAAATTGGTGAATTTTATCATGCCTCAAAAAACCCCACAAAAAACAACAAAAAACCGACCCAAAGGAAATAATACACTGGATAAGAAGTTGTAAGGGGCATCGTAAAACATGTTTAAGATTTTTGTGGGGGAGGGGAGATAACATTTTCTCAGCTTTTTAAATTCAGTGTAGTTATAGAAAACGATTCTTTCAAAAATATAAAAAGAAAAGAAAAAAACCCAGATTCACTTCAATCCCAGTCTCGTCTGTTTTTCCACTTGGCAGATTGATCATCACTTTGTACTCATCACTGCTGTGAGTTATACCAGGGGTTGGTAGAGGGCCAGATAGTAAATATTTTAGGCCTTGTGGGCCGTTCAGTCTCTGTCACAGCACTCAGTTCTGTCACTGTAGCGTGACAGCAGTCAGAGGCAGTAGGTATGCCAAAGAATGAGGCTGTGTTCCTGTAAAACTTGACTTACAAAACACGGCAGTGGGTCTAATTGGGCCTTTGAGCTGTATTTGCGAACCTGGGAGTTATGTTCCTTTTGGAAAAACTCAGCAAAGCGGGCGTTTTCTCCATTCTCACCGGGAGGATGAATGTCTTAGAAAAGGGGGGAGTACAGGGAAGTCGGGAAGAGAACAGGCCCTCCAGGGCTGAGCTCACAGACTTGGATCTGTAAAGGGTAGGGTGGTTTTGCGGACACCGAATTATGGACGATGAATTAAGAGGAAGAGGGGACTGAGTGTGGCAGCTGGTTTCTAGATTATTGTAGAAACCTAGGTAAGAGGATTTAGCCAGGATGGTAGCTTGGGATGGAGAGTTCCTAGGGAAGGGCTACTCTAAAACCTAACATAAGACATAGACATTTCCAAAGGAAAAGCTAAAGATTGAAACTTTTTTTTTTTTAAATCACAGAGCAAATATATATTTAGGGTGTGATTTCTCATTAACGGGATGGCGATGCCACATTTCAGTTGATTCTTGTTAGATCTGATCATCATTGCTTAGAAACATCAGTTCTACCATTTTGATAATTTGCTGTACTTGTATTATCTTCTTTGCTTCCCATGCTTCTCCTTGTCCTCTTGAGATCTGTGAGGGGGTACTGCGCATCCTGAGCCAAAGTAGGCGATGTGTGGCTGCAGTTTCTTCCCTCTAAGTGGATATAGGGTAGGCTAACAGGGGACAAAGAGGGTGGGGTTGTGAGGAAACTGGATTCTCCTTCTTCTTCTTTTTTTAAAATATTTTACTTGTGTATTTCAGAGAGTGTGCATGAGCAGGGAGAGGGTAGAAAGAGAAGCAGACTCCGGAGCCCAACTCAGTCTTGGGACTCTGGGATCATGACCTGAGCCAAAGGCAGATGTTTAACTGACTGAGCCACCCAGGTGCCCCAAATTGGGTCCCTCTAAACTAAAGGGTAGAACTGCTTCTGTCAGAGGCCTCAAGGTGTGTGCCTGCTGTCTCAGGCTGCCCCCGAGAGGTGGCCCTTGGACCCTCTCTCTTTCACCTGTTACCTAGAGACACTGGGTGCAGTTTTGACTTCTTCAGGAAAGGTCAGTTAGTCAAGGGCATGTCCAACCAGGTAAAAAGAATTCCTCAGTCCTTCAAAATTACACACCCTGTGCCTCAAACAGAATGTTATTGCCAAAACTCAGATTGCTATATTTAAACCAGTTTTATCAGCTGGTTTTAAAATTAAGTCCTAGAGACTTCAACGAAACAAGGGTGACAAAAGAAAGTCATTCCAAACGGATATAGTTGGGTGGCTCACTTCATTAAAAGGGCACTTGGAGGTCCTACCAGTATACCATGATATTGAAATTGGTTTTGCTTGGTTAATTAAACCACACCGAGCTTTGGTTTGATACCATGTTTGGGAGATACTATAACATTGTGGATCAGGAGTGTCAGCCAGTTGGGAAGGCAGAAGAACTTTGCTGTGAGGTTTTAAAAGTATTGGAAACAGTCAACAAAACAAAGAGGCAACCTGTGGAATGGGAGAAGATATTCGCAAATGACACCTCAGACAAAGGGCTGATATTCAAAATCTATAAAGAACTCCTCAGACTCAACACACACAGAACAGATAATCACACCAAAAAATGGGCAGAAGACATGAACAGATACTTCTCCAAAGAAGACATACAAATCATTAACAGACACATGAGAAAATGTTCATCATTAGCTATCAGGGAGATTCAAATCAAAACCACATTGAGATACCACCTTACACCAGTTAGAATGGCCAAAGTCAACAAGACAGCAAACAACAAGTGTTGGAAGGATGTGGAGAAAGGGGAACAGTCTTCCACTATTGGTGGGAATGCAAGTTGGTGCAGCCACTTTGGAAAATAGGTGGAGATTCCTTAAGAAATTAAAAATCGAGCTACCCTATGACCCTGCCATTGCACTACTGGGTATTTACCCAGAAGATACAGATGTAGTGAAAAGAAGGGCCATCTGTACTCCAGTGTTCATAGCATCAATGGCCACAATCACCAAACTGAGGAAAGAACCAAGATGTTCTTCAATAGACAAATGGATAATGAAGATTTGGTCCATAAATACAATGGAATATTATGCCTCCATCAGAAAGGATGAATACCCAATTTTTGTATTAACATGGACGGGACTAGGGATGATGCTGAGTGAAATAAGTTAAGCAGAGAAAGTCAGTTATCATATGGTTTCACTTACTTGTGGAGCATAAGGAATAACATGGAGGACATGGAGAGATGGAGAGGAGAAGGGAGTTGGGGGAAATCAGAGGGGGAGACAAACCATGAAAGACTGTGGACTCTGAGAAACAAACTGAGGGTTTTGGAGGGGAGGGAGTAAGGGATTGAGTGAGCCTGGTGGTGGATATTAAGGAGGGCATGTATTGCATGGAGCACTGGGTGTGGTGCATAAACAATGAATTTTGGAACACACACACACACACATAAAATTAAAAAAAAAATTAAAAAAAAATAAAAGTATTGGGAATTCCAAGAATATTTTGGTTAGGTATAAACATATGACCCAAGTCTTGTTTCCTTTCCTCCAATTCAGATCATCCAGAACTGACCCGTTCCCGAGTCCTTATCTGCTTCGTGGTGGAAGGCCGTACACTTGGTAGTTAATTGCTCCATAAATTATGTTGAATTAAGTTGAATATGTGAGATCTGAAATTGATCCCCGTGGTTGAAGAACACCGTATCCTTGATCCCGTTTGCTCTTAAGAGTCCTGAGTAAGACACGAGTTCATAAGTCTTAACTGAACCAATTTCTGAATCAAACAGAACAAAACCCTATGGTTAAAACATGCTTCAGTGATCAAAAGTACCAGGTGTAAAATGCTATAAGACCACTCTGGGCTCACTCACTGTATTTGCAGAATTAGAGTTTTTGCTGCCTTGAGTTGTATAGACCAAAGGCATAGCCACTAAGAGGTCTTTCCAGGGGGCCTCACCTGCAGAACAGAGGGTGATCTAGGCAGTGACCTGATTTTAGTCTCCCACAGAAAAGAAGAAGAGACTATTCCTATATTTTCTCTAGTGGAGCATTTACTCTAACTATTTCACCTTCATGGACTCAGCCTTCCCACATTTTAAAGATTTTATTTATTTATTTAACAGAGAAAGATCACAAGTAGGCAGAGAGGCAGGCAGAGAGAGAGGGAGGGAAGCAGGCTCTCTGCTGAGCAGAGAGCCCGATGCAGGACTTGATCCCAGGACCCTAAGATCATGACCTGAGCTGAAGGCAGCGGCTTAACCCACTGAGCCACCCAGGCGCCCCCTTCCCACATTTTAGAGAGATTAGTTAATTTTTGTTTGTTTTGTTTTGTTTTCATTTGTTTTGTTTTTATTGTTTTTATTTTTTAAAATTTTTTATTGTATTACATTAGAGACTAACTAATTAATAAAGAACTTTTTGTGTGGGACAAGTATCTTGTCAAAGACTGGAGTTTCACTTTCGAGTTTTGTTCTGTGTATGGTCCTTTCCTTAATATAGAAAGGACCTTCTTTAATCTTGCCACATTGAGACGGGCAGCGCAGACCTGTCGATGGTATCAGCGACTGTAGTTTCCTTCTCTCTGATTACTCGCTGGCATGGGAAAATGAAATCAGGGGACTTGTACACCGGAGTGGCTTTCATATTTTTGTGAAGTTCCTTGTCTGTCTGCACGCATTCATTTATTGGCTCCACAGATACTGTTAAGCACCGACGTTGTTGGAGATGCTGGGGGATAAACAGGGAGCAAAGGGAAGTCTCTGCTTTCCTGGTGCTTCTATTCTTGTCTCAATCAGAAAACACATTTGGGTGGAATCGCTGATGGGGGCAGGTTCCGTGTTTGGGAGCACCTCCTGGGGAGGACCTAAGAATCTGTAGTTAACTGTGTTCCCGAGGAGGGGCCATCTAAGCATTTGGGGGTTTCTGTGTCTCCCTAGCAACTTTTATTCTGAACACTGAGCAAATTGAGGAGTTGAACAAATCACATTAGAGTGATTACCATGTGCTTCATGGCATTCTCAGCCCATTACCAGTAACTGACATTTCAGTTTTGTTACGGGTCTGTGCAGCAGGCAGTGCTGGTACCCTGTCTTACAAACCAGGGAACTAAGTCACTTGTTCCCCTAAGCAAGAAGCAAGACTCGAATTGGTACTCAAGCTCTTCACCATGGCCCTGTCTGCTTCTACCTCTGGGTGAGAGATTCCTTGTTTTGCTTCTCCCGTTTGGGATTTCTTTGAAAGTTTGAGAGTATTCCGTGCCAGATTTGGGGGCAGTGGAGGGAGTCTGGGCCTCTCTCCCTGTGGTTTGCATTCTTTGGGAGCTCCCTTTCCTTTCCTTCCTTCCTGATTCTTTCACATTGAATTATGTGTTTAATTTGTCTGAATGGTATGTGTTTAATTTTATTTAATGATGTGTGTTTCTCTCCGTTCCGCTAGATGTTCTGTAAATTCCTCGAAGCAAGGATCTGGCAAATAGGTACATGTGACAAATGGGTCAAAGCGTGTATTGCAAATTCTAAAATGATTAGACCAGTTTACTTGAAATTGGGGATTTTCCTGTCCTTTGTGGGACCGCATAATAGTTTAATTTAGCTGTTGACAAATGTTTCACTTTATTCTGATCAGTGGGATGTGAATAATAGGCCATAACATGTTAGAATAATGAAACTGGGGCAATATATATATTTTTAAAGATTTTATTTATTTATTTGACAGAGAGAGAGATCACAAGTAGGCAGAGAGACAGACAGAGAGGGGGTGGGGGGAAGCAGGCTCCCCGCTGAGCAGAGAGCCCGATGCGGGGCTCGATCCCAGGACCCTGGGATCATGACCCAAGCTGAAGGCAGAGGCTTAACCCACTGAGCCACCCAGGTGCCAAGACTGGAGCAATATTATTGAAAACCTAGTGTCTTCAGCGTGTGTATTCCTTGGGAAGAGGTCTTTATGCCACTGTAGGTCTTTATGGCATTCTTACTTGATAATTCTCCTACATGTTAGAGATTTTTGATTATTTGAGGTTAGGTCATTGGTATTTCCTCAGAATCTTCAAGGACATTCTGTCCCTCCTTTCAGGGAAATGTTCTTCTTCTGTATTCTTCAAGTTCTCAATCTCTGATCACGTGGACAACTTTCATCCTATCAAGAACCCGCATTGCACCTGCCCCACAGCTTTCTCTGTGTCCAAAATACCTCCTCATGCTCTCAAGCTACTCCTGAAATCCTTTTCCCTCAGTGAAATTCTTCAGTTAATTAAAAGAGGAATCCGGCCTCATCTTCATTTCTACTTATTACTCCGGGAAGAAGTTTAATGAACTTTCGTGGTGCATGGTTTCTTCCCTTTAATTTTAATGGACTTAGTTATTGTGCCCATGAAAACGGATAGGAATCTCTGTTTTATGCTTTACTTTGCACAGTGAACTTGCTTGGCCCAGTAAACATGGATTTCAATTCTGCCGGTCCCTGGTCCCTGTGTATTTTGTCTAAGAAAGAGTTTATGACATGTGGATGAAGAGGAACTGAAACCCTGTTACATTTGTGTTGGCTTAACGGGGCTGCTGTGAAAACGCACCACGGACCGGGTGATGAGACAACAGAGATTAGTTTCCTCCCAACTCCAGAGCCTGGAAGTTTGAGATCCCGGTGTTGGTGGGGCTGGCTGCTTCTGTGGCCTCTCTCTTGGCTTGTAAATCTCTTTCTTCTCCCTGGGTCTTCACACAGTCTTGCCTCCGTGTGTGTCTCCTCTTCTTATAAGGACACACCAGTTATCTTGGATTAGGGCCCATCCTGATGATCTCATTTTAACCTAATCACATCTTTAAAGCTTTATCTCCAAGTACAGTTACTTTCTAAGAGCTAGGGCTTAGGTTCAACATATAATTTTGGGGAGACACAATTTGGCCATAACAAATTTAAATGTATAACACGGTTGTCCTAAACTTTTATGATAATTAAAACAAAAATTCCTTTTAAAGCTGAAAAATGGGTGAGGGCGGAGGACATCCGGATAGAGAGAGGACTGCAGGCTATTGCTCGTGATCTGGCTTAGAACTGGCTAAGTGATTTACCCTGAAATTCATAGTAATGAAGACTTTTTGTTCAGATTCAGTGACAGTACTTCCTAAGTACCTCTAAGGTTTCGTGATTCTCTCTTAGTAAGTGTTTGTAATTAGACCTTACTGCTTATCTGGGAAGATGCTTGGAGGGGAATTTTTATATTCTTGTGTTTCATGGGTAGAAGGAACAGAGCTTGTGTCCATTAGGCCTTGATCTGAATTTGAGGCCTTTTCTTGGCATCTTAATCCTTCTCTTGGCATCTTACCAGCCATGTGGCTGTGGACAGGTTATGTGTTCCCCATGCGCCCTAATTTAGGTATCTAGAGATTGGGAAGGGAGCTGTCAGGAGGCTTTCCTTGGCTCTGGGCACTTGTTACTACTGCTCATGTACATCGATGCCGTTGCTCTGTAGACAACTCTGGGTGGTGGGTCCTGGAGCGCAGCCCCTGCAGCCCCTGCAGCCTTGGGGCTGAGGCTCCGTCTTCATACCTGCTGCCTTGGGTAGTCTCCGGGGCCCGTCTGACTCATGTGCCCTGATGGCCACTTGTGGCTCTCGGCTGTCAGAGTGGAGCTGGGCTTATGTCAGTGTCTCTAATCTGGCCTGCAGTGTGATGGAACCTCTCAGTGAGAGAGGCATCACATGAGGGAAGATGGGTAGTTTCTGACGGATCATCTTATATATATTTTTTTAACCTCCTCTTCCTGTATTTGAAGGAGTCCCCAAATATTGATAAGGACATTGTTCTTTTTATATCTGCTCAGGAGGCAAATGATGACAGTGTGTGGGGCAGAGGTGTCATTTAGCCTAGCACATCGGCTTTTAAGATCCACGGACGTTAGTATAGCCAAAAGCCAGTACCAGACCTTGTGTCTACTTTTCCTAGTCCAGAGTACCCACCTGGCAGAGCTTTGGTGAGGGGTCAGTGAGTGTGTGTGTGTGTGTGTGTGTGTGTGTGTGAGAGGACAGCTGCATGCCTTCCACCTACTTTAGGGTGGTTAAGTTGAATTTTCATCCTCTGTGTTAGGATTAAATTTTTATAAGCCTCAGTGTTGGAAACACTAAGGTGGCATTTATTATTAGGCTTGAACTGACCAGTTGATTCAGTGTAAAATTTTATTCCGGTAAAACCATTGAAACAAGTCGACCAGAGAGTTCTCTGTATAGCATAAAGAACCCCAAGTTCTGAGAGGCTTACCTGTATAATTATTTTAGTCATTATAGAAGAGCATTAAAATACAACACTGTCAGCAGTATTACTGACCTGGAAGAAGTCCCATGAGTGAACCCACGGACCATGCCGTTCTCTGGTACCACTGCTGGTATCTTCTCCTTTGGGTTCTGTATTCATCAGAACTTTTTCAGTCACGAGGGATGGAAACCCAACACAAACAAGCTGAAGCTGGAAAGGGAATTTATTTTAATTCAAGTGAAAAATTATAGATCTAGAATGATCCTTAAGCAGGAGTAGATCCAGGAGCATAGTGGAGCATTTTCTTTCTCTCATGTGGATTTGTTTTCAGAAAACGGATCAGGAAAGGGACTGTCAGTATTCTGAAAGTTGTATCCTTATGACTTCCAGCTGGAAAGCAAGAACCTCTGTCTTCCTGTGTCCATATATCAAATATCAGGGAAGATTTTGATGGGTTCTGCTTGGTCATCTTTGAACCTCTAACTGGCCAGCGGGTAGAGTATTGTGGCCAGCGACTGTGGCAGGGCTCTAGATTGGCAAGTCCCCTGGGATCACAGGTGCTGGGACAGGGCTGGTGTCACATCCCTGCCTGGCAAACAGACATGTCTAGTATATATAACCAGCATTCCCAAGTTGGCAAGGGTTTAGTGTTTATTCTTTTAGTTGAAAGGGGATGGAAAGGTTAACTGTCATGAAACTGCTAAATCCATTATCTTAAGCTGCGCAGATCTGAAGACACATCTGAAAAGGGTCCATCAGGTGGGATATACATTGTATATCAACAGTGAAATAGTTGGACCATGAGTGGAGATACCTGGGAGGTTGATTTAAATGTGGGCAGTGTTTTGAGTCAAGGTAACAAAATGACAATAATGGACTTCTGCTTTTTTTGGTAGGGTTAGATGATTGCCTGCAGCAGTATGTCCACAAGTTTGAACGGGAGAAGATAAATGGAGAGCAGCTGCTGCAGATTTCCCATCAGGATCTTGAGGAGCTGGGGGTCACGCGCATTGGACACCAAGAACTTGTGTTGGAGGCTGTCGACCTTCTCTGTGCACTGGTTAGTTCAGGAAAAGATGATTTGTGCCATGATGATGTTCTTTAGAACCGTAACTCTCTCAAAATCCTCAACATTCGTGGTTGAGCCTAGCATTGTTTTCTATTAATGATCCATTGAACTGAGGCATGAGCTGAACACAGCATAAAAAAGGAACAACAGCATAAAAAGAAATCATTATCTAGACGAAGAGGTGGCAAACTGTGGCCTGCGGGTTAAGCCTGGCCCTTTATCATTGTCAATAAAGTTTTATTGGCATTGTCAATAAAGTTTTATTGGCATGCAGTTTTAATGAATAAAGTTTTATTCATTTCTGTGTTGTCTGTGGCTGCCCTCATTGCTACAGAGGCAGAGTGGTGTAGTTGTAGCAGGGACCTGGGGGTCCCCCAGAGTCCAGCGTGTTGACTGTCTTGCCCTTGAAGAAGCAGCTTGCCTTCTACAGAAAAAAGTCTGTGTTAGTCTCATTTTCTTATCTTCTGTGGAGAGTGCGAAGAAGGAGACCGTCCTGAACGACAGTGCGCCTTCTAAGCTGAAATGAGAAATAGGTTCTGATTTCCGTGCCTGTTTTTGTTACCATGAAAAGCTTTTTTATATTTCACAGGTCTTTGTGATATTTAAATAGCCGACGCTTGGGCGGGCTGCAGTCGGCCTATGAAATGGAAGCTAGATGGGAAACAGTGTGAGAGCGTAGTTCCACTCTGCAGATGATTGAGCTTCGGGTGGAACATCAGTGAGCTCAGGGCTGCCAGGTTCTGACTCTGGCCCGACATCCGTGGCTGCGTGGGCTAAAAACACCTGTGAGGGCCTCGGGTCTGCTAACTGAATGCCACACGGTGGGATCTGCATCTGTCTGTCTCCGTGCCGTGTCCAGGATGCGCTTTCCCCAACTGTCAGGATTTGGACCCACTCCGTGGCATTCAGGCTGGGTTAAGGAATGCCGCGAACCTGAGCCAGGGGTATATACAATTACATCACTGAGAATGGTGGGAAAGAATGTGCTCCCGGTTACGGTGCCACGGCCGCTCTGCGTTCCGTCGATTGTATAACGCTCTCCGCATTGTGCAAGTTCTTCTTCTTAAAATGGACAGAGCTTTGTCTCCGGCTCTGAGATGCGCTGCTCTTGTTTACAGAAGTAATGGGGAAATTATTTGTGGTTGATAAATGAGCTGCCACAGGGGAGACGCTGTGGCCAAGTGGTGTGAGTGTTGGCCTGGGAGGCAGGCTCTCTGCATTCTCGTCCTGGCTCTGCTCCACACTCCTCAGTCTCTGACCTCCAGGGAAACGGGGGTGTCTGTTTTCCCCATCTGTACAGTAACACTTTCTGGATGTGGCAGTGCTCGAATGTGTGTGTTGCATTGCCCAGAAGATGTCTTAGAGTCCTGTTTATTATTAAAGCTGTATGGTGTTTTTTTTTTTTTATTTAAATACAGTGAAACATGTTTGAGTTTACTTTTATTATACTTTCTGGGAAGATCACTTTTCCATGTTTTCTGCTCATTTGATTTGTCTCTTTCAGCTTCAAGGAAGGGCTTTGAGCTAAATGACTTTGCAGTCGGCAGTGTGAGAGGTGAGGAGGAAGGGCCGTTGGAGGCACGTAGTGTGTAGCAAGCCAGGTGATCAACGTAGCAACTGCCTCTCTGCTCTCACCCCTTCTTTGCCTCTTAAAATATTGGACCGAAAGGAACAAAACTGGACAAATGCCAGAACCTAAAGCTGCATTTTATCTCCTACAATTTCCTTCTAATTTCCTTTGTAGACAAAGTTTGACCTCAGACTCATTCTGGACATGCTTTGTGCAGTAGAGTGCCAGCGAATGCATTGGACAGGAGGGGCACGGGGGGGTTCTCCTCCATGTGTCTGTGCCTTTTCTGGGTTGGGGAGGGTTTTAGAGCATTGGAGTGAAATGTTTTTTCATCTTGATATAATATCCTTATAGAATGTTCCTGTTGAAATGCATATGTTTGTTATTATGCTATCTATTCAATGCATTTCCACTATGTAGACCTTTGTATATATAAATTGGTGATAATTTTTCACCTTGAACAACCCATCCCTTGGGCAGTTAATGTATATTTGCAGTTGGCCCTAGGGTTATAAAAGAGGCTATAATGGAAACTTAGTTTGGTGGATGTTGGTTTTGTGATGGACAGGAAATGAATAGAATGTAGAAGAAAGAGGAGGCAACAAAACCACTGGAAAGTTCTGGAGAGAACAGGGCAGATAGAATGGATAAAAGCCTACACTAGGGAATAGCTATGGGTAAAGATTCCAAAACCAGTGAGCAGATGGCCCCAGAGACAGCCAGTCGTGGGTAGAGAAGAGAGCCAGGAGACAACACCACTGCCTTTTGCAAATACTGACTGGGGACTTGATTGTGAGGCAGAACCAAGACCACTTCTCAGGACTGAATGAGTCGGAGCCCAGGTTTTCTCCCCCTGTCCGGGGCAGACGCTCGAGCTGCTCTTTCAGCAGGACAGCTATTTGCCACATGCAACTATCTAAATTAAAATAAGTTAAAATGAACTAAAATTCACTTCCTCGGTCGCACTAAGCTATATTTTAGGTCATAGCTACTGGGGGCCGGTGTCTACCATATTTGGACAGTGCAGATAGGGAACATTTCCCTAACTGCAACAAGTTCTGCTTACTAGCACTGGTCTGGAGGGTGTGATTGAGGGTAAGAAAGTAAAATGGTAACCCATTTTTGTTGCCAAATCAACCAGACCCTAGTTACTAAGGAAGGCGCACACACACACACACATTAAATATTTTATAATTAGTTAACTATAAAACATTATATATGTCTTAAAGATTTTAGTTTGGAGAGAGAGAGAGAACATACGCAAGGGGGGAGGGGCAGAGAGGGAGGTAGAAAGAATCTCAAGCAGGACTCCATGCCCAGCTCAGAACCGGTTGCAAGGACTCCCATCTCGCGATCCTGATGAGATCAGGACCTGAGTCAGATGCTTAACGGACTGAGTCACCCAGACGCCCCGTATTGTTTAAGGTTGAAGTAGGTTGAGAAGGAGAATAAAGTGGGGATCGGTAGCACATGTCAAGTGATGCCCCTAAATGTATGATTAAATGAAATACCTGTAATGTATTTACCTGCCCAGGGCACTTCTGTGCACTCGTATATCCCTGAGATTACTCATTTCATCTTTTACCCATCTATGGCAAATCATGAAAAATGTTACCTTCTTTATGGGGAGAAATCATGCCGGGAAAGTAATCTTTGCTAAAATTCTGAATTTAACTGGATCTTGCTGATGAGTGTATTAAATGCCTTTAAGAAAAGAATGTGGAATATTTCTCTTAGGTTGTGACTCAGTTGTGCCAAGTTAGTGAGATGGTGTAGACTGTGTCTCTGGCCCTCCGTAATCACACGTGTTAGATTGGAGGAATGGAGAAAGAAAGTAGAAGAGAAGGAGAAGTTTCATCTTAGCTAAAATGTGTGTACTTAAGGCACCAGAAGAGTGAGAATCGGCCTTTTTCCTTCTCTTCTGCCTCCTGTGTGATTTCCCCAGCCAGACTGGAAGATCACCCCCGGATGGCTGAGCTCTAATGAAGCGAGACCCCCAGCCCAAGGGAGTCTGTGTGTGTATAGATTTTTCAGAGACTCGTTTCATTTCTTACGTGGTTTGTATCTTCTTTATCCTTTTATCTTAGCATAATTTCTGAAGGGGACAACTTTGAGGGAAGATAATCAGATCTGGTCTGGGAAATTATTCATTTTCTGTCTTTCACTGTGGGGCACTTAAGTCGGTCATCCTTTCCTGGCTATGTTTCTGCGTTAGAGGTTCTCTTGCGGGAATATAATCAGTGTCTTGTTCTCTTCTTGTGTGGAATGGGGTGGAAAGGGAAGGCATTATCCTTCCTTTGCTCCTCTTTTCTATCTTGTTAAACCTGAACTCCATTAAAGCTGCATCTATCCCTCCTTCCAGTCCTGTGGTTTGTTTTGGGTGGGAAACCAGAAACAGAGCACATTGAGTGGAAATGAAAAGAACCGGTTAACGAGAAGCTATGCTCCCCCTTTATTTTATATTAAAAGTGGCAGGTTTGTAGGAGATGGAGGTTTAACACTTCTTGCTGTACTAAAATGCATTTAAACCTCTTTGAGTTCAAGAAGTAAATGTTTGTGTGTAGTCATAAGAGTTCCAAGTCATTTCTGGTGACATTTAGTCTAGAAAGCTGACTTTTCTGCTTTTAGTTCAGAACTCTTGGTAGAAGTTGGCAGGCTGAGTAATTGACTGAATGAGGGGACAGTTCCTTTAATCAGTCACAAGTCCTTCAAAACAAGCTTGTCATGTGGCTCTTTATCCATTCACTTGTGAGTCTTTGATTCTCTGGATTTAAAAAGCACACTGAAACTCCATCTTCATATTTTTGTCTTCTTTGTTGAAGGACAAAGTCATATTTTTGTCTGCAGAAAATGACAGGAAAAAATGAAGGAATATAAGATTTGGATAGAACATTACTGTCAATACAAAACACTCCTATGTATTATGAAATTTTACTTTGTAAAATTATGAAATGATGAATCTTTGTGAAAATTTTAAAGCTTGCAAAAGACAGCTTATGGTTAATGGTTCTGAGGAGTTATTTTTCTTTCTTTTTTTTTTTTTTTTTTTTTAGTTGTACTCTATTCTTTTCAAAATGTCTACCTAAATTTTTTTTTAATTTTTTAAATTTATTTTCGGCGTAACAGTATTCATAGTTTTTGCACCACACCCAGTGCTCCATGCAATCCGTGCCCTCTCTAATACCCACCACCTGGTTCCCCCAACCCCACACCCCCCACCCCTTCACACCCCTCAGATTGTTTTTCAGAGTCCACAGTCTCTCATGGTTCACCTCCCCTTCCAATTTCCCTCAACTCCCTTCTCCTCTCCATCTCCCCTTGTCCTCCATGCTATTTGTTATGCTCCACAAATAAGTGAAACCATATGATAATTGACTCTCTCTGCTTGACTTATTTCACTCAGCATAATCTCTTCCAGTCCCGTCCATGTTGCTACAAAAGTTGGGTATTCATCCTTTCTGACAGAGGCATAATACTCCATAGTGTATATGGACCACATCTTCCTTATCCATTCATCCGTTGAAGGGCATCTTGGTTCTTTCTACAGTTTGGCGACCGTGGCCATTGCTGCTATAAACATTGGGGTAGAGATGGCCCTTCTTTTCACTCCATCTGTTTTTTGGGGGTAAATACCCAGTAGTGCAATTGCAGGGTCATAGGGAAGCTCTATTTTTAATTTCTTAAGGAATCTCCACACTGTTCTCCAAAGTGGTTGCACCAACTTGCATTCCCACCAACAGTGGAAGAGGGTTCCCCTTTCTCCACATCCCCTCCAACACATGTTGTTTCCTGTCTTGCTAATTTTGGCCATTCTAAATGGTGTATCTCAATGTGGTTTTAATTTGAATCTCCCTGATGGCTAGTGATGATGAACATTTTTTCATGTGTCTGATAGCCATTTGTATGTCTTCATTGGAGAAGTATCTGTTCATATCTTCTGCACATTTTTTTATATGATTGTCTGTTTTGTGTGTGTACCTAAAATTTTTAAAAAGCACTTTTTAGGGGTGCCTAGGTGGCTCAGTGGATTAAAGCCTCTGCCTTCCACTCAGGTCATGATCTCAGGGTCCTGGGATTGAGCCCCCTGTCCGGCTCTCTGCTCGGCAGGGAGCCTGCTTCCCCCCGTCTCTCTGTCTGCCTCTCTGCCTACTTGTGATCTCTGTCTATCAAATAAATAAATAAAATCTTTTTAAAAAAAGCACTTTTAATTTTATTATAGGCAGCAACATACATTTAAGCTTCACGAACATTTCACTGCAGTGAAAACCCAGCTATAGTGTCTGTAGCCAATGTCCCCAGAAATTACTTGGAATTTTATTACTATGCAAACATTGACTTCTTGAATGTCAGGGCATGGAGCAGGTCAAGACAGAACTTGGGGGGAGGTAAGCAGCTTGTTAGTTTGTGTAGATCCAAGGCCACTGGCCACTCTTCTTTTCCTCATTTACTATCTGTCCTGTTTTCTGTCTTCTTCTGTCCTCTCTTGGGCAGGGAGCACGGATGGGGGTTGTGCAGCATGGCGATCGAAGCGTTGTGCCCTTGGTGCCGATGGCCTTCCTCTCCACAGATGAGCTGTGTGACTTTGGAGAATTTATTTAATGGCTCTGTGCTTTAGTTTCCTTACCTAGAAAATAGATATCCTATCATTCCCAATTTCATGTGCTCTTTCCCTGAGATAATACTTGTTGAGGACTTAGCCCAGCCTCGAGATGGCAGAGAGTAAATGTTCCATTTTATTGGTCATTCTGTTATCCCAGAATTTAAATGGCACCGCATTCTGACTTTGGGATGCTGTTTCAACAGTATAATAGAATCCAGAAATATCTTCATTTTTTGGTTAAAACAAAGAAACACCAACTTGGGATATGTACATGCGGTTGAACACAGAAATCATCCCACCTCCCACCAAAGTTATCTGAGATGTAGGTGTTGTCCTCTGGGATTTGTTCTCTATCTATCACACAAAACTAATTTTTTCAAAGCACCTGAGTCAGTTGAACGTTATCCAGAAAGAACACAGGTGAGAAACTCAAGAGGTGGAAATTGTATTTCAGGGGAGTTGACATTTGGTCAGTGATGCTGTTTTTTGGCAGGTGAGTCTCACCTGGTGGAAATGCATCCACTCAGGGGCTACTCTGTTATCTTCTGTGTGCCAGTATGGTCGTTTGCTGGACACGGAACTTGGCTCTCTCCGACTTTGCATCTCTGTGAAGAAAGATGGTGCCAAACAGGACAGTTCAGAGAGGTGACAGTTGGTGATGAGCTAAAGAGTTACCTGAAGGGGAATTTGGCAATATCTGGAGACATCTTTGGTTGTCACAACTAGGGAGAGGGTACAATTGGCCGGGGGTGCTGCTAAACGTCTTGCGGTGTACAGGAATCCTCCCTTTCCTCCTCACCCAACCAAAATACAGACAGTAGGCTTTCAATGTCAGTAAGCCTCAGGTGAAGAAACTGTTCTAGATAGTCAAGGAACCCTCAAAGAGGAGGGAACCTTTGGGCTACTAGGTAAGTATAAAAAAGAGCTGTTCATGCAAATATTCGTGGCAGGAGCATTTGAAAAGAGGAACTAGCAAGAACAAAGTCACTGGGACCAGAGTACACTGGAGGAAGGACAGAAAAGGCTGGAGTGGGAAAGATCAGCCCTGTGGGTAAATCGTGTAGGGTTTTGTGGCTGTCGTAGGAGTTATTCAAGTTGCTCAGCGGGCTTTTGAGGTAATTATGAGAGTTTGGATGTTGTTGATTGTTTTGAATTTTTCTCTTTGATTTTCTTTTCTACAGAATTATGGCCTAGAAACTGACAATATGAAGAACTTAGTTCTGAAACTGCGAGCCTCTTCTCACAACTTACAAAATTACATAAGTAGCCGGCGGAAAAGTCCAGCTTACGATGGAAACACTTCCCACAAGCCCCCCAATGAGTTCCTGACTTCTGTGGTGGAGCTAATAGGTGCTGCTAAGGCCTTGTTGGCTTGGCTGGACCGGTAAGTGATGCATGACCTCGACCATCCAGTCAGAAGGGCCCGAGCTGCACAGAGGCCTGTCCATTGTCTGGGAAGTGAGCTGGGGTCCCTTGCCTGTCCCTTCCACTGTACCAGTGCAGGAGATCTGGCTCAGTGGGGGGGTTTTTAGGTCCCTGTGGAAGCTCCTGAAAGGGTGAATAGTAGGAACAAATTAAGCTCCCCTTGGGGAAGGCCTGGAACCATATGAAGCTGTGTTTGACCTCTGAAGGCTCATTTCTGATGTGTTTTTATCTAGCACTTCTCTGCCTTTATTCTGTTTGGATTCCTGTTTTTGAGAGGAAGCAGTTGCATGACCCGTCTTTGAAGCCAGCCTGTGCTGTGGCCGTGCTTCTCCGTGTACGGTGCAGGATCCTGGTGCTGCTCGCCCCCCTTTATAAAAGAACATTTGTTGCTTTTTAGGGCTCCGTTTACAGGGATCACGGATTTCTCAGTAACCAAGAACAAAATCATTCAGCTTTGCCTGGACCTGACCACTACCGTGCAGAAGGTCAGTACATCATCACTGTTGCTTTCTGACATTGTTTCCTCCCTCTGCCCTGTCCTCTTCCTCACAGGGACCACGTGCTTTTTGCTTTTCTGTCCCTTGCCATTTTTTTCCCCATTTCTCGCAACTGGGGAGAGATGAAAGGCTTTTAATGAGATGCATTGTACAGATGGTTTCTGGAAAATAACCAGTGGACTTTACATCAAAGATTGCCTTCTTTTGTTTTTTTTTTAAAATAATGGAGCTAATAGGCCTGTACTTTCTCTAAACTGTATGAGCACTTAATTTTTTTAATAGAAGCTCTGGAGGAACTGCATGGCCTGAAGTTAAGGAATGCTAAGGAAGGAAGGAGCACGGGAAAGATTGAGGAGGAATTCAGGTTTAGGTATGGGGCGGGGTGACCTTCTTTGAGAAGGTGACGCTTGAGTAAATGGACTGGTGTGACTCTGTGCCTGTCTGGAGGAAAAGGGCTTCCTGTGTCGTCTTCGGGTGCTTTCCTGATGGTCACGGAAGTATTGATTGTTAAGAACTGATGGTAGAAAAGAAATGTCACCGTGAGAACTACAGATCCTGAGCTGTTCACCTCAGGAGAAGGCTCCCTGCCGACTCGTCACGTTTGCCCCTTCTGCAGGCCTCACACTGCCTGGCACATGAGAAGTAGTGATTTTTAAATGTGTGTTTAAACAAATGAGATATAATACTTTTGATAAATCAGCTGATGAGACTTTGTCACTTATCGGAAGAAATTCAGCCCAACTTAGGGGACACAAGAGGTATGGTTTTTGTTTTCCCCTTGGTGCTCATTGAGCGGGTGCTTCAGAGATAACCATGGGTTCAAATCCTACCTCTACACTAATTAACCCTGAGACCTTGGATGGGTCACTTAAAACTTAGGAACCTCAGTTTTTTTGTCTGTAAAATGGGAATACTAATATTTACCTTACCAGATGATTTGGCAGGATTTCTAGCAGTTATTGTTCAATAAGAAAAAAAAGGAAAAAAAAGTGTAATATAATGGCAAATCCAGAAACCTGCATACAAAGGAATAAGTGCAGTAGGCAATTTGGAAGAAAAGAAAAGTTGGGTTTTCTTTGGCAGGGAGAGAATTGGGGATGGAGCAAAAGAGCCAAACCCCCTCTACCCTGGGATGGAAAAGAAGCACTTCTTTCATTTACAAAGAATATTACTTAACCACATGTATGTATTTGTGTAAAATTAGATATAGAGATATAATGTAAAATGTTTTATTTTAAAATAGTAATATCTACCTCAAAAGATTGGTAGAAAGATAAAATGAGATAATATATGTAAAGTACAGTATCCATAAGAAATAATAGCATAGAGTAGGAAATATAAAAAAATCATGCCTTATACTGGTTTTCTGGAAACAAAGTTGATGATTTAAGGAGAGAAAGTCAACAAGTATATTGCTCTTTTTTTTTCTGTTTTTGGTTTTTTTTTTTTGGTTGTTTTTAAAATTTGAACAATTTTTAAGGATGGTCTGAAACTGGCAAAATATGAATATACATGGGAGTATCATTTTATGAACTTAGATTGGAAAGATGTTTAGCTCTTGTGAACATATGTTTTCTTTAGCAATTAGAGAACACAGGTGCCTTGGCAAGTGGAATGTTTGTGTGCACACAAATTAGAAATAACAAACTTGATGAATGAGCTGAATGCCTTTTTCTATATGCCGTGTGACAGCAGCAACAAGACTGAATGAGCCAGAAGACTTCACACTGTCTTCCAATGAGGAGAAGAATAGTTTTCTCCAGAACTTCTTGGCAGAAGGTCTCTTGACTTTTCCGGAAGAAACCTGTCTTTTCCATTTATTCCTTTTCTCTGGGAAATTTAAGGAATGAAAGTTGTGTCCTTCATCCAGTGACAAGGAACATGTTCTCTTTGGGTCTTACTCCTTTTGTCTCCATCTGTGAGGAGAGCGGTTTGCTTATGCTTCTGCTCCTTTTCTTCCCTGTGTTGTCATCCGCCCTTCTCTTTCTTGTCACGTTGTCTGCATCTTTCCGTTTAAGGATAATGTGTCCGTCTTCTGATCTGAAGGGTAAAGAGCTGCTGCTTTTTCCCCTGTGAGGAGACTGCACCCTTCTTGTAAGTGTGCCTCAGCTGCCATCCCACACCAAGTCCTCAGATAGAGTCCCTGTCCAGTTTTCAGGCTCTACCGTCCTACGAGGGAAACTCGGATGGGAAGGGCTGTATCTTCCGTCTGTCCCCGTGAAGTGGCAATGACATGAAAACTGCAGTCACAGGGGTGAGAGATGAAATGACAATGGCAGGCACCAGAGTTCCACTGTGGAAAAAAATTGGGGGGAATGAGCATTAGAAAGCCCAGAAGGACTGAACAGGAAGTGATATGGCCATGGAAGCAGAGGAAAAAGAAGCCATGAGAGCATTTATTGGGTGCTGGTTGTGTCTCAGGTGCATGTGACATCTTTGACATCTGTTACCACATTTACTTCTCAGCAGATCTCTGAGTTAGGGTTTATCATGCCTGCTTTACAGGAAGAGACAGCACAGAGAGGGTGACAGGTTGCTGAAGTCTCCTCCATTGGTAAGAAGGTAGAATGAGGAAGAGCCATGAAGGAAGGGGCACCCGATGGTGGCCCTGGCGGGGGGTCTGCCCAGTAGGCTGGCCTAAGTCTGCTGATCTGGGTGACCCAAGGGATATGACAGAGATCAGCTCCACTGCCTGGCTCCCGAGGGGTGACTTGGTTCCAGAGCTTCTTTTTCCCATTCCATTGCCTTTATGCCAAACAACATGAAGTCATGCCTGCAGCTGCTTCCTCCCAGTAGAAACGGGTGTGGGAACCTATGTTCATGGTGGCGGAAGGTAAAAAGGGGGCTCTTTTGCATGCTGACTGGAATAGTTTTGGGAGGCAGGAGAGTCCCTCTCACACCTTGGTTCCAATGCTGCATGGAGCCCATTTTCTTGGTGGCTTCTTGGATCTGTCAGGGAATTAAGTGTCAGGAACCACGAGAGCCCATAGCTGCCTTGAGTTGTGGGCTTTGGTATATCGAGAGGAGCCCTTTGCCTGTGGGTGATTATCTCAGGAGGGTGGCAGGGCCCATGTCATTTTGGGATTTATAGTAAAAAAAAATCATAAACACGTATGATTAGTTTTATTTCTAGCACAAGACAACATAAGTATTGTTTGCTAAAATTGGTATTTATTTAATAATTCTTTCTTTCCAATGGTTTTAATAGGGGTTGAACCGTGGTGGTAGTTGATGGCTTAGTTCTGTGCACAAGAGGGAGGAGGAACAGCACATTTTTGAGCTATGATTATTCTGTCTTACAGAAATTGCTTCTGTAGTTTGAGTTTATATCAGATTTACACATGTAAAAATACATTTCTAAACTTCTTTTTTAAAGTGTGTCCTTACTTGGCTGCTCTTTTCCTGAGAATCTGTAAATTTTGGGAGAAATGGAGTAGTATTGTTTCCCACATTTTTTAATCTAATAGAGATTTTTTTTTTTTTAGGATTTTGTTTATTTGACAGAGAGAGATCACAAGTAGGCAGAGAGGCAGGCAGAGAGAGAGGGGGAAGCAGGCTCCCTGCTGAGCAGAGAGTACAATGTGGGACTCGATCCCAGGACCCTGAGATCATGACCTGAGCCGAAGACAGAGGCCCAACCCACTGAGCCACCCAGGCGCCCTAGTAGAGAATTTTTTTAGGAAGACCCCAAAAATCTGATTACAGAATTGTGTAGGGTAGAGTATCATACATTTCTAACCCAGCCCCCCCCCCCACCCCATGATAGTAGAGAAATGACCTCAAATGACTTTCGATTGAAGTAAAAATCTTTGACAATTTCAACAGAGTTGATTTATATCTTTCATGTCCATGAAAGAATTAGAATGTCCTAGTTTGGGATTAGACTAGACTTAATGGTGCAAAAGAACTATAAAGAATCTAGTCCCCTTTTTTCCTGTGTACTGTGCCCCGTGGGTGGGAAACCTCTGCTGTAGACCAGTTCTAGAAGGTTAACTGTGAGAGTTTGACGTCAGCGGCTTCACTCTGACCACTTTTAGACAGGACAATGGTGACTCCTATCATCAGCCAACCAGGTTCGTACAGTTCTGAGTCTTTTGTTCTCAAGCTGAGTAAATAATGCTTTGCATTCCAGCCCTTTATTTAATGTCATCAATAGCATACCTCAAGACCACTTTTTTGGCAGTGTGTTAATGAATGTTTTGTTGAACCTTTTTCATTTATTAAGGACTGAGATATCTGATTTAATCTCGGTGGTGCTTAAAATAAACTTCTGTGGCTATGTTTACTCAAGCCCTTATTTGAAAGCTATTCTTATAGGCAGGCCCAGAGCTAAAAGATTCCTGGCTTGTTGGCCAGGGGCTGGCTGAGTGTGGGGTCACATTCAGGAGCCATTGTTCAGGTTTCTTGGACTTGACTTCTGGCTTACTGCTCTCTGCCCAGTCTAGATGGTCGGTGGGTTTCAGTTCAGTTATTTTTCATAGGTTTTCTGATTAAATAATTGGCCAAACGCATTCCTTGGATGATAAGCTCCTTTGGTCAGGAGAGGGCAGAGCCTTGGGAGGGGTTGGATGCCCCGCTCTGTGCCCTCTGAATTCAGTGCAGGACTCCTTGGGTTGCAGGGTCAGGGGCGTGCCAGCCACATCTTGGGCTCCAGGAAGTACCTATAGAGCTAAGCCAACAGTTTTTGGAAGTTTCTAGCTTTTACAGTTTTATTCTTCTTTCCTTCATTAGGATTGCCTTGTTGCAGAAATGGAGGATAAAGTTTTAACTGTAGTAAGTATACCTTTTAAAAATTACTGTAAAATTCCTTTCCCCAAACCAGTGGAACTCACATCAATTCGAGCAAGAATTCTGTGGCTAATTCCTTCAGGATATACTTTGAAATACTGGGTTTTGGGGACTTAAGGTCAAAAGGGAAGAATGAAAGTTATTTAATAACAAGAAGAAAATGACTACTGTGAAAATTCCTGTGCTTGGGTAGATGGAGGTCTCTTGTCTTCTAACATTTCAGTAGGTACAGTTATACTTAAATTACTAGCTAGGCTGATAATCAAGGTACACTGATCCACAGATTTCACTTTAGGAACATTTTGATTAAAAAAAAAAATCCTTGGCAAAAACCTTATGATGGAGGTGGGGGATGTGCTGTGATTGTTTAAAGAAATTTTGTGACTTAGTCATCTTTGCTTCCTCCCTTTGACATAAGCTGGCCTGTGCTCTTTTGATAAGGCCTTCCTCCCACTGATGTTGAGGAATTTAGCAATGAAACAGCTATAAATATATTTTCCATAAATAGGGAAGCTAAACAAATTGGGGGAATGTAAGAAGTGTCACTTCTTGGATTCTCCCCCTTGGAAAAAAAAAAATCCTCTTTGAAATTTCCTGATTTCTTTGGTGGCTTAATTTTGAAAGATTAGGTGAATCTGACTGGAGGAAACCACCACATGTAGCCATGGTTATTTTTACCTGGAGACCACTTACCAAGGATCTTCATGGCTCAAAAATTTTACCTTGTCAACGTTTGGGGTCGGAGAATGTGAGCCATCACTAAAAAGATCATACATCCTAAATATAAAACACAAATCTATTTTTTTTTTTTAGATTTTTAAAAATTTATTTATTTGACAGACAGAGATCATAAGTAGGCAGAGAGGCAAACAGAGAGGGGGAAGCAGGCTCCCTGCTGAGCAGAGAGCCCGATTCGGGGCTTGATCCTAGGACCTGGGATCATGACCTGAGCCGAAGGCAGAGGCTTTAACCTACTGAGCAGGTGCCCCAAGCACGAATCTATTTATTGCCTAAATTATAACAGGAGAAAATCTAGGTTAACCTTATGTTTGCTGATGAATGTTTAGATAAAACACCAAAGATAGGGGGCGCCTGGGTGGCTCAGTGGGTTAAGCCGCTGCCTTCGGCTCAGGTCATGATCTCAGAGTCCTGGGATCGAGTCCCGCATCGGGCTTTCTGCTCAGCAGAGAGCCTGCTTCCCTCTCTCTCTCTGCCTGCCTCTCCATCTACTTGTGATTTCTCTCTGTCAAATAAATAAATAAAATCTTAAAAAAAAAAAAAAAAACACCAAAGATAGAATCCATGAAAGAAAAACTGGCAAGGTAGATCTCCTTGAGATGGAACGCTTTGCTCCATGAAATGCAGTGTTAAGAGGATCCAAAGACAAGCCAAAGACAGGGAGCAAGTATTCTTAAAACACATACCAGATAAAGAACTTGTATCCAAAATATACAAAGAACTGTTGAAATGCAATAATAAGAAAATAAACCCAGTTAAAAAGTGGGCAAAGGATCTGAACAGACACCTCCAAAGAAGATAGGCATTTGACAAATGAATATAGGGAACAGTGTTCAGCATCCAGTTTCATTAGGGAATTGCAAATTAAAACAGTAGTGAGACACCACTACACACCTGTTAGAATGACTAAAACCCAAAACATGACAACAACAAATGTTGGCAAGGATTAGAGAAGTAGTTGATTGCTGGTGGGAATGCAGAATGGTACAGCCCCTTTGGAAGATACTGCAGGAGTTTCTTGGAAAACCAAGCCTACTCTTACCCCCTTATCTAGCAGTTAGACCCCTGGGTATTTACCTAATTACAGAAAACCTACACAGAATGTTATAGCAGGTTTATTCACAATTGTCAAAACTTGGAAGCAGCCAAGATGTCCTCCAGTAGGTGACTGTATAAACTGGCACATGTAGACAGTAGAATGTCATTTAGAATACTCAGGATATTCCAGTCACTCATAAAAAGAAATGATCTATAAAGCCATGAAGAGATATGGCAGAACCTTAAATGCACATCACCAAGGGAAAGCAGCCAAGCTGAAAAGGCTACATATCGTAGGATTCTTATTATTTGACGTTCTGGAAGAGGCCAAACCCCAGAGACAGTAAGCCGGTCAGTGATTGCCAAGGGTTCATTGTCAGGAGGGTGACGGAGGTGGAGCAGGGGGGTTTTAAGTAGTGAAATTAGTCTGTATGGTATATAGTGGTAGATACATAGCATTATGCGTTTGTTAAAACCCGTGGAACTATACACCCCAAAGAGTGCACCCTAATGGAAACTGGACTCTCTTTTGATAAAAAGCTACCAGTTTTGGGTCATTGGTTGTAACAGATGTACCATACTAATGCAGAACGTTTTGATATCTTGTTCTTATTAGCCATGTTATAGCTATTACTGGAAATTGTGTTGGGGTGGGGAAGGCAGTATAGGGAAATGCTGTACTGTGTGCTCAGTTTTTCTGTAAACCTAATAAAATTGCTTTAAAAAGAAAATCTATTAAAAAAAAAAAGCAGCTGCAGACAAAAAAAAAAAAAAATTCTTCTCGCCTTGTGAGTATTTGATAGGCACAGAATGTGAGTGATCACGAAGACATCATGCAGATGGCTGGGAAGAGGCGATTCTCCTCCACCGCCAAATGGGGGTTTCTGTGCAGTCTCTGCTTTTTAGTGGCCATAATTCTTGGAAGGGCTGTACGCTTTAAACACCCAAGTAGTGGCCCCATTTCTACAGATTGCAAATGCAAAGTTCACATGCCTTGGCTTCATGGAGTAGCATTATTAAAATAATTGCTGATGGGAGCTCAGGTTTGTAGGGGAAGTGCGTTTCTTTAAAATTCAGATTGAGATAAACTTGGTTAATGATTGAACCTTTCCTATTTGCCTCTCCCAACTTGAGGTCAAGGTTTTAAATGGCATCTGTGACAAAACAATACGATCTACTACGGATCCGGTTATGAGCCAGTGTGCATGTCTGGAGGAGGTTCACTTGCCCAACGTTAAACCTGGGGAAGGCCTGGTAAGAATTCTAGCAATACTTGCTTTCTTTTTCCTTTCTTCTTGTCTCTTCTCTTCTCTTTCCTCTTTTTCTTTTCTTTTCTTCTTTTAATTATTTTGAAGATTGATTTATTTGGGAGAGAGATTGAGAGCTTGAGAAAACGAGTGAGGGGAGGGGCAGAGGGAGAAGCGGACCCCCTGCAGAGCAGGAGCCTGACTGGGGACTCGATCCCAAGACCCCAGAATCATGACGTGAACTGAAGGCAGGGGCTTAACCCACTAAGCCTCCCAGGTGCCGGAAATGCTTGCTTCCTTTTCACATAATAACATACTATCATTTATTAAAGTTTTTTTTTTTCCCCAACTCCTTACTGCTTTTACTATGATTCTGAATAGAATTCAATTCGATTGTCTTCCATTATGCAGTTAGGAATTTGCCACCTTGAACTGTTGGTATGTTTTATGTCTTCGGTGTATAAAAATAAATACCGTTTTTAAACTATATTCTCATATCTTGAAGGAATTGTCTTAACAATTTTATTTTTAGGACTTGGCCATGCAGGGAGATATAAAACATTTACACAAAGGAAAGATGGTTTCTGGGTACAAAACAACATCTGCTCTGAAAGTCTGTATTAGCACTTAGGATGAATGTGAGAAGAGCCGGTGGAACAAAATGATTTCTTAAAAACAAGTTCAGAAATGTTTCATGAGCACTGTAGGAGCCCTATACGAACAGGCCCTGAGCGTACACACGGGCAGATTCCTTCCCTGGATCTGTGCCTCGGTACCTACATCTTCCAGTGGGGAGGCTACAGGGCTCCCTGATAAGCTTTTCAGGGCTGTAAGTTTGAGAGAGCTTGGTTTCCTCATCTGACAGAGGTGAACCCTAATAATTACTGCCTCACAGAGTTGTTGAAAGTATTAAATTAGATGAGGAGTGCTGGGTACCAGCTGCTGGACACATGGTTCCCGTGTAGTCATTGTTGGCTGTGCAGGTTCTGATGCTGGCACTGATGAGGAGGAAGGCGGCGGGGAGGAAGGCCTAGTGTGTAGGTAGCTGTGGGGAGACGCCAAGGCAGACTCCGCTCTCAGGAAAACAAAAATCAACTGAGTATCGACAAGTTCAGTCTTAGTACATAGCAATATGCATGTTGAGACTTCTTGGGTTCACCTGATGGATGATAGTAGATTAATCAGGGAAGACTTCCTGGAGGTGAGTTTATAGTTCTGGCTTGAAGCAGAGAAATACCCCAGACGGGCAGAAGTAGACTTGTTGTTTTCAGATGGAAAGTTCTATAAGCAAATGCTTTGGAAGGAGGAGTTGCATAGGTCAGGAGAAAGGGATTCCTCTGTGAGAGAAAGAAACAGGAAAGGAGAGGAATGGGGAGACCCTTGAAGGTGTTAGCGTTTGATGAGATTCTTACTACAGGGTGGTGTAGGTTGCTGAGCAGGACACGTTCAGGGTCCACATGATATCTGAGGAAGATCTACGTTATTGCAGCTTTGATATGTTATTGCAAATTCGATACTACTCTTTGCCCGGTCGACTTTTTTGTTCTTTCCCCCAATCTTATGAACATTTAATAAAATTTTTTTATGTCTGGTACATCAAACAGTGGAAATGTTTCCTCCATGGTATGGCATTTGCCTGTGAGTTTGCTCACCAGGCCCGTCAGCAGGAGTGCATTTGGCTTTACCCTTCCCTTAAAACGGAGCGGTGCCTGTTTCTGATTTACTCCCTGTGTCGTGTTGGTTAATAATCTTGGCTCGTGTATCCTAGTCTGGGTTGCTGGTGGCTTAAGCAAGTCACCCATGATGACTGCTGATCCCCCATTTATCTGAATATATCGTGTCACCCAGGAGAAGGTCAGGAGAGAACAGTCCGTGTTTGAAATGCCTCATTCATTCCGCGGGTCTGAGAAGGTGCCTTCCGAGTCCCCAGAGTTATGGGAAAATTCTCCGTGCCCAGTACACAAATTATAATACCAGAGAGATCCGGCTGCTGATTTCTTTCATGAGTGTTCCCTTTCTGAGCTCCCTTCACTGCTCCTTGGCTCTGGTTTCCCAGAGTTTCAGGCGGCTTAGAAATGCGTGTTGTCCCGAAGCGATTGCCTTTAATGTTTTATAAGATGAAGTCTCCCTGGCGGCTGTGTTTCTGAATGTTGGAGTAATGAGTTAATATGTTTGTGACTCCCTCTAGGGCATGTACATCAAATCAACCTATGATGGATTGCACGTGATTACTGGAACCACCGAGAACGTAAGTGCGCACATCCGTTAAATGTAAAAGCTGTCGTGTGTTTAAACAAATGTGACGCGTGGTCCCTATACTTTTCGTTCCAACGTGTTCATCCTATTTTATTATCTGCGGTGAGAGCGTGGGTGCTGTTTTGTTTATTTCTGTTGCTAGCATACTGCTTATCCCCAGCTGTTGGGAATTTATTATTTAAATTGTCTTTTATTGCTCTTGTTCCCATACCTTGCCCAGTTTTTACCCCCCACCCTTGTTAATTATTCCTTTGCACCCTGGAAGTGTTAACCCGTAAGTCTAAAAACAATGATCTCTTTGTGGTTGAAAACCACTCTTATAAGAACTGAAATTAGTAGCCGTATGTGTAAAATACAGTTTTTTGTTGTTGTTTAATGGAATTTAGATGGATCACCAGAGAAGCTATTTTGGGACTTTTACACAGTGTAGATACTTTTTACAGAGTTGTGTTTTGTAATATTTGGCATGATACTGAAATTTAGTACCCCCCTGCCCCCCCCACCCCCAATCTTTTGAATAGAAAAAGCAGGGCTGCTTTTCCTGTGAGAGTCTTTGTACACTGTTCACTTCCTTTTGGAAATGCTGCTCCATGAAAGGTTTTCTTGAGCCCCTCTAACATTTTGAATTTGTGAAAAGTAGAGCTAATTGAATGCTTTCTTTTTGTAACCTACAATATGGCTAGTTTTTGATGACATTGATATGGGGGTCGAAATGTTAGAATAGCTTCCTGGATCTGTATGAAAGAAGCATGTGTCTGTGGAACTAATCTGCTATTTAATCAACTAAGACAAGAGGAAATAATTTCTAAAAATAGAAGAAATTTGGTAGCTCCTCTGATCTGTTGGAAATAATGTGTTGAATTTTGAACTCGAGCTGCAGCGTCTTTTGATAAAATAAAACGGCATGATCTTTGATGGTTTGTGACACAAGCTTGATATTCGTAGCAAGAAAGAAGTGACATTGCTGAAGGCAGTCAGTGAATTTTAAATATGGTGTGTGGTTCTGGCAGAGGAATGAGTGGAAGATGGTGGTGTCTAAGCCTTCTTTGTCGAGCTGCTGTGAGAACACACTGAGAAGCGATAGGGATTTTTTTTGGCATATCACCTGATAGGCAGTAACAGCACGGGAAGTTCTGCTTTTAGGTCAGGGGTGGTGCAGAAGATGAAATGCGTAATTCATTACTTGGTTCATCCCTCATTCTTGTCAGAGACTTGGTATATTTCAGGTCAACCAAAATGAGAACATGCTTGTGTGCCACTCGGTACATTGTTTGGGAGTTGGAAGGATTCAGGGGGACGGTGAAGGTCATTTCAGTTTTTAAAGAGTGGAAGTTTGCATTCAGCAATTTAGTGATTGCCTTGTTTAATTAACCACCAGACCTGTATGGTTGCAGACTCTCCCTGGTCTCCTTAAAGCAGTTTTCATCTTGGATAGATGTGTAGTTCGCTATCCTGTTACTGCCAGAAGGCACACAGATTTCTCCTCTTCAAACCAGCCCCCCATCCTTTGGCTTTAAGGATGAGAGTTGAATGAGAGACGAAACAAGCTGCTTTTGAATACAGTGAAATGTCAAATGCAAGGGTACGTCTCCTGGAATTCCTACAAGACTCAGTAAGACTGGATGAGAGGTTCAGGGTTGACATGGATGTAGTTGATCCCATGCAGGATTATACAGAAGTCATCCTAGAGACACAGGTGGTTTCCATCTTGTGAAAGATCAAAAACGGGAAAACTTGTCTTATTCCTTCTGGCAATCCATTTGAGAATGTCACTCATTCTTTTCAGTCATTGAGCTTGTGTTCACGGAGTACCTGGAATGTGTGAGACACTTGCTAAATCTTACAGATGGGGTTGGGGACCGTAGGTAAGAGCCTACTTCTCCAGGGCTTAATCTGGGTATTTGACCCTAAATGCTGCATGTTTTACACTTAAATGGCAGTAGAAAATGCCAGCTGCCAGCTCTGGGACAGCCTTCCAGCTAGCACTTAACGGTTGTTGTGACTTTCAAATCAGAATGCTGGTTAAGTTTTGTATGTATGTATATATGTGTGTGTATGAATGAGAGAGTGCAAGCAGGGGGAGGGACAGCGGGAGAGGGAAAGAGAGACATCGCATCTCAAGCAGACTCCCCACTGAGCTCGGAAGCGCATGCAGGGCCCCAGATCATGACCTAAGCCCAAATCAAGTGTCCAATGCTCAACCTACCAAGCCACCCAGGCACTCCCGGTATTAGAATGTGTTAAAGGAAGCCTAGTGTTGTGGTTGGTAGTGGATGGAAATCACCCATTGCATTCCCCGTGTTTATCTTGGCCTCCAGGCTGCAGCAACGCCCGTAGGTTATCTTAGGCCTCCAGTCCATTTTGGGGGGAGGTTACCCGAGAAGTCAGGATCACTCCAAGGTCAGCCCAACAGTATCTAGTGATTCTCAATGACTTCTTTTTTGAAGTTGTCCAACACCTTGACAGGATCTCATCCATACTTCTGTTCCCTACCTCTGAGATGATGTGGGAATTCGATTAGCCTCTGAAGAATGGATGCATTCTTCTCCAGGTCATCGCCCTTTTGCAGAAAACCAGAACAAGCATCATTTTTCAGTAGTCTGGCTCGTGGTGAGAATAGGCAAGAGTCACTGCCCCAGGGAGAATTTTGGTATCAAGCTCTCTCTTTACCAGTGTTCTGCCAAACACCTCTCTTCATCACCTGGTAGGATATTTGAGAAATGAATGCATGAGGATCACTAGGAAGGAAAGTCAATTCAGGACATTTAGGATTGGTTTTTAAGATTGCACATCCATAAACAAGAACATCCTAGCCTCAGAACCATCTTTTAAAGTGAAGCTTTACCTTAAGTGAACCCTAAGCCGAGAAGATTATCTAGGCTGGACTGATTCTGAATGGACTTATGGAAATTGGTCTCTAACTATGGGTTAAGCATCTGCCATGGAGGGGCAAAAGGGAGCCTAGACACATTCTGTTTTTTTCTTTCAGGGCCTCAAGAGAAAGAGATTGAGGTAGACTATCTCCCTGAGGTACCCACGGTGCAGGTCTCTCAGGGAAGACACTGCTGGTTGTTATGGTGGCAGGAAAAATAACTCTCAGTTCCCTGTGCCTTGCGTTGGCCCTAGATACATTGAAGGGATAGTTTGTACAGTTTAATGCTATTTGCTCATTTCTCGTTGAGCCTGTCCCAACAGTTGAGCAAGAAGATTCAGCCAAGGATGTCTTGTGTTTGGTTCCCATCCTCTTGACTGTGTTCAGAGGTGCTGCTTTTTTTTTAAAGAAAAATAATTATAAATATGTCAGAAGATTCAGTTGGTTACATAAGTTACCAAATAAAATACTCCGGCCTCGAGAACATTAGATTGTAATTTGAAATCAAGGTTTTATCCTTTTCTTTGCTTTTGCTCATAGGAGACACCTTAAACTCAGAGAGTGCTAGTTTCATTAATTGAACAGAATATTGTGGACAAATATTTGAGAAATAGATTATTTGTAGATATTTATATGCACACATAAGTGGAGAGAAAGCTATATATATATATATATATATATATATATATATATATATATGCAGATTTGTAGCAAAGTATTATTGGGCAGAATCAAAATCTGGACTTCTGATACTAAAAACACATTCATTTTTAGATTCAACCAGAAAATGACAAAAATTTAAGTTTGTATTCTCTAAAGAAGTACATTAAATTAAATTCATTTTCTTTAAAGAAGTACATTTTCCAATGTCACCATCTTTCTGTGCTATAATAGCATTGTGATGATGCGTAAAACAAGGTTGAGTAGACAAGAGTTCGTTTTGATAATTGCTTAAAAGGAGATGTGAACATCACCATAACAATGGTTTTTACGTGTTAAGCAGTTGGTCAGCTTTTACAGGACTAATTTTGATAGGGATATACGTTAGATGAACCAAAGAAAGCCTTTTTTATTAGTTCACTGTGTCGCATTATGTCCCACTCTTCCTGATGGGTTAGGTGGACCTGGCAGCATGTCCCACTCTTCCTGGTGGGTGGACCAGGCTGTTGGAACGGACAGATGGTCTGGACCAGCCAGCCATTCATCAGGTGGGGAACATGAGTGCCCACCCCCATGGCAGGCTTGACAGACCATATTGTCTTGGGATTGTCTCATAAGTGCTTCATGTCATAGTTCTGGAGAAAATTGTATTTCCACTCCTCATTGTCTGCAGAAGAAAGGAGGAGGAAGAAATAGAAGCAGAAACAAATAGAAGATTTAAAAAAATAAGACAGGTCTCTGTGTTTGTTCCTAATAGTCTCCTGCAGACAGATCTCAGAAGATTCACGCTGGTGATGAAGTCATTCAGGTTAATCAGCAGACCGTGGTGAGTTGGTTCATTGAGACTTAAGACTTATATTCCCCTCTAGCGCTTTTAACTAAATCCAAAACCATTTTGCTTGAACTTTTGAAATGTGTGACTTTCATCCAATTTTCCATAGTTCTAAGTAGTGCTCAGATGGACACACTAGTGTCTGCTTACTTGCTCACAACTGATTTCCTTGGAATAAATTCATAGATTTGACTTTTCATAACTCACAAGGGAGTCCCTTCTCCTCATTTTCTTTCTTTGAAGGTGGGATGGCAGCTAAAAAATCTGGTGAGAAAACTGAGAGAGAATCCTACAGGAGTCGTATTACTGCTTAAGAAGCGCCCCACGGGTTCTTTCAACTTTACCCCTGCTCCCCTGAAAAACCTCCGGTGGAGACCGCCCCTCGTGCAGGTATCCGTTATTGGTTGTAAACCTTTTTCTTTCTTTTCTTTCTTTCTTTTTTTTTTTTAAAGATTTTATTTATTTATTTGACAGACAGAGATCACAAGTAGGCAGAGAGGCAGGCAGAGAGAGAGGGGGAAGCAGGCTTACCGCTGAGCAGAGAGCCCAATGTGGGGCTCGATCCCAGGATCCTGGGATCATGACCTGAGCCAAAGACAGAGACTTAACCCACTGAGCCACCCAGGCGCCCCTGTAAACCTTTTTCTGCTCTCTGCGCATGAACCGTGTTGAGGATCAGATTTGTCTCCAGAAAGAACAGTTACCATTTGATGGTGATCGGCTTCAGGAGTTTGTGTATGCGGAATCATTCTCTAGTCCTACTTCAGTGAGAACACAGGTTCTAGATTTTGCACTCGCCACATGTGACTGTTTAAATGATTAAATAAAATGAAAAGTCCATTTCCTTGGCCTCATTAGCCACACTTCAGAGGTCTGGTAGCCTCGTGTGGCTAGTGGCTGTCATCATCACTGCAGAAGTTCGTTCTGGTCCTTTTCCCCTCTCCTTTCAAACATATTTTAAAAAAAAAACATTTTTTTCTTAAGATTTTATTTATTTACTTGAGAGAGAGACAGTGAGAGAGAGCACATGAGCGAGGAGAAGGTCAGAGAGAGAAGCAGACTCCCCATGGAGCTGGGAGCCTGATGTGGGACTCGATCCTGGGACTCCAGGATCATGACCTGAGCTGAAGGCAGTCGTCCAACCAACTGAGCCACCCAGGCGCCCTCCTTTCAAACATATTTGACGGTACACGCTTTGAGCACGAACCCTGGAGAGACCACCTCGGGTGGAGTCCTGCCAAGGCAGGGCTAGGGATGGTGGGACTCGGCCATCCAGCGGGGAGTGGAACCACTGCATTGTTTAGTTCAGAGCTGGCAGACTCGAGTGATCAGCAGCAGCAGACTGACTTACAGCCTCGTGTTGGAGACTGTTGTGTAATTCCGTACGAACAGTGCACTCCCTTTTCCCCACAGCTGGGTGGAGTGTGCTCAAGGGCCAGACCCCCTTCGGATATCATTGGTCCTTAGTGTTTATTTCTTAAATCATAAATATAAAAGCAATGACATCTTAATGCCCTTTTTATTTTATTTTATTTTTTTTAAAAGATTTTATTTATTTACTTGACAGAGAGAGATCACAAGTAGACAGAGAGGCAGGCACAGAGAGAGAGGGAAGCAGGCTCCCCACTGAGCAGAGAGCCCGATGTGGGACTTGATCCCAGAACCCTGAGATCATGACCCGAGCCAAAGGCAGCGGCTTAGCCCACTGAGCCACCCAGGCGCCCTTAATGCCCTTTTTAAAGACTGAGATTGTAATTTATGTGGAACCGTCTGCCATTTTACGGTTCATCTTCAATGGGAGGAATGGTAGTTGTCTCAGGCTCTCAGTTTGAACCCTCTGTGATACATACAGCATTGGAAATACACCTACATGTGTACCTCGATGCAGGGTTTAGAATAAATAACAGGGGCACCTGAGTGGCTCAGTGGGTTGGGCCTCTGCCTTTGGCTCAGGTCATGGTGTCAGGGTCCTGGGATTGAGTCCCGCATTGGGCTCTCTGCTCGGTGGGGAGCCTGCTTCCTCCTCTCTCTTTCTCTCTCTATGCCTGCCTCTCTGCCTACTTGTGATCTCTCTCTGTCAAATAAATAAATAAATCTTTAAAAAAATAAATAAATCTTTAAAAAAAAAATAAGTCGGATATGGAGTAAGGAGGGACACATAATTAAAATCACTTCTTAAATAATAACTGATAAATAAATGATTTATAAGTCAATTCTTATAAGTAATCATCTCTTAAATAATAACAATATCAATCACACCCCAACTGTGATGGGGCAATGCCAGTGAAAGACTCATGCCAAGAGGTCATTTGGAAGAAGCATGGAAAAGACTCACAAAGCAGCACAGCCTAGTGGTTAGACAGGGGGCTTAGAGTTCAACTTCTCCAGTTCGAATCTCAGCTCTGCCACTTCTAACTATGGGATCTCTGATAAGGTATTTAATCTTTCTAAACCTTACCCCTAATTATTGGTATTTACTGTGAGAGAAAGCTGGGGCAACTGAGTGGCTCAGTTGGTTAAGCATCTGCCTTCGGCTCAGGTCATGATCCCGGGGTCTCGGGATCGAGCCCCCACATTGGGCTCCCTGCTCAGTTGGGAACTGGCGTCTCTCTCTCTCCTTCTGCTTCTCCCCCTGCTTGTGTTCTCTCTCTCACATGTCTGTGCATTCTCTTTCTCTCCCTCTCTCTCAAAAAATAAATAAATAAAAATCTTAAAAGGCTTTGGACTAAGGGATGAGGAAGGCAAGCAAAGCAGGTGTGCAGTGTGACATTGCACCTGGCTGGTGATACTAGTGACAGAAATTAGAGTCGGGAAGGCAGAGATGGTGGGTCTTCTGAGAATCACTGAGTCGGAAGTGGGGGGGGACAGTTCAAGTGCCTGTGTTCAAGTGTAAGTGGAAGCTGTTTTTAGGTACAGGCTAGAATTAGTCCCTTGATGTCTGGAAATTCACTTCAGAAGGGCATGCTTCCCTCCTCTCTGGCTCTGTCCACCTTCCTGCCAAGTCCCACTGACTGTGCAGTTTGGGGACCAGTTGATGGTGAGGGAAGAGATACCTCGTTTTGCTTCTGACCCAGGGGTAGAACCAGCATCACAACTGAGAGGCCGTTTTCATAGCTTAGCTACAAGTGTATGACGGGTCGAGGATAGTTGCAGAATATAAATTCTGGAACACTGACACTCCCTGACATTGCTGTGTGTCATTCTCCAGGCTTCACGCCTGGGCACCCACCTCTTGTGGGAGTGCGTTTCTTTCATTCTTGTCACCATCATTAATGTTGCCTGTCCCTGAGAAGGTATCCTCGTTGGTTTTAGGCCATCATCCTGGTAAATGAGAGTTCTTCTTATAGTCGGCATCATCAATGCTGGAGCCCTTGGAGAGCGCCCACTCTGTGCCAGTGCTGTACTGTACTGCTGACACTTGTGGGGGCCCTTGAGGCTGTTTTCAGCACTTTTTTCAGACACTGTTAATCAGTTCTATATTAAGTAGAGTTGACTGTGTTGGTGGCCACCATCCAGATTGTAGGGATCGTGTCACAGGAGACTAAAGACTAAGCCCCCATTTCTCTTGAGTCTGGGGGTCTCCCCCTAAAACAGGCCTGTCACTGTGAGTACATTCCAGTCCTTTCAGTCCTTAAATATAGCTCGTGGTCTCACTTGGGGGGGTACTGTGGGGTCTTGGGTCACCATCCTGGCTGGATAGGGTTTGAGGTACCAGGGGCCAGGCACAGTTCTCGTGTGGCCGTCACCACCCACTGGCCGTCACCAGAGGTCTTTATGCCTCGACTCTGGGATTTTGGAAGCCTTTCTTTACCCGCCAGAAAGTGGGTCATCATTGTTAGTCTATAGAAGAAATAAGACTTGAAGGTCTCACATAAGATTTTAAAAAATAGGTCCTTTTGAGCCTAATAACATAATTAAAATTAAGCTGTAAGGATTTTAAAGTTCTAAAATTAACTTGTATGGATGTGTGACAAAAAGCGCATAAGGTTGTGCACTTACCGTGTGACATGCAGTGTGCTAAGCCTATGACGTGTATCGTGTCACTTAATTCGCCTTCTGTGGGTGCTATTCTTGTCTCGTTTATTCCCGTCTTATAGATGAGGCACAGAGAAGGTGAGCGGTTTGCCCAGAGATACACAGCTAGTGAGAGCTGTAGCCAGGATAGCCCCTGGACGGAGGCTCTTATGCATGGTAGCATCGCTCCTAATTTGTATGAACTCACGTGACCAGGGTGGGCCACAGCCCAGTGCAGGAGCTGCTGTCAGGATGGCTGTTTTTTGAGGAGGAAACAGACAAGGGTATTTAAGCGATTTGCTCAGAGATAGAATCCTAACCTGGCTTCCAAGCCTCTACTTTTTTTTTTAAAGATTTATTTACTTATTTGCGAGAGAGAGAGAGCGCGCAGGCATGCAGATGGGTGAGTGGGGAGGAGGGGCAGAGGGAGAGAATCTTTCAAGCAGACTCCATGCTGAGCACAGAGCCCCATGAGGGGCTCGATCCCACGACCGGTGCCTTTGTGACCTGAGCCAAAACCAAGAGTCAGTTGCCCAACTAACTGAGCCACCCAGGCACCCTCTTCCCTCTACCCCCAAGCCTCTACTTCTTCCTACACATCTAGTCTTTCAAAATGCCCAGTTGATTCTGAGTGTCTCAAAGACTACGCATTGAGTGTTGCTAATAGTTGTAAACACACGAATGATGCTGGCCCTCGGTGTTGGCTTTGGGGAAGGAGAGTTACCCAAGAATAATCTCACCTCTGCCCTGTGCACTGGCCTCTATTTCAGGCCTCTCCTCCACCCACGACAACCCAGTCCCCTGAAAGCACTATGGATACCTCGCTGAAGAAGGAGAAGCCAGCCATCCTGGATCTTTATATCCCTCCTCCGCCGGCCGTGCCCTACTCTCCCCGGTATGTCAGCATCCGTTGGCGGTGTGCATGCCCGTCTCCTGTGTGTGGAGATTTGAGTGGCGGTATGAAGGCCATGAGGATTTCAAGGGCAGAAGCTGATGCACTCCAGGGTGACAAGGCTAAGTCTTGAAATGGCAGTTGTTCTATAGAGTGTGGTCCTGGGAGTAGGGCTGGGAGGAATGGGTGAAGGGGGCGGGTCACAAGGTCCAGACTTCCAGTTACAAGATAAGGAAGTTGTGGGACATCACGAACAGCACGGCGATTATAGTTAACAGTATTGTACTTTATACCTCCAAGTTGCTGAGAGAGATTTTAAAAGTTCGCATCACAAGAATCGAAGCATTTGTGACTGTGTGAGGTGATGGGTGTTAACTTTTTGTAGTGATCATTTCACAATAGGTACATGAATCAAGTCATTATGTCATACACCGAACATGAGCCCAACATTCTATGCTAGTTATTTCTCAATAAAACAGGGAGGGGGATGTGTGATCATTTAGGGAGAAATATAGGGATGGATCCAGGTTTCATGGGTCTTGAAACTATATAGTTTGATGGAGAGGAGACTCTCTAGGTAGAGAAAGCAGCCTTCTTGGGAATGCATTGTTTTAGCTCCTTCTGGAACACCAGAAAGGGCTGTTGGGGGGTCCCTGAAGCTGAAGTTTCATTATGTATAAGGTCAGATCATCTCTGGGGAGGAAGATAATACATGTTTTTGTGCGGCAAGTTAAAGGTAAGCTGTAGTTGGGGGTGAATTTGTGTTCTTCTTAGGACTTAAGAAATGTGGATGGAGATGTGGTACTTGTGGTTGCGTGTGTTTGTGTGTCTCTTCGAAGTTCTCCTAGAAGACATTCTTAATTGGCACATGGAATAATGAGGCTAGCCATATTAGCTGTTCCTTGGGGGATTATTTAGGTGTGAAATGCAGGTTTATTTGTATCAGTTTACCTATTTACGGAGAATTTAACTCATTTATTCAACAGAAGTGTAGTGAGTGGGAGGCCTGCATCAGCATCTTACACAAAACAGATGCGGTTCTTACCCCCGGAGAACTGCCAATGTCTTAGTCAGCTGTTCAAGAATAAATGGAGAAATACATAATTATGGTATCATATTTCATAAGAAAAAGTTCAGGCTGAATCTTACAGTGATATGTTACTTGATATTGGAAGTGTTTTGTTGTTTTGTTTTTGTTTTAAGCTGAGTGTTTGAATCTGTCCTGTTTCTTCCCTGGGCACAAGGAAAAATGAACATCGTTTTCCTCTCCCTGGCTTTGGGCCACCTAGAACTTAGTACAGCGCATAGAGAACCTTAGCTGATCATAGGCATCCTAGTTGGTAGATGGGACCGTTCCCTGTCTTCACAGACCAGAGTCCTGTGGTCATAGGATCTTCAATGCGTTTCAAGTGACAGGTAGTTGCCTTTGCACATGGAGGGCACAGTTTCACTGATGACCTGTGTGTGGGTGGTTTTACAAGAAACCAGGAGGCCACTCCCTAACCCTGAACTCTGAATGTCCTTGTCTGGGTGTCCGTGAAGGGTCACAGAGCAGTGGCAGGGAAAAGGGTACTTGCATAGTAAAGGGGAAAGCGAACTGGAGCTTTTAAGCCCAGGGGAGACACACATGCACACATGATACATAGGTACACGTGCATACACACATATACTTACACACCGTTAATGAAGGATACCTTCAGAGGAATGAAACATGCACATGGCTATGGAGAACGAGAGGTGAGTCTTGAGAGCTTTGTGACTGGGGCAGTTATAGGCCAGGGTTAAAAGTATAGAAGGAGATGGATTTGTAGAAGGGAAAGGGGGGTGCACAGGCAGGAGGTTCACTGGGAATACCAAGCAGGCAAAGCTGATCTTTAGATTATTTTTGGACTCAGTTGATGTTGTAATTTGTCTTGTAGTTTTTGCAATGATCACCTAAGAGAATTTTCTAGGTTCAAAAAAATGTAACTAGCTGGTAACTTGGATTCAACTAGAATTAAGTTTTAGGAAAGCTGACATGTACAAAGAATTAAGTTGGAGTCCTTAAGCCACACTTTCCAGTTTCTGTAGGGAGTTCAGAAAACAGACACTCTCCACTGGGTATGATAAAGGCGCCTTTGTATTTTTTGACATAATTTTCAAACCTAACAACTCCATTATACATCCAGTGTCTTTTCTGCTAGATCTTGGCAAAGATACTACTTTGGGCATCAGAAAAATGGCTCAATCATACTTTCACTTGTGATTTCTATAATAAATAGGAGATTCAGATAAGAAGTACAGGAAACCAGAGCTGTCTTTTCAAAGCTGTATTTATACTCTTTACACATATCTGGGAAAAAAAAAAAGTGATTTTCCTTTATTTAGTAGGATCATGCTATTTACTCTTACGTAATAGGATTTCTGTGTATTGGAGGGTAACAGAACGAAAAAGGAATGCTGCTTCCTGTAGTGGAAAGGAAGATTAAAATTTTCTTACGTGTGTGTGCTGGAGGAAGTATGTCCTGTAATTCTTCTGTAGGAGAGGATCTTTGTAAGCGACTTAATTATTGCCCACTGTCTTCCAGGGATGAAAACGGGAGTTTTCTTTATGGAGGCTTCAGTAAGTGTAAACAGCCATTGCCTGGTCCTAAGGGTTCCGAGTCGCCAAATTCCTTCTTGGACCAGGAGAGCCGAAGACGGAGATTTACCATTGCTGATTCTGATCAGTTGCCTGGGTATTCGGTGGAAACCAATATTCTGCCCACAAAAATGAGAGAGAAAACTCCATCTCATGGTACATTTCTGCCTGTTTGTTTTGTTCTGCTGTTTGTTTTTCCTCCCTCCCCTACCCCCCTTCCTTATTTGGAACTGTTGGATGGATTTGGCAGACTTGCAGGGTAATCTGAGGAAAACATAAACCTCAATGAAATTCTAAGTATGAGACCTTTATTCATCTCTCCAAAGCGAAGTCTTGTTGAATCATTACTCGCTGCCTGGCATCAAAGCCCAGTGGAGTGAGATCATGTTACGGTTTTAACTTGCAGGGCCTGGTTTTTAGCGTGGAACGGCTTTGCTCGGTAGACAACACAGGCTTGAGTTCGGCCGGCCTGTGTTCTCACTGCTTGCCACGGAAATGGGAGGCCTGGCGGTACTTTTCTTAGTTTACAATAATGTTATCACTTAGGTTTAAGTGAGTGTGATATGGGGGAGTCTTAAGTTATAAATAAAAGGAAAGATGCTTTAAGGTCCACAGACTCTGTCAACTTGTCGTGTCCTTCCCTTCCCTTTGAAGGCAAGCCCCGACCTTTGTCCATGCCCGCGGATGGGAGCTGGATGGGGATCGTGGACCCTTTTGCCAGACCTCGAGGTCATGGGAGGAAGGGTAAGTTGAAACAAACCCAAAATACACCAAACCGGAATCAAAAGGGCCATGGCCCTCACTTCAGCCCTGTTCCTAGTTGTGCTATAATAACCAGATAGAGGATCCCAGCCTGAGTCCTGTCCCTTCATATAAAACGTCTCTGAGGCCCTACCTGTTCCTGGAATGGCAGAATTATATTACCCTAGTTAGTGACTGTGAATCTTCTCATTAGCATCGTGTGCTCTAAAAAGGTTGTGGGGGCGCCTGGGTGGCTCAGTTGGTTAAGCCTCTGACTCCTGAGTTCAGCTCAGGCCATGATTTCAGGGTTCTGGGATCGAGCCCCACCTCAGGCTTTCTGCTCAGTGGGGAGTCTGCTTCTCTCTGACTCTCCTTCTGTGCTCTTTCTCCCTCCAACAAATAAATAAAATCTTAGAAAAATAAATAAATAAAAGGAAGAAGAAAAAAGTTCTGGAGGCTCAACTTCCACAGTGAACAACCCCTCACAGCTCCCCGGGCCTTGGTAAAGTTCCTCCCTCACGAACCTGAATCACCTGGAGCAGAATAAAGCAGGAAAGGGAGAAGATGTCTGTGGAGTAAGGTCCAGGATACCCTTAACTGGCATATGAAAGTCTGTGGAGCAGTCAGCAGGTGGCAGGGCAGTCTTTGTTTAGATTTAGAAATGTCAACATCTTCATTGCTGTTCTCTTGGGCTTTTAATCCCTGATTTAGCCTTTTACTTCCTTTTAGAAATGAGAGAGGTGGTGGGGAGTGTTAAGTCTGAAAGTGGAGACATACTTGACCTCCTGTTTCACCTTCCATAGTTCTGTCGTAGGATTGTTTTAGAATGAAAAGATGTCTGTCCGCGTGATGGGCACTTAAAAAAAAAAGCAGCTTTCTTGAGAGAGGACTCACATACCATAAATCTGCTTACCCTGTTAAAGTGTACAATTCAGAGGTTTTTAATGCATTCATGGAGTCGTGTGTCCATCAGCACTGTCTAATTCCAGCATATTTTATCATTTCAGAAAGAAACCCCTGAGGCAGTCACTCCTCATGCCCTCCTCCCTCAGCTCCTGGCAGCCACTAATCTACTTTGTGTCTCTGGATTTTTGTACTCTTGAGTAGACTCCTGCATTATGTGGCTCTTTGACAATGGGCACTTCTTCAAAGCAACTACCCCTTTGGTTAACAAAAACGAAACAGGCATACTGAGAAACATCTAGAAGACAGGAGAAAATAAAACTCCACTGTCTTCTGCTTCCCCAAACTAGACATAATCAGTCTGAATGTTTTCTGATGTTATACACTTAGAAAAAATGTGCAAAATGGAAGAAATAGATTTTTGACAGTACCGTGAAAGGTGACTTACTCAACACATGTATGTTTTCTGTAGCAACTGCATGACATCCTAACATCCATGTCAGGGCTCTAGCATGTACTCACCCAGGCTGCTGCTGCTGGACACCTCCGCCGGGTGTGTGCCCCCCCCTTCCCCCACGTTGAGCACCCATGCTGCACTAAGCATCTTGTCCCTAGATCGTCATAATTTCTGGGTCAAAAGAATGTTACACGTGGCCAGACTGCCCTGCATTTTAGGTTTCTCTTCAGTTTCCTAACTATCTCGCATCCCCCCCCCCCCCCCCCCCCCCCCACCCCCCCCCCCCGCCCCGCCCCCAAGAGCGGTGTACTGGCATTTAGGCTGGGACCATTCTTCCTTTTTTGGAACTGTCTTAAGCATGGCTGAACCCTTTCTGTTAAAGGTGAGTGACAGTGCCTGCCCTATACTGAGGGTGTCAGCCCAAGGCACCCCCACCTTCCAGATTGCTCGTTAGGGGAGACTTGGGGATAAGAACCACTGTCCCGGTGCCCACAGGCATTGAACAAGAATAGATCGGGCCTTAAGGAGTGCAGGCTGAGACAACCTTTTCGCTTTTTTTCCCCCTTCAATTTCGAGTGAAATGTTACGAAAATTCTAACACTGCTAAAGAAGTGTGGGCCCTCCGATTCTGCCCTGCCCTTGTGTTGCCTCTTGGGTTGTAGAAGCAGACTTAGATGGACTCCTTCCACTTCTACTTTCTAAACATCCAGTGGGGTGCGCCTGGCTGGGTGGGGGGAGGGCGGGGTCTGGGACGCACCCCGAGGGCACCGGGTCTCAGCACGCTGCCCGCCTGGCTGAGCTGGACGGTGCTGTGGATTTTAATGGACTCGTGGGCTTTGTCTGCAAACAGGTGAGGACGCCCTGTGCCGGTATTTCAGTAACGAGCGGATCCCCCCCATCCTGGAAGAGCGCCCCTCGCCCCCGTACCGCTTCTCCAGGCCCCCAGCGGAGAGGCAGCTGGTCCGCGGCGCGGACTACGTCCGGGGGAGCAGGGGCTACCTCGGTTCGGATCTCCACGGCAGCGCCACCATCCCGTTCCAGGAGGAGGGGACCCGAAAGAAGCCGGTCTCCTCGGCGACCAAGGCCTCCTCCACGGAGCCGTCGCTGCTGGTCAGCTGGTTTACTCGCCTGAAACTCTTGACTCACTGAGCTCCGCCCTCCTCGGACCCGTCCCTGGCCCCCGCCCCCAAGTGCCTTGCTTTTTCCGTTGACAACCTGTTCCGGTTTCCATCCACAGTATTACATCGTGACCTTACACGATTTCATTGTTTGTTTCTTTTGGAAGTTGTATACTGCCCTTCTCGGACTTTGGAAGTGATTGGATGGGGACAGATCACGGAGGATCTTAGGTGTTGCCTTGTGGAGGCCGAAGGAGAGAAATGAGTCGAGTCTGCTCCTCTTGGCTTCCTTAGGGCGGGAACACGAAGACACACACTGTACACTGGGGCCTGTGCCTGGAATGTTTTGGTCGTGATGAGGAACTGGGCCATGGTGGTGTTGGGGGTGGGGCTGAAGTTGGTGGCCCTGTCACACGGAGGCCTTGGTTTGTGGTCCATCTTCTTCACCTGAAAAAGCCAGTGGAGAAAACATTTTTGTTTTGATTTTTCAAGCTACATACCCTGTTTGTAAGTGTAGCGGCTTTGACTTTGAAATAACATGTGGCATGCATTTCCTGCTGTTTCAAAGAAGTGGTTTCAGTAAGTGTAGGCCTGTTGCACTTGGTTATTCCCTTTTCGTAACAATCTCAGTATGTAGGTCAGTTAACACAGAAACACATGAACACATTTAGGTAGGGATTACTACACACAAAGAAGTTTATGATTATTTGTGAGGGGTGTCGTTGTTGTTATATATTATTGTCTTTAAGGGAAAAGAAGCTATAAGATGTGCTGACAGCCAAAGGATCATTTCAGAAAAATGAAGCAACAATATTTAGGTTTATGAGAGATACAGCAGTTTGCATTTTGACTGTGTAAATTCTGTCTTCCAGGAAAAACAAACAAACAGGCAGTTCTTCAAAATTGTACATATTTTGCAAAATAGAAATCTCTTGGAAAGTCTCATGGTCACTGATTTTCAACTAGCATCAGGTATTTTGGAAAAGTGTGTCAAGATATTAACTCTTGTTTAAACTGAATGTATGATATTTTGTTAGAACAGAAAAGTCCTATCTTGTTAATTTAAGTGTTTTAAATATAGTTGTATATTTTTCTTACTCTTAGTCACGTGTAATTGAAGTATTTCTGCTTTGCATCCTGCGTGAAGCTAATGAAAACGAGGGTTCAGGGTGCTTTCCGATTTACAAGTGACCCCCCCCAGGCTGCTGCCTCTATGGGCGCTATTGTTAGAAAACAAAATAAACCCTCCCAAGCATTTTGGGATTTTTATGGTTTAGAAGTGGGGGTGTTGAGGAAGCATCGTATAGTGACAGTTACATCCGGGGAATTTTCTGAGGTATATTCCTAGGCCGAGCTGGTATTCCCTGCTCAAAAACACACACCGCCCCCCCCAACACCAACACCTCTGGAATTGTTTACTTTTTGCTCAAGTGCCTGAAATTCAACGAATTAGAGCTTCCCTGCAGTTAGTCAACATCTTCCTTTTTAAGTGCCTCTGGTGAGGCTGAAGGGATTGAAGGCAGTTGGGCTCCTCCTGTCAGCCTCCGAGGGAGCTGCCGCTGAAGGACAGAAGAGGCTTGGAATGCATGATTCATTGGGTGCTTTAAACACAATGTAAGGGCAGAGCTTGGTGGGGAGGTCTGGTAATAAGGCTCTGGAGACTAGTGTGGAAGCTATGGAAAAGGAAGGGCACCAGCCTTGGCCTATTTTACTGTTAGCTTGAGCTGGCTTTATGCCCAGAAAAGGGGGCGGCAACACTTCCTCTCACTCCCTGGATTTAGGAGGATTCTTAGTGCTCTTCAGCTGAATAATGAGTTAAGTAGCTTTGGAGGTCTTAGCTGGAAGTTGGCCCCTTTTCTGTGGAGAAAATGCCACTTGCGATCGGATGACCATCCTCAAAAATGCATTTTCAGGAGTCTGCCTGAACTACAGACAGTGCCCAGCTTCAGTTCCTGCACCACATGGGTGTTTCTGTGACTTTGTTCCCTCAAGCCCTAATAGAAGACCAGAGAAGCTTCTGGGTCCTCTGCCTTTATTCTGTCAGATGCCACAGCTCCATCTGTATTTTTACCTGGGGTTTTCTCCTGAATTGCATTTGGGAAATAGATCCCTGCTTTAAGGAAAAAAAAAAAAAGTTTGTGTATATCTCTACCATCGAGATACATAAACAATAGTTTAATACTAATTTCTTAGCCATTAAAGGAAGCGACTTGCCTCCGTAACAGTCGAGGTTTAATGGTGGATGTGTGGAATGACACTTGAAACTTTAAAAGTGATTTTTTCTTTAACCCTACCAGAACAACTCAACACCCATCCCCCCTTTTTTTTTTTTTAAGATTTTATTTATTTATTTGACAGAGATCACAATTAGGCAGAGAGGCAGGCAGAGAGAGAGAGAGAGAGAGGGAAGCAGGCTTCCTGCGGAGCAGAGAGCCCGATGCGGGGCTCGATCCCAGGACCCTGAGATCATGACCCGAGCCGAAGGTAGCAGCCCAAACCACTGAGCCACCTAGGCGCCCCAACACCCATCCCTTTTTATCATAAATATTTCACAATACAGCTACAATCATCAACTAAAAGCCATGGATGATTAAACCTATCCTCACATGTAAAAGTATCACCCGCATATACTTTTACGATTCTAAAATGAAATTAATAGTAAATACAACCACATGCATTAACTTAATGTCCTAAATGAAATATAAACAAATGTATAAGTGTTTTCTAGTGAAATAATTATTTTCTTATGTAAATATTCTAGCACGGTTATAGTACAAGATATATTGAAATATTGAGACAAGGCACATACTTGAACCTGTAGAGAAAATCACCATGCATGTGACAGCTACAAAACGGACACTAGCACAGGTGTGTTCTGCTGGCAACGCAATGCCAGGAATAGATGGATGTCAGTAACAAGATTTTCTAAAATGTGGCCAATTGTTGATCAAGTTGTAGATAAAACAAAAATCTATGAGAGCTACACCTATGTAGTGCTTACTGGGTGCCTGCCATTGTTCTAAATATTTACCCAACAACTGTGAGATGAGTGTCCCGGTTCTTCCCATTTTACAAGTGAGGGAGTCATCCAAGGGTAGACAGCTGATAAGAGAGCTGGGGTTAAGATCGAAGTGATTTGGCTCTACCCTCCTTGTTCATTATTGCTTTACGTATTGGCTTCTCTCAGTTTGGGGAGTGATTGCATTCCTGAAAATTCCAACACGTCTTAAAACTGGGCTAAAAATGCCCTGTGTGTTTAGGGATAGAATGAGATTATAGACTCAGTGCTGAGCTGGGTTTCCATCCACATGAGTACTTGGTGGCGCAGTCGGATGCTGTACCGATGGAGGGCAGTTTTTGGTTGTAAGGGATCTAACCAGTGGAGCTCACGTAGCGCCCAGACCCCATCTGTTCACCAGGAGTGGCCCTCCCCATCATTGGCACCTCACATTTCCAAAACTGGCTCTAGGAGGAGACGCCATCCTTGGAGAACAAGTGATTTAAAAGAAACCCCATCACCACCATCATCATCGAGTGTGAGTCAGTCTTCATGCTGTGTTCTTGTCCATCGTCTATCTCTGGTTCTTTCTCCTTGCTTCTCTACCCACCAAACCTGAGGTTCTAGAATCAGTTTTACTGTGTTTTTGTTTTGTTTTGTTTTGTTTTTCTTTTCCTCTCCCCAAAGCCAAGCAGTTGTTGCTGCTTTTGGCCCAAAGACCATGAATGTTACTGAGTTTGAGAGTGTTGGCCTTCAGAAAACACTAAGGTATTTACACGTAATTTTACCCTTTAAAGAGCTTACGTAAACTTGTTTGACATCTGAATATTATTAGCAAAGAATAAAAGCCAGACAGTTTTTTTTGTTTTTTTTTTTTTTTTTGCCACTGAAGGCATAAATGGGACAGCCTCATTTGAAGGTCTCCATGTGTCTGGGACTCGTTTTTATGGACAAGGGGTTCCCATCTCCCTCCCGCCCTCGTGATAGAATCCCTGCATCATTTCCTTTGGGAGGAGACTACCACAAACTCCCTATCTTGGAGATTATGTGGAAGGTGGATTTTTTTTTTTTTTTTTTTACATGTTCATGCTAATCAGTTGAAAGTGAGTATTTAAAAATCTGTCGATTAAAAGCTGACTTAAATAGTATACACAAACTGACCTTTTCTGATGTTTCTTCAAATGGGTGGAAGATCTTCATGATGAATCAAACCTAGTGGGATCATAGAATGTGGTTGGGGGTACCTCGAGGGATTGAAAAAAAGATTTTATGACCTATGGGATTAGAAAAAAAAAAAAAAACAGTGATCTTTTAATAAAATTTACCTTATAATTTTCTGGAGATTTCTTAAGTGCTAAGTTTTGCCCTAGAGGTTTTATTTTTGGCCATTAAACTTACTGCTAGCCATGTGCTGGTCTGACAAAAGTTTTGACAAATGTAAGGTTTAATGTAAGTAAAGGACAAAGAGATTATATCAAATTCAGATTTTCTAGATGGCCGTGTTTTTCTCCAGTTTTAGGCATGTGAGATCTGTCCCAAACCCTGTGTATATATGTGGAAGAGAATTTTGTCCTCTTAAAAAAGTCCTTCTACAGTAATGGCCTGTAGCTTACTGATGGGAAAGAGAAGAGGCGAGATTTTGTCCACAATGAACAAAATAAACATCACTCATCCAGGAGCCTGTTGCACAGTCTTTGAGAACCCCTGGACACCTCCCCTACTCCCCTCAACATAGAAAGGCACATGGTGTGGGGTTATTAAGGACAAGAGTCTGGGCGTATGCCGACCATCCTTGGAGATACTCAAAAATTCAATGGCAGCGTTTGTGAAGTTCATCTTCTGATTGGTCAAGTGTTCACGTGCTGCCAACCTACGACAGACCTCAGGGATTAAAACACGTGATGAGGCTAAAGCCACGATCATGGGGTTTCCTCCTGCGTTCTCTCCCAGCTCCTACCTACCGCGCTGCAGTCCCTGCTCCTGGGACGACGGGCCCCAGTCTGAGCGCTCATGCCATGCTTGCAACCGGCTATTACACTCGCTCTTCCTTACAGAGTTTCTTGTCTCCCTGAGAAGTTGTGAAACTGAAGCTGCAGGAGAAAATTTAAAAAATAAACCTCAAAGGCATTTAAGGAGCTACATCACTCAAAGGAGCTACATCCTCAAAGGAGCTACATCACTCCTGAAATCCGGGATCCAGGGATGGTCTCATCATTTTCTCTCCCACTCAGCTGTTCTTGAAGGAATGATTAAAAGGAGACAAAAAAAAATCAGGAAACAAATTACTATTTTTTTTCCTGTTCTTCCACAGACTAGACCCATTTTAAGAAACTTACCTTGTAATTTTAATGTTAGGGTGACAGAGACCAGATTTTTAATACTTTCCTTCAACATTTTGATGTATCTCGGTCTGAACCTTTCGATTATTTTAGAGAAACATGACGGAACTTTAAAAATGAAGTTTGATACAAAGCAATACTGTTTCTGAAGTTAAGAAATTGTCTTTTAATTTTGTGGGTGTCGAGTTCTGTTTTCCCACGTATGAACACCTCTCTGTCATTCCAGCTGAGGCTGTGCCAGGATAAGAGTGGAGAGATTTCAGGAATTAGTACTAATTTAGAAGTCTTTGACTTTTGGAAATTGGCAGTGGTTAGAAGCAGCTGGGGGGGCTCAGCTTTTGAAGTCAGGTAATCGGGTGTCCCACTTGACCACTTACAGGCTCTGTGACTTGAAGCAAGTCACTTATCTCTCTGCTCCCTAGTTATCTACAAAATGAGGGTAATAATAGAATCGACTTCATAGGCTTATGGGGATTAAAGGAGATAATGTTTGTAAGGCCCTTAGGACAGTCTACCACACAGCACTTAATAGATACTGACTTTTGTTGAAATACTCTAGTAGTGGTGTTTACACAATCTTAACCTCTAGTAAATAAGACATTCAGAGCTGGTCTACAGACAATTGCTCATTCTTTTTCCATAAGCAGCAAAATAATGCCTCGGTTGCACTGGCAGAGGACTGCTGAGCTGTGTGTGACCCGGAAGTGTGGTTTTTGCTGGGACAATCTCAGTTGCTCTGAAGTGTTAGCTGAGTCAGAGCTCCAGCGATAAAAGCCTGAGCGGACACATCCAGCCAGAATCACAGTATCACAGCACCGACTTACTGCCAACTCCCCACCAGCTTGCTTTAGCAAAATGATAGAGGAAAACAAAATCTGAGGGTTTGCCCATCTCCTGTTTGGCCGAATGACTTTTGCCTCCCATACCCACTTTGGAATGCCCCCCACCCCAAACTTATTTCTGTGTTTCATGGGATTGGTAGAGTAGGAATCTTGTAGAATGGTACCCATTTTGAAAATGTTCATGAGAATAGATTGTGTATTGCTTTTGCAGAAGCTGAAAAGGCCCGTCCTTGGATGCCTTTTCCAACTAATGCTGTGGTCGACTGGGGGTAATTAGGGGAAGAACCTCTGAGAAGGAAAGGGGGCTGGACGGTGATCTTGGGGCTTGGCTTTCATTTGCTTTACGGGGCCGTGCTTGAGTTTTGCCCATCTGGGGATGTGCAACGTACCAGCCAGACCGAGCACACAGACTGACAGATGCTTAGCAAATACAGAGTGAATACTGGTCCTGAATATTGTTTCTGGAAGAACTTTTGTGAATGGAAATCTGATAGCCCAGCCCACGAGTCTCAGTTTATCTGTGTGTGATGTGGGACTGGGGTGGGGCTGTAGCTACACTTTTTACAGCGACTTTCCCTGCCCCTTGCGAAAGGGCTTGGGCTTTTGTGTTTGTGTCCCTCCTCTGTGAGGGGAACCATGTGGATGTGTGAATTTGGCCCTATGCACTAAAAACCTACATAATCAGCAGTACACACAATTCAACATAATCGTATTTCCTTCCTTCTCTTTCTAGCAAAACTCAATTCTGTTCTGTACCCTGTGTCACAGACGGATTTTGTACGAATTGTCTGCCTCCGTGTATTTCTCGCTACCCCCAAACGCCTAACAATGACGCCCAAATGTGATTTTACTCATCTGTTTATTTCCTAGGAAATAATCTGTCTAATTCCTAGAAAAAATGGAAGACAACTGTGGTGATTGACAAAATTGGCATTTTGTGTTACTTGTGCTCAGGGCAGTGTTAAGGATAGATGAGGGCTGGCCGTGGGCTTTCAGATCAGATGAACAGTTAGCAACAACGAAACAAACAACGGCAAAAACAAAACAAAACAAAAGAAAAAAAAAAAAGCAAACAACAGCAAAACAAAACAAAACAAAAAAACCAAACCAAAAAAAAGAAAAAAGAAAAGCAACTAGAACCTGACCTTTGGAGAAGAAAAGAATCAAACTAAGAGCTTTCAGGATTTGCTTCTCCTTTTACTCTTAGGGCATTTACATAAATGGAAGAACTTTTGGGCTAACCTTGTTTAGGGCAGCGTGTTTTACTTGGAAGTACCTTTTTCAGATTTTCCTTCAGTGAAGGGGTGCCACTATAGTGCCCCCTTTGAGGGTATTCGATGATGATAATTGAATTAAACCCTTTGGAGAAGATAAAATACAAATGCCAGGGTGTAAGATTTGGTTCGTATGTTAGTTTTAACTAACTAACTATTTAATTTTAGCTAATGCTCTTCTCACAACGCTTACTTAGCACTTGGTTCTGGATTCTTAAATCCTGAGGAAGGAGTCACCCTTCCAGATGCAGTCGCTGGGGTGCGTCCCCTGGTCATCCTCTGGGGCTCTCTTCGATCCTATTCTGGACATCATTAACTGGTCTCTTCTGTTTTTCTATAACATTGACTCATCCTGGTCGATGTTTGGCTCTCTAGCTTGGATTGGGAGCCTTTCTAAATCAGAGTTTGGGTAACTCCCATGGTAGGCAGTAGAGCAAATATTATTGAAGTAACTAAATGGAAAAAGTAACGACTGTAGAGTCAGAAAAAAGACTAGAGAAAATTATTAAAGTTTTCTGTAAAAAAAAAACTTCTATTAAGGTTTTTTGTAGACTACCGCATAGAGAATTTCATTACATTGGCTCTGGTTCTAAAGAAAAACATGATATCAGGTGTCAGAACTCACTCGTATTTATAGGAAGAATACACCCGGGCGTCAACAACAGCTTCTTTGGTTACAGAATTACAGGAACTGCTGAGAACCTAAGCTCTTTAAGGAGTCTACAGGGGACTCCTTTAAGACTCCTTCACATAGGCAGTTTCAAATGAAGTGGAGAAAAATTAACAGTTGGAGTGTAGGGGTGAAGGAACATTCCCATAAATTTAGGCAAGATGGAGGACCTTTCCAGTTTTCTGACGTTTCACTGAAGGCGAGTAATTCTAGCCTGAGAAAGCCAAGGGTGTCAACAGGAAGGCTGTCGAGTCTACATTCCTAAGAGCCTTTATGCCGAGGGGGTGAGTGACCTGCACTATGGAGACTATTTCTGTTGCTACCAGCGGAGGTCGTGGATGCCTGGTTTTACAATGACATCGTCCTTTGCCTGTGGCGACGCTGGGCTCACCTGAATCCGTGGGCTTCTCCTTTCTGATGGATGGAAACAAGCAGGGATTCTGCTCCCCAGGAACCCGCGCTGGAAAGATGACCTGTAGCAGGAGACGTTCAGCGATGACGCCATTCAACAACAAGAACAAAAAAGATTAAAAGGAAGAAATACCAGATGATTAAATTAAAAAACCCTTCTTTGCAAATCACAGTTAATGATGAGGAATACTGGACCTTCCTTTGGCTGCTTTTCCTGGATGGATCCACCTGGGCACTTTTATCCAAAGCACTCTTGTAGAATTCACTGAACTTGTAGACTACAGTTAGGACATGGGAAAAGGATTGACTTCTATTGTGGGCAACGGAAAATATTTGGGGCGCACAGATGGCAATACTCTGCTTTTGTCTTTTTTCCCTTGGAGGGGGAGGACTTGCCCTGAGCGGCCCAGGAAACCCAACCCTGTGCCCTGCAGGCCTTTCTTTCTTCCTCGTGCCCTTTTTACCTTTCCTCTCAGTCTCGGTCTCTTGCTCCATGCTCTCATGGTTCTCCTGCTGCAGCTGCCATGGGGGAAATACATACCATTGATTTGGCACATGGAGAAGCAGGTGACAAACAGTCCAGCCCATGTGGCTTCGAATATGTGTGTGTGTTGGGGGGGTCAGTGCGTGCTTCTTCTGTGCAGTGTGGGGAGAGGAAAACACTTTCTGCGAGGAGAGTCAGTGTGGAGTAGAGGAGTTACCTGATGGCTTTTCCAGAGTTCTGGGAAGAACAGCTGTCCCGCTGTTGAGACTTTCTGCTGCATCTTTGTTTTCCATTTCGGCGATTTCTGCTCTTTTACCTTCTCCTTCATTCTATATCCTTTGGGTTTATTCTTGTGTTGTGTTTTAACTTCTTATTTTAGGTTCACGCCGAAACAACTGACATAGCTCAGTGATTCAACACACAAGAGTTTACATGTTCTTCACGCGCACTCCTCTGCGGGTGTGCTGGCTGGGCAACTCTCCATACCAGCTCTCCTCCAGCCAGTGGCTCAGGGACTCAGGTGATTCCCGTTTGATGGTTTCTGCAACTTGGGACTCACCCTGGCATTGTCTGTCCAGTAGATGGGGGTGTGGGACATACAGAAGCAAAGGTGCATAAACCAACTTAGCCTAGAAATGATGACCACGCCCCCCTCACTGCAAGGGCAGATGGGAAAGGGATCTTGGGGAGGACTTGTGGTTTCTGCCATGTTTCTTGAGTTGGATACTTAGCTCGTTCATATACAACTTCTAAAATACGAACGCTTAAGACCGTAGGTTTCCTTTCAAGCATGACTTTTGTTGTATTTTACAAGGTTTGGTACGTGGTATTTTCATTATCATTCGGTTCCAACCAGTTTTTAATTGCCATTATGATTTAATTTTTGGTCCATGCATCACTTTGAAGTTTATATATTTTCATGGCTTTGGGATAGCGAGGAATCTTTTATACAAGACAACAAAAGGGGAAACTATAAAAGAAAATGTTGATAGATCCAACTACACTGAAGTTAAGAACTGTTGTGGGTTTTTTGTTTGTTTGTTTGTTTGTTTTTGTTGTTGTTATTGTTTGTTTTTTAGAGAGAGAGAGAGAGAGCACGCAAGTATGCCTACGCAGTGAGGGTGAAGAGTGAGGGTGAAGAATGAGGGTGAAGAGGGGCTCAGGGATAAGGAGAGAGACTCTTAAGCAGGCTCCATGCCCAGCAGGGAGCCTGATGCAGGGCTCAGTCTCACCATCCTGAGATCATGACCTGAGCCAAAGTCAAGAGTCAGAGGCTTAACCTATTGAACCACCCAGGCACCCCCAGAACTTTTGTTTATCAAAAGACACTATAATGAAATACAAAGAAGCCACAAGGGGCACCTGGATGGCTCAGTCGGTTAAGTGTCTGCCTTTGGCTCAGGTCATGATCCCGGGGTCCTGGAATTGAGCCCCACATTGGGCTTCCTGCTCTGTGGGGTGGGAAGCCTGCTTCTCCCTCTCCCACTCCCTCTGCTTGTGTTCCCTCTCTCGCTGTCTCTCTCTCTGTCAAATAAATAAATAAAATCTTAAAAGAAAAAGAAAGGAAAGATAGAAGCCACAAATTGGGAGAAGATACATTCTATGAATTAACAATTAAGAATATGTAAATACTTTTCACAAGTTGATTAGAGAAAGACAAATCAGTATAAAAATGAGCAAAAAGTGTTTCACAAAAGGGAATGCAAATGGCCCATATGCACACTAAAAGATACTCAGGAGTCATCAGGGAAATCTAAGTCAAAACTACAGGGAGCTACCCTTTTAACCTCATTGGTTGGCAAAAATGAACTAACTAGAAAATACCAGGAGAATACAGTAGGAGCACCAGTGCGTTGCTGGGGAGAAGTTAAATTACCATTTAATATTCATATGTCCTGTGCCCCAGCAATTTCAAGCCTGGACATGTATTCTGGAGAACGACATGGTAATTACCTGTGCAGTAAATGCTAACATGTCAAAGACTGATCTCCTCCCTATGAAAAAAAGGAGTTGGACTTCTACAGAGTTCCATGGAAATTGCCTGCAATCTGTTATTGAGGGCAATAAAATCTGATCCGATGCAAGGCTTAGATCCTATTTTCCTGGTACTCCAAGGGCAAGGAAGAGCTGGTTGTTCTCACCATGAGCGCTCATAAAGCGGATCCTAGGGCTAGCTGGTAGTATGTCAGCGGCCAGCACAGCCCCCAGTCATGCCGGGGAGGGCCTAGGGCATCTTCTGTCATGTGGGTTAAAATAAAATCCCCATAAGGTTTAGGCACTCTGTCCTGGGCTCTGAGGGTGGGCTCTGTTAGACTCATGTTTATTGCCCTAGATGACATCGGCAATAGGGGGCCCACACTCCTTCCGTGCTTTTCTGAATGTCCCCGGCACATGGTCTCGAGGGCCCTATTGGTGCTCTTAGTCCTTTGCTTTTGTTTGCGCAGCACAACCTGACGTCCATCGGCACAACAACGTTTGCGCGGTGCTTTATTCTTCCAATGGAAGGCTCTGCAGCGAGAGAACACGAATGAATCCCAGCTCTTCACATCCAAGACGAAATCTAGGAACACGATGCTGAGTGGAACGAGGAAGTGCCAGCATTCAACCCACAGGGTAACACTCCATTACCTTCCAAAAGAGGTAAAACTGGAGAAGATACTATGGAGGTGTAGCCTCTAAGTGGAAAGTGAAAAGAAAGCGAATGAGAAACACCGAGCTCAGGATGTTAGCTGTGCTGGGGTGGTAAGAGCTCAGGAAAAGCAAGCACCCACAGGTGGGGGTGTGCGTGATTGCTGTAGAAGCCCAGTCCTCGCTGGGGTCGGGGATTCACGGATTGATGCTTTACATGCGAAGTAAAGACCCAGGGCAACTAGAGTGAGAAAAAAGGGAGGCGAAAGAGTGCAAAGTGTAATGGGTTGAACAGTGCCCCCCACAACACCTCACAGCCCCCAATGCCCTCTCTTCCCCCACCCCTGCTCCCATGCATATGTTGAAGTCCTAAATCCCTGGCCCTCACAATGCCACCATATTTGGAGATAAGAATTAAGTGAACGAATTAATGAGGTCTTTAAGATGGACTCTAATTCAGTATGCCCGGTGTCTTTCTAAGAGGAAATTTGGACACAATTTGGACACGCATGTGTGCCCAGAGGAAGGGCCGTGGGAAGGCACAGGGAGAAGTTGACCTCCACAAGCCAGAGAGAGTCCTTGGGAAAAACCAACCCTGCTAACACCTTGATAGCAGCCTTTTGACGTCCAGGGATATGAGACAATACATTTCTGCTGTTCACACCCCGTCTGTGGTCCTTTGTCGTGGACACCTGAGTAGACTAGACCAAAGTGATGCACGGAGGTATTGCCTTCCCTGTCGGGATGAGTCACGAAGAGGCACAGTGGGTCACTCGGGATTGTGTCCTGCTCATTGGGGCTTCTCTGGAACACTGTGAGGAGGCAGGATGAAGAAGGGGTTTATCTTCCGGTGCCTCCCTGCCCACTCGCGTCTCCCATCGGTCAGGGTCTGCCCGAGGAAGTTAAAGTCCCTCTACTTTTGCCTGGTGTCCTCCAGCCTGTTTAGTGGCTGCTCAGGAAGCCAGAGCCCATGCCACGCTGTGTGGCCTTTCATCATAAAGGAAGAACTAGAAACCTGGGTGTGCTTTGTGGGGAGGGTCCTGGTGAGGGTCAAGGGGATGCCCCGCCCTGATCACCCCTAGGTGGGGAACCCTGTGCCCCAGCAAGCTGGTTAGATGTGGGCGGGGCCTGAGCCCGGGTGGTCCTGAGAGGATGGGGGGCGGGGGGCGCATGGGTTTGTGGCTGGTCAGTAATATTCCCGTTTCTGGTTAGCATAGTGGGTACGTAGGAATTCATTTTATCATTTTAAGAATGAAATTTAAAAAGTAAGAGAAGTACAAAGAGGGGGCGATGTTGATGATGTAGCATAAAGAATCCCAGATCAAATTATGAACAATTCAATTCTGTGTTCCTGTGTTTGTTTTTCTACACAAAAGAGAAAAGCAGGTTGCTTTTCAATTCTGAGAACCTTACTCTTCCTTACATCCAGGAAATCAGCTGACTCTTTTTGCAAAGCTAATGTAAACCTACTTTGGGAAGAAAAAGAATCAAATCTCCTGTAAAAATTCAACTCTTAAGTCTGATTAGTTTTATTAATAAGCCATTGTTTCAGATGTCAGCAAACAATGCACAATACATTTGATTATAGAAAATTTTTCTTTTTAAATAAGGCCTAATAAAATAATTGAACATGTATGTTTCTAATTTCCAAGGCTGGCCAGTTTCTTACATTTCACTAAAGTAGAAGAACCGTTACATATGCATGTTCAGACCCATCGTGAATGACTCATGTGGCTGCAACATGGAGAGATCGGCAGTTCTCACGGACCCTGAACTCGACAAACATTCCTGCTTTCCTTAACATTCCTTTCCTATTGCCTCAATTAAATAATGTACACCATAAAACATCTTTCTTTAATTTTCTTTTCAGCAATGCCTAAATTATTTTATTAGTTATGCAAAGTTGGGCACCCTGTGGTTGGCTTATTCTTTTCTTTTGTAATTTACTTTTCATTTGGAAAAGAGTGAAATGCTTGATGTATTGATATGAAGGCTAAAAGATCAGTCATGCACAGTGCTGGTCATGGTCACTGCAGGAAACAGATGGCACCCTCCAAGGGGGTCATTGATGAGAGTCTCCTGAATGGGTTATTTACAGAAGTGTTGTCAGATGCAGAGATCTCCTGAGGGACAGTGAAGCCCCTCAGATTCAGCAGGAAGGACCACAAATTAGGGGAGGAAGAGGTCCCTGGAACCCAGGGAGAATGCAGCAGGAGGAGAGAGGGAGGGATGCCCACTGGAAGCCTTGATCTTCGGTAGAAGTTCACTGCCAATGCAGGAGAGAGAGAGAGAGAGAGAGAGAGAGAAGAGAACGTGTCCTGACCTTCCTCTCCTTCTGTCACTGTCTACCACCATTGTCAGGACACAACCAGAAGACAGAGGGCAGGAAAGCCTGGTGGATGAAGGGGTCCACAGAGGGCAGCTTCCTGTGGCCCAAAGCAGGGGTTATGGTGCCAGGAAGTTTTGGGGGAGTGAAGAGTAGATCTGAAATGAAAATCAGAAAACATCGGGCACACTTACGAGACAGTTGCCACAGTGGTGGATGTATTTTTATTAATTCTTTTCAAATGGAACAAAATACTTTCCCCTTCATGTTTTGATAATTGCCCTATTCTAAGTTTTTTTCCTTTTTCCCTTTAACATTGAGAAGGTACACAGGGGACGCTTGTCTTTGGATTTCAGGGGACCGCTGTCATTTTTGATTCTAGAGACTGACAGGTGGAAGGGTGGAGGAGTAATTGTGCCCTCCTTGTTAGGAAGGCAGAATGCTAATAATCGTGTATGAATCTGGGTATTATGTAATCCATAAGTGCTTTGAAATTGCTTTTTAATGGAAGGCTTTAAGGTTGTTAATCTGTAATGTAGAAAGCTATCTTTAGCTACTACCACATGACCTCACTTATGCGTGGCATCTTAGAAAAAGAAAAAAAATCAAAGCAAAATACGGGCTCACAGATACAGAGAACAAAGGAGTGGTTGCCAGAGGCAGGAGCTGGGGGTGAGCGGGATGGATGAAGAGGGTCAGACAATGCAAACTTCCAGTTATAAAATAAACCAGTCCTGGGGATGGAGTCTACAACAGGGCACCCATCGTTAATAATACTGTATTTGCATATTTGCAGATTGCTAAGAGAGTAGATCTTAAAAGTTTTCATTACAGGAAAAAATGTGTAACTGGGGATGGTAATGAATGTTAACTAGACTTACTATGGTGACGATTTCATAATATATACACATGAATCATTATGTTATAAGCCTGAAATGAATATAATGTTATACATTAATTATCCTTAATTAAAAGAAAAAAGCTGTCTTTAAGAAATTTAGATATTTCGAGGCAGAACAGATTAAGGGCTCCACTTCATAAACCTAGCTGCTTTTGTATCGTGCCTTTCCAAAGAATTCTCAGTAATTGGAGGGATAGATAAGAGAGGGAGAAAGGAAGTTGATACACATAAATAGAAAAAAAAAAATTGAGTGAGTCTTTAGTTTGGATGGAGCAGAATTACTTTTTTCTTCCTCTGGGAAAAAGAAGAAAGTTGCTAGGCTGGATATAATCTCAGAGAGTCTGTTGGAAAAAGCCGTGGCTTCTCCCACTGCCATGCATCTTTCCTGGAAGGCGGTCATCCTCTGTCACCAGGACAGGCATTTTTGGATTTCAAGGCTTCAGGGGAGCCCTGGACACACTCCTTCCGTGTAAATCACCGGGGGCTGAGAGAGACCGAATGAGATGTCCAACGTATCAGATTTGGAGGGAGAAACACTCCTAGAGCCAGGGGTTTGCCCCCTCCCCAGGTGTGCTGTTCCCCGGAAAGTGGGGGCTGCAGGTGAGGTGGAAGAAAAAGTGTAAAGAAGACGGCTCCAAACCGAATCCCTGTATCACTGGATTTTGTGTCTTATCACAAGTTGATAAAGAGGAGAATGGTCATGAAAATCCACACCGGGTGTAAGAGGTTTCACCACGGGCGTAAGAGGTTCCACACCGCCCAGAGATCTGTGAGCTCTGGGAGGGCAGAGTCTTCACTTTCTCGATAGCTCCTGGACGTCCAGAAAAACAACTGGCATATTCTGGTGGTAGATTCTTTCCTAAGTGTCTCTTGAATTTGATTACTTAGGAGGAGGAGAGAGCTTAGGTAACATTCCTTGGTGATGCTGATGCACCTTGAAGAACTTCCTTCTCCAGGGGTGGGCAGCTAAACAAAGTTTTATATAAATCTCTTCAAGCCACTGCTTTGTTGAGCGTCTCAGCTTTCTGGCTTGCTAACCGAGCAGTGACAAGGCTAACCTTGTTTTATAATTAGACTTATGGCTTTCTACTGCCTTAGAAGATTGTGAGGAAATTCCAGAAGCTCTGTGGGTGCTATCATATCAAGCATTCCAGAGAGCAGAACGGAACAAAACAAAGTGTAGTCTACCATTATTCTATGATGACAGTGACTGTCAGAAGGAGAAGGCAAAAATATTTTTCACTGAATGAAGCTTATTATTCCGTGGGAAATGACTGAACCAAAAGGCTCTAAGGAGGAATATTGGGAACGTTTGAACAACAGCTCTCTGCCAGGATCCCAGGGTTTCTCTCCGCCGCGCTGCTCTGCACTCTTTAATCGTGAAATGTAATTTCACTTTTGGAATCTCAAAAAAGATGTAAGCTGATAAGCCCCAGAGCTATGAGATTTCTTGCAAAAATGTGAAATCATCTTGTTCCGCACAGGAAACATAAAAGCTTAGTCTCTGCTCTTTACTCAGCACACTGGAGTGGTTCACAAAGCAGCAAGTGTCAGGCTTTGGAGACTTTCTGGCTTGATACCTCTTTCAAAGGAAAAATGTTTGCAGGGTCGAGTACTCGGCCTGCAGGAAGCCCTCCAGGGATCTCCATCACCAAGTGTGTGGTTTCTCCGTCATCGCACTGGGTGATCGCCTCGCACGCTGGACAGAGAGGACCTGGGCCACCAATGGCAGTTCTGTGGAAATGACAGTGGGGCACAGCTGACGGAAGACATAGAAGGCGTAGAGGCCCCATCTTGCTCTCTCTTGAACAACTCGGTGTGGGGGAATCGGTTGGTGTGTTGTAAGGACACTCAGCACTGACTGGCCAGCCATGTGACTGAGCCGGCTCGTAAGTGGATCCTGTCCCCTGTCATCTTCAGATGACCATAGTCCCAGCTGCCATCCCAACAGTAACCTCACCCGAGATCCCTAGCCACCCAATGGACAATCCCCCAATGTCTTTTTTTTTTTTTAAAGATATTATTTGATTATTATTTTTTAAAAGAATTTTATTTGTTTGTTTTACAGATAGAGAGAGTGAAAACAGTGGGAGGGGCACAAGGAGAGGGCCAAGCTGACTCTGCACGCAGCACAGAATCTGACTGACACTGTGCCTCAGTATCGCGACCCTGAGGTGCTGGCCTGAGCGGAAATCAAGAGTTGGAGGCTTCACTGACTGAGCCACCCAGGCACCCCAAGATTTTATTTTTTTTAAATAATCTCGGGGCGCCTGGGTGGCTAAGTGAGTTAAGCCTCTGCCTTTGGCTCAGGTCATGATCTCAAGGTCCTGGAATCGAGCCCCGCATCAGGCTCTCTGCTTGGCTGGGGGTCTGCTTCCCTCTCTCTCTCTCTCTCTGCCTGCCTCTCTGCCTACTTGTGATCTCTCTCTGTCAAATAAACAAATAAAATCTTTAGAAAGTAAATAAATAAGATAAAATAATCTCTATACTCAGTGTGGGGCTTGAACTATCAATCCTGAGATCAAGAGTCATGTGCTCCACCGACAAGGGCAGCCAGGCAGCCCTATCCCCAAATTTCTGACAAATAGAAACTGTGTGGGAAAATCAATGTTATTGCTTTTACAAACTGTTAAGTCTTAGAGGCTTTGTTACAAAGCTGTAGATAACTAATATGCCAAGTGATGAATATTAACCAGGAAATTAGAATTCATCATTAAGAATGGTCAGATAGGGCCCGAGATGAGGCAGGTGTTCAGACTGTGAAGTGTTCCTGCAGTGCACAGCTTTTGCTAGGATTTAGGAAATTAAGGGGGGGGGGTAAGGAGCTTGAGTGTTGGGGAGGCTGGTTTGTAAGTCAGGCATGGGTTAGAATGGCGCCTGAATGAATGCAGGTTGAGATAAGCCATGCGGGAGGGAGGGAGATGTTTGTTTTTAAAATTCCTACAACCTTACTAATGACAAGGGCTCCGAAGGTAGATCAGATCTGGGTAATCAAGGACCGATCCTTGAAGAGTAAAAATATACATTCATCTGAAAAATGCAGACGTTGGACCTTGGGCTGGGAAGGTTGAATTCTTGTGAGACTGTCACTCATCACATGCGTACTCGAGGAGGAGATCGACCTTGCATTCCTGAAGTGCTTGGAAAAGAATCACAACTTCTTCAAGACAGAATTTCAGGTAACCACCGCTAACTATTTGTAACTGTCATAAGTAATTGAAGTCTTAAGGGGTTGCGGCACCTAAAAGAGGATTTGCTGTAATCCTTCCTTAGAATATAGGCAAGAAGGAGATAACTATCTCAAGACCAGAGGCAAGGTCTGCGCCCCGCAGACTTCCACTCACAGCAGTCTGGGCGGCTAGGTACCACGGAGAACCCTCCTACCGCACCATAACGGAATCTTGCTAATCCCAGTGAAGGTGATTTTGTATAAAACGCTGCTGGGTTTGTGAGAATGGGCGGGACCTCCACCAGTGAGCGGACAGTGATGACTGGAAAGGACAGGCACGTGGTCCCAAGGGCAGATTCTTACCCTGCCCTGCGATGTGGAGCCTAAGCCTTGTGGGTACAACATGAGCTCACCCGTTCGGATGACAGGAGGCAAAAGCGGCCCCAGGAATCACCTAACTCTCCGCAGATGCAAACACACACCTTCTTTGGAAGAGGCTTGGGGGAAAGGAAGGAGACAGGAGACAGGAATGAGGAGCAACACCCAGGGAGCTTCAAGGCCATTGTCATATTCTGGTTCTTAGTTGCAGGGGTGGGTGGTGCTCATATTTACATGCATATGTAGCACTTTTATTTAAACCAAATATAGATATGCCGATAAATAAAGCAACACCATCTGCCTCCTTTACCTGTCCCCTACAAACAAAGAACAGAGTCAGGGGTTCAGACAGATGAGATCAGGTGGGGGAGTTGAGTTACCTGGTTCAAATTGTTTAGCTTTCCAGCTGTCCTGACTACTTTCGCTTCAGAGACAAATTCGACCCGAGGGTCTGGGGAGGAGCAGGATGGCTCTGACAGGCGTCCCCGGTTGAGGGAAAAGATCTTGACAACTTTGGGGGCAGAGTAAGTTTGAAGTTGTGAGATCCACTTAATTGGAAAAAAAAATCAAGCCTGGGGACGGAGGAACCCTGAATTAGTGATAAGGGTAATGTGCTGTAATTCCTTCCCCTGCCTCCCCCTGCTGGTTAGGACACACCCCCCCAACCCCACCCCAGTTTTCAGGAGAGGTGGTGCGTCTGGTTTGTTCTGTTCCATACAAAAGGTAGTAAGAAGCTTGTTTATTCTTCCGCCTCTCATTATCCATTTAAATAAGTGTTCTAATTGTATGATTTGGCTTCTTCGTCTGAGTTCCCAGTGCTTTCCACTTTTGAACTTGTCCTTTCTCATGAATGCCGCTGGAGCACACTTCTGAGACCAAGATTTTTACATCATCTTTTTTGTCATCTTTTTATAAATTGCCTTTTGGTCTCTTCCGTGGCTAATGAAAATGCAAATGGCACAACCCCTACAAATTTGCGATATTTAGCACAATTACATCTTTCTTTACCCTTTGACTCAACAACCACACTTCTAGGACTTGTTTTCTCCATGGTTTAAAAATTTTAATTCTGATACAGTTAACATATATACACTTCTAGGAATTTATCCCAAAGCGACAACTGGTAAGAATACCAAATGCAACAAAGATGCACAATGTGATTCATTGCAGCGGACTTGTGATAGGAGATAATGGAACGAGAAATATCAATGTCCTTCAACAGGAGACTGGTTGAACAAACTAGGTGCATCCACATCGTGGGGTGCCACCAAGTGATAAGGAGTGATGGGGCTCTCTCTGTACTGCTGGGGCATCACCTCCGGATACCCTAGGTCTCCGGATACATCACGTTTATGCAAACAAAGTATGCCCACCCCCTTTCCCCTTCACCTTGCTGTGGTGGGCAGATCACGCATCCTTAAAACAGCCTAAGCAACTGCCTTCTCAGGGCAAAGCTTTCCTTTCTGTTCATTCTCAAGATGGATTAGGGGCCCCTCGCCCCGCTATCAAAATACACTGCATCCTTGTCAGTGCACGCCCTGAATTGTGCCTCCATTGTCTGTGTGTCTGTCGGCCGGTCCATGCAGGTAACCCTTCGAGAATAGGGCTCTCAACTTGTTCATACCACCCCCAGCGACTGATAAATCCTCGTTGAATGAGGGAATGATTACATGGAGAACGTCAACCAAGGAGTTTGAACCTGAAGTCGGGTAGTGAGGACCCAGGAAAGGATTTTTTTTTTTTTTAAAGGAAATTAATTTCAACTTACTTTTGAAATATAACGAAGCACTGATCAGGACGAAGATACGAAGGTGTAAGTGCAGAGGAGAGAGTTGCCTGGTCTGTGGTCCATTTGGTGGAGGAGGGGGAGGGAGGTTTCTCAGATGAGGTGTTGCTGGAAGTGAGACTTGAGGATTCATTCATTCATTCATTCATTCATTCAAAAGAGAATTTACCCAGCACATGCTATTTGATAGGTGCTCTGGTAGAGATCAAGGGTATCGGATAGTGGGGGTGGGGAAGGTATTCTAAGAGAGGAAATGACTGTGCATGCTCTGGGAGGCAAGAGAGTAAGGTCTTCGAGTGAGTAGCTAGTTAATCAGCCTAGAAGGATCCTATGTGCAACATGTCCTATGTGAGCCTCGCCTGCGGGGACAAATGACTGCATCTCCCCATTTTGAGGCCAAAACTGGCATGAAAATGGCAGGTACACTCCAGGTATACTTAGCTTGCCATGGAAAAGTTCCTGCTATGGGAACTCCCAGAGTTTCAGAACTCTGTCCTTGAGTCGCGGATCATCACCAGGGGCAGTTTCTGGAATAATCTTCTTTATATGTGAAATAATGATGATCCCTGGAAAAGAGGGCATGTTGACTTTAACAGAATGGATGTTAATTTGGCTAAAGGCATGATGATACCAAGACCATTCATCTTTTTCTTTCTGGGGGACACGAGACAATGGAAGGCAGACAGAGGGTAAGGTAGCTTTGGAAATTCACATCAAGAGCATATGTATCAGTGATTTGGGGGGAAAGAGGTCAAAACCCTCAAATTCATGTTCCCATTTAAAATACAGTAGACAGGGCTTCAAGTCCCCCTGTAGGGCTGGCTCCCTGCTTAGCAGGGAGTCTGCTTCTCCCTCTGCCTCTTCCCTTACTCCATGCTCTCTCTCTCTCCCTCTTTTGCTCTCTGTCTCAAATAAATAAATAAAGTCTTTAAAAAAATAAAATAGAGTAGGCAGTCTTCGTTTTATGTGGTAGTGCAAGACTATTAGTATAACTGTGCAAGCAGACACTTCCCATAACCCCCATAACCCATGGGCGAAATTACGATTCTTTGGTGAACTTCGATAATTTTTGTCAAAACATCAAACATTCTGTCTGTTATAAATGTATAAGGAAATGAAAAAAAAATAGTAAGACTGATATATATTTAGTATCATCCACTTTAGAACATTTAAAATGTTGATAATTAAAATGTTTTTATTTCTTTGTAAAAAACCTATGAAGAACACTTTGTCCAGGGTTTGCCTTCTGCGTCGCTTTCCTACACCTCGACGCTGGTCAACCTCCTTTCCCAAGTTTGAATCAGTCTCTGACATTTTATTCCTTGTACTTCAATGGGGAATATCCCTCAGAGTCCTTTAATGTGATATATTTTTAAATATTTTTAATTTTTAATTTTTTAAAGATTTTACTTATTTATTTGACAGAGATCACAAGTAGGCAGAGAGGCAGGCAGAGAGAGAGGAAGGGAAGCAGGCTCCCTGCTGAGCAGAGAGCCCGATGTGGGGCTCCATCCCAGGACCCTGGGATCATGATCTGAGCCAAAGTCAGAGGCTTTAACCCACTGAGCCACCCAGGCACCCCCTTTAATGTGATTTTATTTATCAATTTACTTATTATTAATTTAACCCACATCCCTTCTTCTAGGACATCTTCATGTTTTGTGTCACTTAGTGGCTTAGTGGCTGCGCTTAGTGGCTGACTTTACCTTTACGGATCCTCTGGCTCCTATTCATAGCCTGTAGGACCAGGCAGTGTCCACAGTCTCAAGGTTGGCTGTTTCTTTCTGACACCACTCACCTTAATTTTAATTATTCAATCAATTATTTAATTATTTCTGAAAGATTTTATTTCTTTTTGAGAGAGAGAGAGAGAGACAGTGAGTGTGAGAGAGCATGAATGAGGGGAGAGGCAGAGTGAGAGGGAGAAGCAGACTCTCCACTGAGCCGTTAGCCCAGTTTGGGGCTGGATCCCAGGACCCTGTGATCATGACCTGAGCCAAAGGTAGATGCTTAACCAACTGAGCCACCCAGGTGCCCCTGTTTTTTTGTTTGTTTAAGATTTATGTATATATTTGAAAGATAGAGAAAGAGAGGTTGGAGCTGAGGGATAGAAGGAGGAGAGAGACTCCTTAAGCAGACTCCCTACTGAGCCTGGATCCCAACATAGGGCTCATTCCAGGACCCTGAGATCATGACCTGAAACTGAAATCGAAAGTCGGATGCTTAACCGACTGAGCCACCCAGGCGCCCCTCACTTACATTTATTTGATTAGAAATTTACTTCTACTGGCACCTGGGTGGCTCAGTGGGTTAAGCCTGTGCCTTCAGCTCAGGTCATGATCCCAGGGTCCTGGGATCGAGCCCCACATTAGGCTCTCTGCTCTGTGGAGAGCCTACTTTCTCCTCTCCCTCTGCCTGCCTCTCTGCTTACTTGTGATCTCTGTCAAATAAATAAATAAAATCTTAAAAAAAAAAAGAAATTTACTTCCAGCCTTGTTAATTTTCGTTTCTTTGCTGCCCTTTCACTCTGATGCTTTTAATTACCCCCTTTTGTGCCCACTTTGCTGGCTGCGTGTGAACGGACTAACCGATCACTGACAGATGGGGAAGAAGCGGCGTGACTCTTCCCTGATCACGGGATGCATTTGATATTACGGAGTGATTAGGGGGCTGAGAGGCCAGAGCCGCTTGGTACTCAATCAGCTTCTCGCAGTTAGCATACTTCAGTAACTGCCGTTTGCACCAGGTTGTGGCACGACTCATGTCATTTAACTAAACCGTTGTAACAAAGTCATGCCTAATGGAACCTTGCAAAGTTTGGGGCTACCTGTATACAGGGACGATGTCTGGATGGGCTTTATTTCTTAATTTCTAATAATGAAACAACCATACAATAAAGCCACCAACATATTAGCATCCTAATATAAACTTTTAAGTTTATTTTCAACAAAGCTATTCTTACCGATTGAGTTAATCCCTCACACAATTTCTCTCCAGACTTTTTCCTTCTTTGGGTCCCAAAGGATCCCAATAGTGTTTGCCTTCCTGTATTCTTAATTTCAAAAACAGGTGAAACTTACAGATGGGATCTTGAATTCTGCATTCAGCTTTATGTTAATTTATCCCCCAATGTATGTGCTGCCAGTCATGGCCTTATAGTTAAAATCTTAGTTTGGACTCAGTCTTTCAAACAGAGCTAGGGTTCTCAGTCTTTGTGTTCCTTCTTCCAGGGCTTGGGAGAGTCTCTTTGTAAACCCCCATCAGGAGCAGGACGTGCAGACTCCAGAGACAGATGCTGGGACCACCCTGCAGGGGGGGCGGTCTGATGCCGGCCGCAGGGCCTGGGCTGCTCCACTCCTTTTGGTGGGAACAGAAGTTCTGCCTCCCACTCTTGGTGATGCTTAGGGTGTGTGTTGTGAATTCAGCATGTGTCTGGCTCCTTCCTTGCTGTGTGGAAGGATGGTAATGTGCTGCAGCCCAGGGGTCATGCAAGGCTGAGAGCAGAGAGCCTTCAGGCAGATGCTCTGGTGGTGTTTTTCCCTTGACATGCAGAACTTCGAGCAGCAGTCACATTTTAAAAGAAAAGAAGAAAAGAATGGGAAGAAGCAAAACAAAACACCCAGTATTAGGTTGTCTTGTTGCAAGAATGTTGATGATAAAAGGAAAAAAAAAGATTTTTTTTTTTTTAAGGGGAATTTCATTATGGAACTTGCTGCCATTAACTTGCGAGCTGCATGACTTCGTCCTGGGTGTTTTTGCCCCCCTTGCAGAGCAGAGCAGTCCTTCCAACGTCCAGTCTTGAAGGCACATATTTCTCCTGCTTCTCTGCCTTCTGACTGGTGCATCCTGGGGCCTAAAACTGGGCAGTTTGGCTCTGATTCTCAAAATTTTTTCCTGATTATTATCAACATGTAAAAATCTTCTCCTTTCACTTGGGTATGCAAAAATTTAAGTCAGAAATGTCATAGCCAACCAAACAAACAACAAACACCCCCCTCAACTACATTTGAACTCATTTCAATTTTGGCTGCCATTGCATTTCCTGGCTTCTTGGCAACCCCTGTGGGACATATTTGAGGCAGTAACAGCATGCTCTGTGCAAGATCATGTATGTGGGGCTTCAGAAATTTCCTGAAGTTTCCAGAAATTTCCCGAGTTACTAGCTGTGTGTGTGAACAAAACTGAGAGCTGGCATTTTAGCAAGAATTATAATCCAAATAGACCACGATATTATGATAAATATTTTAAAAATCTCTAAATAGACTCCAGCAAGAGAAAGACGAAGGATAATGGACTAGCGCTTATGCGAAAGGGAGAATGAGCCAGGCTGCCCTCCTGACAGGATCCCCATAGGCAGTGAGTAAGACGCAAGGCCAACAGTGCATCCTTTACAGCAGATACTGGCGAGAAGCTCTGAGAAGCTCTTCCATGACTACTTTTTTTCAAGAAGCACATTTTCCATCTTGATGAAGAGAGCAAAGGCCAAAGACATGGAAATACAATTACGGGGCCTTACAATTCAGGCTGAGGATGACCTGCCTCCAGGAACTCATAATTGAAGTCACTGTTCTGCTAGAGGCAAAAGGCAGACTTACCTTGACAACAGCCAGACCTCCAGGATCCGGTAAATCTTTTGTAACATATGAAAATCCCTTTAGAAGCTTCCTTTCTCTCTCCCCTCTCTCCAGCTTTAAAGTATATAATCAATGTCCTTGCAAACCTAACGCAGCTCTTTTCTGCCCAAGGGTCTCGTCCCCGGGCTTTCATAAAAACAGCTTTTTGCACTGAAAACGTCTCAAGAATTCTTTCTTGATGGTTCCCTCCTGACCCCCCTCACATCTTACGATTTTAAATGTCGGAATAAGTATTCAGTGTAAGCTAGGAGTTAAAATACGGAGTCCAAATTATTTAAACTTTTCTTAACAGGGCCCTGTCTTTGGTATATCTTAAGAAACAATTGGTACATTAGTTTTGTGTTGTTTTTAAGAAAGGCAGAATTCGGGGCATCTGGGTGGCTCAGTCAGTTAAGGGCCAGACTCTGGATTTTGGCTCAGGTCGTGATCTCAGGGTCCTGGAACTGAGCCCTGCATCAGGCTCTGTGCTCTGCGGGGAGTCTGTTGGAGATTTTCTCCCTCTCTTTTCTTCCTCTGCCCCTCCTCTAGCTCACATGCTCACTTGCTCTCTCTCGAATAAATAAAGAAATCTTTAAAGAAAAGAAAGGCAGGCTGCCACACGCAGCACTTTATTTGGATGTGTCTGGGTCTCAGAAGCTAGACACCCCTGCCTTCTCCTACAGATGGACTTTGAGAGTAAACCTGCTTCAAGGTTCTAGCAGGAGAGCTCAACTACTCGTATGCCCTTGACCAAAGAAGATCTTCCTGTGTCAAGAAAGGTTGTCGTCCTCTTCGACAGAGGGCCAAGCTTTGGGAGGGACCCACATGGCCTGATGAGGGAGGACAGGAACCCTTGCCTGGCCAGCCAGCTCCGCTGAGTGCACACGAGCAGTCCGTGGGGTGACAGGTGTTGCAGCCTGACCACCCTCAACTTCTGGCACATCAAGTTTTATCGATGGAAACATAATGAGAACAATTTCTTTACACTTGGTATAATTGGAGATAACTTAGTTCTAAAAACTATCTATTTTTAAAGATTTTATTTATTTGACAGAGAAATCATAAGTAGGCAGAGAGGCAGGCGGGGGCAGGGGGGAAGCAGGCTTCCTGCTGAGCAGAGAGCCCCATGTGGGACTCGATCCCAGGACTCTAAGGTCATGACCTGAGCTGAAGGCAGAGGCTTAACCCACTGAGCCACCCAGGCGCCCCACGACTTATTTATATTTGATGCCAGTGAACATAAGCAATACAAAACAGAAAAGAAATGGTCAGAAATCCATACATCAAATACAGACCTCATTTTTTAGCTCCTCATTACTGCCTTGTTAACTCACCACTCTAAATCTCAGCTCATATATCCACAGTTTAGGAGTAGATACTAGGAGATCTGGCTACAGTGTTGGCTTGGCCACAAATTCTGTGATTTTAACCAAGATGCTTAATCTTTATATTTCTCCATTAATAATGCATTATCTTTATCAATTCCTTAGTTGTTTAGCGGCCCTCCCCTTTTTTAAAAGTAGGCTCCACGACCCACGTGAGACTTAAACTCATGGCCCCTAGATCAAAAGTCGCATGTCTATGACTGAGCCAACCAGGCACTCTGTTTGCCTCTACCCCATTTCAATAGTCACAGTGTAGCTCATGGCTACCATATTGGACAGTGCAAAACATAAAGCATTTCTATCACTGCAGGAAGTTGGTGGACAGTGTGGGACCTACACACAGATTTGCCCTCGAGGATAGCTGAATTCTGAGGTTGAACAAAGCCTCAGGGAATCTTGTTTCTTTCCACCTCTCAACTCTTTTTTTCTATTGTGTTGGTTCATTCTGAGCCCAACAAAGTGGTCTTAGCAGCTCTAACCTCGCATCATGACAAGCTGAAGTTTAGCACGGAAAAGAATCTTCCCCTGGGAGCTCCTGTACAAATGCTGGTCTCTTGCTGATTGGACACTGGGGACAGGTGGAATCCCCTGATTGGCTTAGGGCTAGTCATGTGCTCTAGCCCTGGACCCTGGAGCATCAGTGAAACCCAGACGAGCGGAAAACCGAAAGCAAGCAGACAAATGAGCAGGTGCATCAGTTTTGACAAACACAAGCAGATCCGAAATCTTAAAACACGTTTTTATAAAGTACCAAACAATAAGCTACAAACAATAACCAAAAACATCAAAAATGAAATTAGAGGTGCAAGAATTAAAAAAAAAGAAAGATAGGCAAAGATTAGTCGCACAGACAAAAGAAACAGGTGCACAACGTAGTGGCTCAACAGTTGTATACATTACTTGGTGTTCACCATGACCAGGGCAGTGACCGTCTGTTACCACATACCATAGTTACAATATTATTGACTATATACCTCATGCTGTAGTCTTCATCTTTGTGACTTAGTTATTTTATAACTGCAAGTTTGTTCCTCTTAATCCCCACTCACTCAGTTTGCCCATCCCCCCCCCCATAGGCTCCCATTTTATTTTGTTTTGTTATTTAGGCTCTACATATAAGTGAAATCATAGGGTATTTGTCTTTCTCTGTCTGACTTATTTGACTTAGCGTGATGCCTCTTAGATTAATCCATGTCTCAAATGGTAAGGTCTTGCTCTTCTTTACGGCCAAGTAATACTCCATTGTATATGTTTACCACATCTTCTTTATCCATTCCTCTATCGATGGGCACCTGGGTTGCTTCCATATCTTGGCTATTGTTGCAACAAACATAAAGGTGCATATGTCTTTTCAGATTGGTGTTTTTGTTTTCTTTGGCTAAATACCTGGTAATGGAATTATGGGGTTGTATGGTATTCCCATTTTTAATTTTTGAGACTCCTCTATACTGCTTTCCATGGTGCTTGCACCAAGTTTCATTCCCACCAACGATGCATGAGGGTCTCCTTTCTCCACATCCTCACCAACACTTGTGATTTCTTGTCTTTTTGATACTAGCCATTCTGATAGGTATGAAGTGGTATCTGATTGTGGTTTTGATTTTCATTTCCCTGGAGTGTCATTTTAGATAAAAGGTACAATCTATAAGGAAGATGTAATGGTTAAAAAACTGTATAAGCCCAAGTACATGAACGTATAAAACAACTTCTACTAGAAATATAAAAGCAGATTGACAAACATCCACGTGCCATAGAAATTAACATACCTCTCACAGTCTTTGACAGATTAAGTTGATGAAGTAGAGTTAAGAGAGTGACATATTTTGAGAGTTGAATTAATAGATATAAATTATGTATAATACAGAGAACTGACCTTTTTAAAGTGTTCTTTGAAGATATAAGATAATTATGTACTTGAACAATAAGAATTATAAATCTATTTTACAAAGGAATTGCACAGCTTACCTTCTCTTACAATTATCTAACAAAATTACAAATGAATAGCAAAAGTGTGAACGATAACAAAGAATTCTCAAATGCTCCAGAATTAAAAGTGTACATAAAACCCAAACACTATCCTTAAGGACTCTCATTCTTTTGTTCTCAAGAAACAGAGACTCATGCAATTCATCTCCAAAAAAAAGAGGGCATATTGCTAAGTGACATGAATTAGAACAGGAGGAGAAATGCTATCCAAGTGGAATCCAGCTCTCTGCTTCTCTCTGTTAAGGGCCATCTATCTATGTTTGCCCTCTTCTTTCCTCCTGCCCCTGCTCCCATCCCAACCCCTGACACAAATTCAGAAAAGGTTCAGAAAAGAGTAGGCAGGTTAATGTCAATATCTCGTGTGTTGCATTTCTTTCTTTTTTTTTTTTTTTTAAGATTTTATTTATTTATTTGACAGAGAGAAAGAGATCACAAGTAGGCAGAGAGGCAGGCAGAGAGAGAGGGGGAAGCAGGCTCCCTGCTGAGCAGAGAGCCCAATGTGGGGCTCGATCCCAGGACCCTGAGATCATGACCTGAGCTGAAGGCAGAAGCTTAACCTTCTGAGCCATCCAGGTGCCCCATGTGTTGCATTTCTTATCTTAGAAACATATACCTCTGCTCTCAGAGTTTTGTGTGTTACTTGGTTAGGGTAAGTCAGCATCGCTGTAGCCAGAAAACACCAAGGCAGGAACACAATGGAGTCTCTGTGCTGGCAAGGATGAGCCTGACTCCTTGTAAATTCTCCACACTGACAGTGGAGAAGCTACAATGGGACAGAGCCAGAGCCAGACCTCTCCGCAGCCCCGGACCTGCCACCGCCGCACCCAGAGAAACGGGTCCGTCTTTCTCTTCTCACTTCCATTGCAGGGAGCTATTCATGCCCCTTATAGATGGTTGGATTGTAAAAATAAGGGTTAATTTTTAAAGACATAGCTTGAGGGGCATCTGGGTGGCTCAGTTGTTAAGCGTCTGCCCTCGGCTCAGGTCGTGATTCCAGGGTCCCGGGATCGAGCCCCACATCGGGCTCCCTGCTCAGTGGAAAGCTGCTTCTCCCTCTCCTGCTCCTCTGCTTGTGTTCTATGTCTCGCTCTGTCAAATAAACAAACAAAATCTTAAAAAAAAAAAAAAAAAAAAAAAAAAAAAAAGACAAAGCCTGAGGTATCTTGAAAATAACCATCCAGATTGTCATATTCCCTTTAATGTCAAGTAAACAAGGTACTCCCCCGTTTTGTAAGGCTGAATGTGGAAAGTAGAAGTTAAAAATAACTTCTATGGTGAAACTTACTAGTGTTTTTACCTCTTTTCCTGTTGTGATATAAAAATCTTGTAAACCGCTGTTCTAAATAGCACCTCACGGGGCCAATAGGTCTGAGGTCGATTTCATGGGCTATGCATACCTATGCATCCACTGCTCGTCATGGAAAGAATGAAGAAACAGGCTGCTGTGTCCGCCTGCCCGTTCATTCCAATGACAACATTTGCCACTTGGTGGCAGTGATCAGTTTAGTCCAGACTGAGGAGTCAGTCACGAACACCCGTGATTTATCTTCTCAAGCTTAGAAAGCTAATGTTATAAATATGTGGGGTCCACTCATGTGAATTACACATGCACTAAACTGACCAGAGTGACGGGCTTCCTTACAAAATTGAATCATGTAGGTGAACAGGTGAAATCCAATCAAAGTAATCCTTCACAAATAAGGAAGTAGTAGATCTTAGATTAAAGGATCACTTTTTAAAAAAGATTTTATTTATTTATTTGACAGACAAGAGTTCACAAGTAGACAGAGAGGCAGGCAGAGAGCGGGGAAGGCAAGCTCCCTGCTGAGCAGAGGGCCTGATGCGGGGCTCAATCCCAGGACCCTGAGATCATGACCTGAGCCGAAGGCAGAGGCTTTAACCCACTGAGCCATCCAGGCACCCCTAAAGGATCACTTTTTTTGAATATATATATTTTTTCAAATCAGCATCTATTATGGCTAGCTCTGCTTAGAAAGTATCTCAGCAAATGTTTTCCGAGGTGTATGGGCAGCTCCTGGGGAGTGACAGATTTGCATGTTCGAGAGCTCAGGCTCATGGAGGACAGCTTTAGGGAGACCCATCTGGCGGCGAGGATCCTGGCTGGAGAGATATTGCAGTTCGGCAGAGGAGGAGGTCTGAAGGTGGAGTGAAGTGGCAGGCAGATTTGGTAGAAGAACATGGATTTGGGAATTATTAGGTTACAGTGATAAACTTTGGTAATTTACTTGTGAAGGTTGATAGGGATCTGGGAAAAAAATCAAACAAACCTAATGTCTCCCCTGCTTTGGCTTAGCTGGTATTAATAACTGAGCTAAGCATTTGGAGGACATTAACATATCTCAGACGTTCTGGATGAGCTCTAGCTGCTTACAGAATATAAAATCAACATAAACTATTAGAATTAAGCAAAGAAAGTGGCGCCTGGCTGTCTCAGTCTGTGGAGCTTGCAACTTTTGATCTTGGGGTTGTGAGTTCAAACCCCACCTTGGGGGTAGAGATTGCTTAAGAAAAATAAAATCTTAAAAAAAAAAAAAAGAGGTAAGGGAAAAAGAGTCTAACCCAGTGGACCATTGGCAGGGGATATGATGGTCTTTCAAAGATGCTCATGTTCTAATCCCCAGAACCTGTGAATCTGTCATGTTCCCTGGCAAAGGAACTGCACTGATGAAATTAAGTTAAAGATTTTAAAATTGGGAGATTATTTTGGATATCCTTGTGGGCCCAATGCAATCACAAAGGTCCTTAGAAGAGGGAGAGAGGAAGGTCAGACAAGGAGAAGGAACTGTACGGAAGGAGAAAATGGAAGCAGAGGTTGGAGTGATACGGGGTGATGGACCAAAGAATTCTGTAGCTTCTAGAAGCTGGAAAAACCAAGGAAATGGTTCTCTCTTTGAGCCTCTAGAAGGAATATCCCCCCGCCAACCCATTTTGAACTTTTGGCTGCCTGAACTGTAAGGTCATGGATCTGTGATGCTTTAAGTCACCAAGTGTATGGTATTTGTTACAAGAACAATGGAAAACGAATATACCCACTTTCGGTATTTCTTCACTTCTTCCGTCTTTCCCTCACTTTCAACAAATATTTATGGAGTGCCTAGTCTGTGCTTAGCATTGTGAGATGAACAAGATATGGACCCTAGCTTCTAGGGGTTTATAGTGTGGAGGGAATTATAATCATAGAAGTACTCCAACTTACAACACAATAAATTTCTGGACCTGTAGAGGTTGAAAACCTCTCAATAACTCCTTCCTTTTAGAAGAATCTTTGTTCTACAATGTGTCTGATTTATGCTGTACTGACCTAGTTACTAGTAATAGCTTGAAAATTCAACAAATAATATATACTGGAAACTTTATTGCAGGTATATATTGTAAAGTATTTCCAGCACCTACACCATTATCCATGTTTCCAATTCTTTCACCATCCAAGTCGTTGTGAAAATCTCTTATTTTTTTTCTGCCATGATTCATCTTTATGGGTACTGGAGTATCTGCTGATCTTTGGCACGCACAGTCCAGAAGATCCAGGGAAGCTGAACTTGTCTGGGCCGGATCAAGGTACACGATCACATCTGGAAATGTGGTGATGGCGGAAGAGCGCTGAGCAGAGCTCTGCCATGTGTGCTTAGAAGGGGTACTTTGGGAGAAGCCCTTGCGGGTGAGAGATGAGTCCCATACTTGCCAAAGGCCTGCTTCACTAACAAGTCAGAGTCTGGCCTGGAGCTCATATGTTGTAGCTGGGTGTTGGCCTCCCCTAGAGAACCTTGGCTCAATCCTGTTCTTACACCAGATGATGGAAAAGGGGTTGAGACGTAGCCTCGTGTCCTGGGGGTGGTTTTCCTACTATTATTGATTCAGAATTGCTTCAGAGATGGTAAAACCAACAGTATCAGAGATTCCATAGAATCTATCAGCAGGTGCTCTTAAAAAAAAAAAAAAATCCAGGCTAAAATGCCCCAAGTATAATCTCATTTACTGGCATAGGGAATGGCTGTTTTAAACATTGGAATTCCTAGGCACACGGGTATCTTAAGCTGATAAAAGAACTCATTAGCTGAGACCAATAAGGGGGTCTTTGCTTACCAAGAGAAAGACCTCAAAGACGTCAGGTTGGGACTGTTGATCTTCCGTATTAAGCCCCTGCGGGATGGAGGCTATTGAGAGAGAAAACCCAAGTTTGTTCTTCCTAGTCTTTAATACTGGAAAACAGTATTAATTTGTCCAACACGACTGGACCATAATGTGCTAAACATTGTACTTTGTGGTTTCAAGTAAAAAAAAATGTAGTCTTTGACTTTGAGAATCCTACATCTCTTAACAAAGATATTTTCTGCATAGAAAAAAAGACAGACTCTTAGGAAAGTACATTATATTCAGAACGTTTTTTACGCAAAGAGGCAGGGGTCTTTCAGAGTAACTCAGTCCACATTCCTTGGCTTGCCTGGTGAGGCAAGCTGCGCTAACCCTCAAGTTATATTTCTCATCATTTACTCCTTCACATAAATGTTTACCTCTATCAGTGGTTTTCAACCTTATCAGCTACAATGCTTCTTTTTTTTTGAGAGAATATATATTAAAATGCCCTGTTTACTATCTTTTTAAAAATTTTTATTTATTTGACAGAGATCACAGGGAGAAAGAGAGAGAGAGAAAGAGAGAGAGGAGGAAGCAGACTCCCTGCTGAGCAGGGAGCCTCATGTGGGGCTCGATCCCAGGACGCTGGGATTATGACCTAAGCTGTAGGCAGAGGTTTAGCCCACTGAGCCACCCAGACTTTAGTAAACACCCCATTTACCATCTTGAAATGAAATTCATAAATAATTTAACCTAATTATACATAAGCTTAGAAAGGCAAATATCATGCAATACGGTAATTTGGCTAAGTGCATGAACTTGCCTGCATTCGATTCCAGAGTCTGCTGCCTGCTAACCGTGAGACCTCAGGCAAATGACTTGATTTCTCTATGCCTCAGTTTCCTCATTTTTGAAATGGGGGTATTAACCACTGCTTCAAAGGAGTTATATATAATAAGTCTGGTACACCCTCTATTAACTCTTAATGTCCTAAATGAAATATAAGGGCAACTTATAATAAAATGATATGCATTTTAAGATATATTTGTTTATTTATTTTTATTTTTTTATTCCTTAATTTATGACAGAGATAGCGAGAGAGGGAACAAAGCACAGGGAGCTGGAGAGGGAGAAGCAGGCTCCCCGCTGATCAGGGAGACTGATGTAGGGCCTGATCCCAGGATCATGACCTGAGCTGAAGGCAGACACTTAACGACTTAGCCACCCAGGCACCCTTGTTTATTTATGTCTAGAGAGAGAGAGAGAGAGCTTGAGCAGATGAGGGGCAGAGGGAGAGGGAGAGAGTCTCAGTGAGTAGCCCAATGTGGGGCTCAATTTCACGACCCTGAGATCATGACCTGAGCTGAAACTGAGTTGGAGACTTAACTGACTGAGCTACCCAGGTGCCCCAAGTAATATGTATTTTAATATATAAATGCTCAGACATGACCACTCTGGAAAAAAAAAAAAAAATCAAAGAGACCCTTGGTCTAACAAATAAGGTACAAATGATGTAAGCTAAATAAGATAGTATTCAACTATTTTTTTCAACTAAAAATCTGGCTTTGGAAGTCATGCTGAGCTAACCATATTCATATACATGCTAAATGATTGGGAATTTAACAGTTATCAATGCAGATCAATCCCAGACTGATTCTATAAGTAAGGCTGCCAGTGAGGGCTTCCTGTGCTTTTCTGAGATGGTGAGCAGTTCTTCACAAACTTCAAATAAAACACATTTACAAATAAATTTCGAAGTAACAATAGTAGCATTCCTAGATATGTCAGCTGTTCTAAAGCCAAGTAAAAAATATACTTTGTTTCTAGGCTCAGGTGGCTGAAACTGACATATGATTCACAGTTAGAGGTTGTCTGAAATTTTGTGTGACACACGATGATTCTTTGTGATGAGGGTTGCCTTTTGTTTTGAGGGTTGTCAAATTTACCTGTCATGAAATTGACCCCAAGTCAACTAAATGGGGAACCACTCAATCATTGTCACAATTAAAAGCCTCTATAAAATCCAAAATACTCCTTAAGAGGCCTCAGTGAGGGCACCGAGCTAGTCATCACCCTGCTGATATCCTGAACCTTCACCCCCTACGTGGATTGTCATCCCCTGGCCCGTCTCACTCTCATATTGTCACCTGCGCTCCAAGGATCAGCACCTACACTGTCTTCTCTGGGAAGTTAGTTCAAGTGGATCCAACCAGATACTTTCCCTTCTATCTCTGACCTCTCCTACTCCTCTTGGGCAATGTCTCTTTCACGCTGCCTCTGGTTCTCCTTATCTCCTTGGGTCACTGACCCCTCCTTCTCTCCTAGCTCCACAGTCCTCACATTCTAGCACATTGTCTAGCCCAGCATCACCCAAGAAACACATTCTACAAATACACTGAATAATAAATAAGCAGGTAAGGGCTTTGATATCTGAATGGTGGAAATGGTGAAAAAGTATTTCGGGAAGAAATTAGAGATGTTGTTGTGTGTGTTGGAGACCATGCATCTTTCAAAAAAAATCTTGAGTTAATATATTTTCGCATGGAACTTTGAAATCTTCACCTCGCTGATCTGCAGTGGCTGAGGCTCAAAAAGCTATTTGAGCTATTTGTTTACATGTTTTACCAACATAGTCCGCAAGCAGTAACACAGCTCCATGTTATGTGTTCAGAATGTGAACTTAAAGTTGTTTGCCTTCTTTTGGGGCAGGGCTTGTTTTGTCTGAAGGGACAACAACACGTTCATATTCGTTAAGGTTCACTAGCAAAATTTAAAGACTTTCTCTCCCAGAAACATTTGACAGGGCAAGAGGAGGAAATGCCTTCCCAAAAAAGGGGGGGGGTGAGGGAGTAAAATGATAATTTTGGCATTTTGGTCATCAGTGAATGAGTCAGAGGTGTTTTATGGATAGTGTTAGAGGGACTCCGTAGCTTTCCTGAAGATGGATTATGTTCTTGGATTTTGGAGTATAAAATTATGACCCTCAGAAGTAAAATATATCTAAGTAACACTTAGGCTTATGGCCATTTACTGAAGGCTTTGTTTGTACTGATTCATGGGGATACAAATCTCAGAAAGGACCCATCCCTGCTTTCAAAGAGCTGACTGTCCAGTTCGGAGCCAAATGTGTACACGGACGGCCGCATGCTCTGCAGAGCCCGGTTCAAAGTGAAAACGTGGGCTCCTTGCTCACTGATGATGAAGAATTTCAAAAGGGTGACATCAGAACATTAAACCAAGCATGTGGGCCCTTCTAAGGACAGGGATTTGAGAAGGTACAAGTCATGTGTGCTTACAAACATCATATAATATGGTAAGTGTGATTTGTGGGCTGAATCTTGAAGGAAGGGCAGGAGTGACTTGGGTCGGAGCAGCCAAGGCAAGAGCAGCTCTTCTGCTATAACCCCTGTCCAATGACTGGAGGCTTCTCTTCTGCTATAACCCCTGTCCACTGACTGGAGGCTTCTTCCTTAGCTCTCCGGTTTCCCCTTCTTGGGGTTCTGGCCTTCCTTCCCTTTTTAAAAGATTTTGTTTATTTGAGAGAAAGAGAGAAGAGTAGCAGAAGAGGAAGACGATGTGGGACTCGATCCCGGGACCCTGGGATCATGACCTGAGCCGAAGGGAGACACTTAACTGACTGAGCCACCCAGGTGCCCCTCCTTCTCTGGATTTCTATATGCTGTCTTCATGCTCTTTGTCAATTTCAGACACTAACTACTGACCTCAGGGAGGAAGAGATGGTGGTGCAGCTTGCTGGATAGCCGCCTTGTCTCCATTCTCCCCCCATCACCATCAAACCTCTGTTTTTAGTGCTTCTGTCAGTTATTTGAGTGATTTTAAAAAAATTTTTATTTTTTAAAGATTTTATGTATTAATTGAACAGAGAGAGAGAAGGAGGGAGGGTGGGAGAACACAGGGGAAGAGCACAGAGGAAGAAGCAGGCTCCCCACTAAGCAGGGAGCCTAATGTGGGGCTCAGTCCCAGGACCCTGGGACATGACCTGAGCCAAAGGCAGATGCTTAACCCGCTGAGCCACCCAGGTGCCCCTCTACTCTCATTCTTAATTTATAATTTAGTTCAGAATCAGCCAACTCTTGCCTGTGGGCCAGATGTGTCTTGCTTCCTGTTTTTTGTGCAACCCGAAGTTATAGGATTGTCTTTTTACATTTTAAAATGGGTGAAGAAAAAAAATCAAAGGAAGAAGAATATTCTGGAACACAAGAAAATTATATGCAATTCAAATTCTAATAGTCCAAAATAAAATTTTATTGGAACATAGCCGTGTCCATTCATTTCTATATTGTATGAATGCTTTCACACTACAACAGCATAGTCGAATAGTTGGATTGTGACTATTTACTATTTAAATATTTACCCTCTGGCCCTTTTTGGAAAAAGTTTGCTGACTTCTGGTTTAGTTGGTTAGAATAAAAAACCCAAGTACTGTGACCCCGTGTGACCTACCATAACTATGGATGATCTGGCTTCTTTTACATTTCTGACCCTTCTCTTCAGTTCCAGCTGGATATACCACCTTACTCTTCCTCTAGTGAGAAGAGTCTCTGGAGGCCTCAGGACATTTGCACTTGCCATTCCCTCTCCCTGTCATGTCTTTCCTCAAGCATCAGCTGGCTCATTCATTTCCTTCAGACCATTCCTCAGCGGTCATCTTCTCTGTTAGTCCTTCCCTGGCTACCTCATCTCATCGTTAGTGGAATTTCTTTCCTTGACTCTCTGTATTTATCTTCCTTTTTATTTTCTACCTAAGCACTTAACTATTGAACACATCGTCACTTATCTTGCTTAGAGATCCTCCATCCTGATTGGAGCAGGGCAGAGTTTTCCCTATTGCTCATTGGCTGCTATACCCCCAGGTCCAGAACGGTGCCCCAACGTGTGTGCTGCGTGAGTGAATACGGAAGTCTAGGGTGAACTTGAGGTCCTGCAGAACCTCGCTCACTTGCCTTCTCTCAATGCTACGTAGAAGGTATCTGGAACCTTCAGTTCCTTGTGTCTGTGGAAGTGATTTGTTTTCTGTACTGAAGGAGATGCTAGTATTTTCTCTTTGTCTTTGGAATGCGGGACTTTTACAATACCTTGAAATTCTTCATCCTGAGCATTCAGTGAGAACTTTTAATCCAAATATTCATGGACTTCTATTAGGGGAAATCTTACGTTATTGCTTTGATGAGATCTGTGAATACTATTTCTTGAAAGACTTACTTGAATTTATCCCCTGAGCCTTCCATGATAATCCTTATTTGGCAATCATATTTATAATATCAAAATGTTCTTTCTTGTTCTCAGGCTTCTTATTTTTCTTAGCACCCTGTTCATTTTTATGGATACAAGATCTTCATGGCTTTCTAGGGAGACCCATTAGAAGGCCACTCCTCCCACTCTCCTACAACATTTCATGGTTACCCAACAGGGAGATGATGTCATACCCCAGCACATGCTGAGTGATGCTCTGGTAACCAGAATGTGGAGTTTCACTCTGGACTACTCATAGCCACATACCTTGTCAGTATTCTTTGCATAATTTCACTACTTTTAGAGATGAATCCTCCATGATATTGCTTGGGGTGGGGGGAAGTGACTGCCCACAGGCTGGTTTGTGTTTGCTCTGTGAAAGGGGGTGCTGATGGAGATGCTTGAAAGGAAAGTATGGACCGGGGTGGAGCTAGGTTCATACACACTTTCAATCAGTCTTCCTTTTTGTCAGCCCCATCATTCATTCATTCATTCATTCATTTTATTTTATTTTACTTTTTAAAGATTTTATTTATTTATTTCACAAAGATTGCAAGTCAGACAGAGATCACAAGTAGGGAGGGAGGCAGGCAGAGAGAGAGAGAGGGATACAGAGAGCAGAGAGCTGAGCAGAGAGCCTGATGTGGGGCTCGATCCCAGGACACTGGGATCATGACCTGAGCCGAAAGCAGAGGCTTTAACCCACTGAGCCACCCAGGTGCCCCTCATTCATTTATTTAAAATATATATATATTTATTTGAGTGAGTGCATCACAAGCTGGTGGGGGTGGGCTAGGGAAGGGCAGAAGGAAAGGAAGAAGAAGACCCCCCTCTGAGCAAGGAGCCCTATGTGGGACTCAATCCCAAGATCCTGGGATGACCTGAGCCAGAGGCAGCCACCTGGGTGCCCAGCCCCAACACTTAGATTTTCAGAGTTGTCTTGGATTTCTGAGTTCTGATCCTTTTGGGGATCCTGCTGCACAGATGGCCAGTTTCTCTACCACTCTGTGGAGGCTCTAGTTTCCTGCCCTCCTACACTTCATACCCCTCCTCTGTTCCTTCGTCTTCCAGAAGTCAAGCTCTAATGCTCTTTCTCCAATTTTTCCATTGTTATTTGGGGCTTATATATATATTTTATGCTCTTCCCATCCATTTAATGGAGTCTGGGGAGGGATGGAAAAGGGCAAGACGCATCTGTGATCTGCTGCTCTTGAACTGGAAGTCCAGCCACCTTGAGGATTATTCCTCTACTATCAATCAGGTGATCTGTGCTCGTGGAATTTAAGGGACTCCAATCCCAGCCCCATAGTTGTGAATGAGGTGCTCTTGGGGGGATGTCTTTGATGAGGACATCTAAAAGCCTGATAAGAAGCAAGTCCCTGCTACCGATGTCACTAAGTCCTTATGGTACCATCTCCGGCTGCCAACCACAGCAGAGCCCAGCAGGGACAAGTCGGAGCAGGAAGGAGACGAGGCAGCGTTTCCCAGAAACAGAGGTTCATGTGAACAAGAAGCCACTTGAGGGAACTTTCATTTCAGTCCCGGTCAGAGTGACAGCATCTTCTTGTCATCTTTTCACGCCTCCACAGATTCCATTCCATTTCTGTCTCCTTATGAAAGAAATATAAAGACATGGAGAGGAAGTCTGCAACCGGAGCCTGGAGTTGTTTATCAAAAGTTCTTTTGAAGAGTTTTCTTTTTTCAGACTATTTTCTATTCCCCAAAGGCCTTCACTTTCACCAAATAGTAACTTTATTATACGTCTTCACTTTCTCCGCTCCTCCAATGGCTCGCTCTTTCCTTCTTCCTCTCTGTGTCTTTTCTTTCTTTCTATTTCTTTCTTTCTTTGCTTCCTTCTTTCCTTCCTTCCTTTTCTTTTCTTAAAGATTTTATTTAACTATTTGTCAGAGAGAAAGAGAGAGAGAGCACAGCAGAGGGCACGGCAGGCGGAGAGAGAAGCAGGACTTGATCCCAGGACTCCAGGATCATGAACTGAGCTGAAGGCAGACACTTAACTGAGTCACCCAGGTGTCCTGGGATTATTTATTTTTAACATGGTTTTTAATTGACATTTGGTTTGTGAGGCACGGGGTATGTTGGGATGTAGGCTATGTTTAATCTGTAAATCCAAACACTTTGAAGAAGGAGAGACACAAAACATGACATACAGAGGATCTCAGTTGGCTTTTGAAAATGTTGCCAGTTAAACTGCAAATCTAGTGTTTCTGTCTGGAATGTCAGCTGTTATCTGTACATCATCAAATGAGGAAGATCTAGGGGCACCTGGGTGGCTCAGTGGGTTAAGCCGCTGACTTCAGCTCAGGTCATGATCAGGGTCCTGGGATCGAGCCCCGCATCGGGCTCCCTGCTCAGCGGGGAGCCTGCTTCTCTCTCTGCCTCTGCCTGCTTGTGATCTCTGTCTCTCTCTCTCTGTCAAATAAATAAATAAAACCTTAAAAAAAAAAACGAGGAAGATCTAAGGTCAATTGAATTATTTACTTCTCTATCCAGAATGACCTTTTCCTCCTTGCCCCAGTGGTGGCAGGCCAGGAAATAGCCCTTCTAATTGCTTACAAGGGAAGATGGAAGAAAGAGTATTCTTTTGTACCATGGGGGTTGTGGAGGCTGTAGCCAGCATTGAAGCCCTGCCTGGTCTTTCTTAGGAGGGATAAGATTATTTGAATGTCAAGAGAAGAGAAACAGGTGTTGAGAAGTTCGAATCTCATTGACATGGGTGCTTAAGGAGAATATATAAACCCACTGAAAAATCCCTGGTTTTGCCTGGAGGCTTCTCATGCTTGTGGTTAGGTGAAGAATTATTTTTTAGATTGAAATTGCAGACTCTAGACTAGTTTTGTAGTTTATTATAGGGTTTGCATCTATGTTAATTACTCTGTGTCTTGGAGATTGAATGATTAGGGTCATTGGATTTTCAGGTCTGAGCAGTATGATCTTGGTAATGAATACAGTGGGCTGTAGGATATTATAATGCCTGGATGCAAGTCTCAGATTTTCTTGTAGCGGTGTAATGATATTTATGGTTTTATCTTTAGAAGGGCTTTCTCTTTTGTTAACATTTGGCTAGACAGGGGCAACTTGAATTTGGGTAAAATTTTACATACTGTATCTAAACCTTCAAGATGCCCCCCTGTGATCCTTGCCCTGGGAGTGCACCCTGTGTGACCCTCTCCTCTTCTCATAAACCCAATGTGGCAAAAGGGATGGTCTATTACTTCTGAGACTAGGTTACAAAAATTGTGACTTCTGTCTTGCTAACGCTGTTCCTGTCAGGAGCTCAACAGAGCTGGGCAGGTTAGAATTGATGAGAGACTGAATAAAAGAACCAGCCACAACTGAGAGACTTAAGGCTTTTATCAATTACTGTGAGGGCATAAGCAAGAGTCTAAAGCTGAAGGAAGCACCAACTACCCTCACCCCCTGCCCCACAACCATTCCATTTGCCACTGGGGAATGGCACACTGGTGGAGTCAAGTGGAGGTAGTCTCAGTGTTGAGGAAGTCCTGAACAAAAGGCTCCAGTAGTGTTATGGACCCTAGCAGGTGTGCGGGTGTAGAGGGGGGAGGTGGCTAGGAAGTGCTGAGTAGTAGGAAAGGTATTTTCAAAGAGGCCTCAATAAAATCATCTGAAGAGGACCTTGTCCCAAGGTCTCAGATAATGCAGACTGATGTGGGAAATATGTTAGGGTTCAAAGCTGATGGCTTTGAAAGAATTCTTAAGACATCTTCGGTGCAAAAAGATGGTTTTACTAAATCATGGGGACAGGACCTGTGGGCAGAAGAGCTGCCCTGAGGTCATGAGAAGTGGCCCATTATATACTTTTAAGTTAAAAGGGGATTTGGGATAGCAAGTCTCTCAGGAATTTAGGAAGCAAGCTTTCCAGGACCTTGGAAGGTAGCTATTGTTGAGAAAAGGTCATTTAGAAAAGGTAGCTATTGTTGAGAAAAGGTCAAATAAAACCTTAGTCATGAGACCCTTCAGATGTATATTGGTGCGTCATATGTTTGGGGGATGATTGCCAACATTTATCTTGGTGGGTTTAGAGATAAAGGAAGTTTCCAAATAATTTTTACACTTTAGTGTAGACCTACAGGATCCTGGGGGTTGGGCTAAGATTGCCTTTTGCTCCTAGCAAAGTATTAAGGCGGAGGCAGTTGAGTTCCTAGAAAGACATCACTCTGCCTGTGTCACGGATTTGTCAGTGGGCTGTAGGTGGTAAGAAATTAGATTTTTCTTTTGTCTTGTTTCCCACATCAGACATCTGGGGCTGAGAATGTAAATATGAAAAGAGCATGATGGTCCAGGGGACCCCCAAGACCTTCACTGCAACTCCCCTCAGAGACTTCTGTGCACTTGCTGTCATGGAGTCCGGTATGGGGAGGGCAGCTTTCCCCACGAGGCCAGGCCGAGGGAAGCCTTTGTAAGCACCCATAGTCAGGCCTGAAGGGCCACATATAGGACTTTAACCAGGAATGAGAGCTGGGACGCGCGCGCTTTGTGTGCTCAGTGCCTTGGATTTGGGAATCGAGGAAGGGATCAATAACGATAAGAGGGAAGAACAAGAAAATTGAGGAAGTAGAGATGACACTTCCTCTTCTTTCAAAAGAGCCTGAGTCTCTGCTCAGCTTCTGATTGTGGTCCTGTGTAGACGGAGCCTCCAGAGCTGAGGCTGCATTGGGTGGAATCCTAGCCTTTGCTTCACTGGATTATGAGTTCTCTGCACTCAGGGATAACCAGCCAGCTCTTGGATTTACTCTCTTTTTCTTGCATGTAAGTAAAATCACTCCTTGGCTGAGGTATCAGATGTCGTTGCTTGGCTTATCAAGGTGGCAAAGCAACGGATACCCTAGCACTCTCTCTTTCAGAATAGTGATGAGTTTTAAAATGTGACTCTTGGGAGATGATACAATGTTGGCTCAGTTCTTCATGAACCTGCTTCTGGGAAGTCCAGTGTTAAAATTATTCTTTAATATCCTGGGAGAATGGTTGTGTACTCATTCTGCTTTTCCCCTTCCTGAACCGATGTTGTATTGACAGACACTTGGACTGCAGACCATGGGTTTGATTTAGAAAAGCTCAGTTTAACACTTGTTTGGGTCCTGAGGAATATGCCTGGAAACACTCTGTGGCCACCCTCTTTGGAGAAGCTGTGCTCTTTGTGGAAGGCAGGCAACTGGAGGGGATTTTACTCTTAGGGAAAAGTCACAGACTTGAAATCACACCTGTACATAAATGAGAGGTTAGGTAATGTTGGTCCTGAGGTTTTTACCAAATGCATATGAAGCATCTGGGTTTCTTCGTGTGCATGGGAAAGAAATGTAGTTGTAGGAGTCAGAGTTACGACCCGCCAAGGCATCTTTGACTGTAGCAGTGGATTTTCTTTTCTTCAGGGCCCATGTGTTCCTACCTACTGCCCTAGGCAGTGCACAGTCACATATAGAGTCTGATTCCTCTACCACTAATTATTTTACATAGAAAATAGGAACAGAAAGAATACGGGTTTCTTTCATGCAAGTGAGGAGGAAAGGGACTTCAGTGTATGTATTTGTCGAGGGACTCATTCTTTAATCGCTGTTCTAATTCTCTTCCTTTCTTTTCCTTGTATATCCAGTGTCTTTTCTGGGGAGGGTGTGTGTGTAAACTGTTGCAGGAAGCTGTATTAAGCAAATGCACATCAGCTAAGTCTGGAAATAGGAAGTTCTTTCCTGTGGTACTTTTCTGTGGCAATAAGAGATAAGAAATTACTTCATGACGATTGCCTGAGACTTTCCTTTTGACGCAGGTTTCCTTGAACAGCTCACTTCTGCTTTCCATCCAGCATGGAGGCTAGGCTATAGGAACTGGTAACGTCAACACAGGCTGACAATTTGCAAGTGTGTTTCACATGCAAACAGATGTGAAAATGAAGAAAATCCTAAACAACAAGCTCTCCATGTTGAAAAAAATTCACAAAAGGGCGGGGGGTTCCTATACACTGAGCGTTCAAAATAGTGTCTGTCGGGCGCCTGGGTGGCTCAGCGGGTTAAGCCGCTGCCTTCGGCTCAGGTCATGATCTCAGGGTCCTGGGATCGAGTCCCGCGTCAGGCTCTCTGCTCGGCGGGGAGTCTGCTTCCTCCTCTCTCTCTCTCTGCCTGCCTCTCTGCCTACTTGTGATCTCTCTCTGTCAGATAAATAAATAAAATCTTTAAAAAAAAAAAACAAAACAAAACAAAATAGTGTCTGTCACATCGTATGCTCTCTGTCGGTTTTTATCAAATGGATAAGTGATGGGGATTGTTCCTAAAGTGAGCGTGGTAAGATAGCCTTTGCTTTCTCTCTGTTACTCTGACACTTAAGGAAATGCTTGTTGGAAGTCGAAGTGAAAGAAGAGAAGAGGTGAATATAAAGGGGAGAAGAGAAGAAAGGGTACATAGACATGAGCTGGAAAGAAGTGGTAATGGAAGTAAAAGCCCTAAGGGTGGCAGTCTGGTCATGATGGACGTGGTGGAATAAAGTTGAAGCTGGTGGTGGAGGTGGTGGAGGTGATGGTGGAGGTTCTGGGGGGTATGGTGGCGGCGGTGGCGGTGATGGTGGTGATGGTGGTGGTAGACATGGCGGTAGAGTGGAGATGATTCTGGGAAAGCGATATAATATTTCTCCTGGCTAGGAGAAAACACAAACGTGGAGTCGGACCCATCTTTTCAAACTCTATGAGCTCTGGACCTGTAATATGGTAATTATAATACTGGGCTTTTGGGGTTGTGCGTGAAGGTCACATATCCGACTGCCCACGGTCTGCTCCTTTATGGGTCGTCACTAAATGGTGTTTGTCAATATATTTTCTTCACCTTTCAAATCATCACAGCCACTTTAAAAATTTAGTCACCAATTTATATTTTCTTCTTTATGCTTTTCAGTATTTTCTAAATTTCATAAATAAGCATGATTTTTTAAAAAAATTATGTATTAATAACAAATGTTATGAGCTTAGTTATCAGGATGGTTAAGCACATGACAGTAGATCTATATAAAGGAATACCATCAATCCACAGATGTTTATGGAAATATTGTCATTTACTAATGCTAAGTAAAAAACAGTAAAAGCACACCTGTTTCAACTATATAAAAATGTAGAGAAGCAAGATTGAGGTAAATATGCTAAAATGTTACTGTATGATTAGTGGTTTTATAGCTGTTAGTTAAAGTTGTCTTTGTACTTTTCTATTTTTTTCCCCAAGTTTTCCATTAGTTGAGTATATCTGGGCTACCTTAAAAATCTGAATACAGCAAAATAAATGTTGATTTAAAATAAATGAACAAAAATTTAACCCTCTTTTAATCTTTCACCAAAAATAAAACAAAAACAGCTTTTTAGCTGTAGCGTGCTAATGTTTGTGGTTCATTAAAATCTAAGTCATGACACAGTTGATGTTATTTAATGTTGTATGGAGATTCCTTCTGAGATTAAGACCGGTATGGAGTCATGTGGTCGCTCTAACATGAAAATAAACAAATAAGATCCCATGGGGGCCTGACTGGTCTCATTAGTGGCTAGAATCACATTTTTAAAAATGGGTTATTTTCTCTGCATGATTTATAACAGTCTCTAAACATGTATTTTTTTTTATTTTTTTTTTTTATTTTTTTTTTAAAGATTTTATTTATTTATTTGACAGAGAGAAATCACAAGTAGATGGAGAGGCAGGCAGAGAGAGAGAGAGAGAAGCAGGCTCTCCGCTGAGCAGAGAGCCCGATGCGGGACTCGATCCCAGGACTCTGAGATCATGACCTGAGCCGAAGGCAGCGGCTTAACCCACTGAGCCACCCAGGCGCCCTCTAAACATGTATTGAATGGCTTTCTAGCAAGTTCAACAGTCAATTCCATACCATAGTTCCATAGTTAATAGTTCTAATTTACACTTAGACTTGCCAGCATAAGAGTAATTACTGCTTTAGGGCATGTTGACTTATCTTTATCATCTTGGCATGCACAGGGAGAGATTGGAAAAACGTTTTTGTGAAGTCAAGAGATAATTCTTGTTGTTAGGATCCTGGCCATCTCATCTCACAGAGCCAGTGACAGCCTGTTACCCTGGAGGAGTCTCTGATCAGACTCTAGCCTGGAATCAGACACTCAGGCTCCTAGGTGTTGAGCAATTCTCCTTGGTCTCAAAAATGATCAGGTGAGAGATATTTGCCATAGAAAAAACTGAGGAACAAATGTGACCAAAGGACAGGCCTCCCAAACCAAATAGCCATTGAAATAGAAGTAGGGAAAAAGCAAAATTTAGCCAGTTTAAGCTCACCTCCAAATTACTAGACTGTGGGTAAGCCCTTTCAAAAATGTCTGAATATATTAGTGAGAGCGAGTTAAGATTAGAAGCAAAAGAATTAATCTAATAGACAAGAAACCTCCTGCCCAAACATCCCAGCATGGAATATAACTTGCACTAGAAATAGCACAGTAGCCTTTTGAATAGAGAGTCCGTAGCATTTTCGGGATACTGCATGTGAGGGGCACGGAATAAGGACTGGCGATATTACTGAACACCTGCTGTGTTCCAGGAACCATAAGCAGCACTTTTACTAGTACATGAAAAATTTCAGTCACTTCTTAAAACAATCCTGGGAAACAGGAGTTGTCCTCTCCATGAGCCCAAAGCCTAGAGAAGAAAAGTACCCTGTCTCACTCCCATGTGAGGCAAAGGCAGAGGCAGAGGCAAAGACAGGTTTCAAACCCAGATCTTGGAGTGTCTTCCCTGTGGCTTGACCACTGTGTCACAGGGCCCTAGGCTATTTTCATTCACATTAGAGATTTTCTTACATCAGCCAGCCGTCGGAAGCCAAAATTTGGGGCAGAAGCTGGGTTTGAGTAGAGGCATGGTCTACTTTGAAATCTCTTTTTTTTTTTTTTTTTTAAAGATTTTATTTATTTATTTGACAGAGAGAAATCACAAGTAGTCAGAGAGGCAGGCAGAGAGAGAGAGGGAAGCAGGCTCCCTGCTGAGCAGAGAGCCCGATGCGGGACTCTATCCCAGGACCCTGAGATCATGACCTGAGCCGAAGGCAGCGGCTTAACCCACTGAGCCACCCAGGCGCCCTACTTTGAAATCTCTTTAAGTGAAATTCCTTTCCATTTCCTGACCGAGAAGGTAGTGGAAAGGGCGACTTCTTTCTTCTTCAGGGAACTTCCCATGCCCCACAGGAAGGCAGGTATGGGTAGACTACTTTCTAGGCAGTCTGGTGCTAGTATGTAGGGACTGCCACTCAACCAGCGGGGAAGAAAGAGGCCCGGGGGACAGTAGCATTCATGGCTCTCTGGACCATCCCTGGGTAGTCCGAAACCCCCATCAAGGCAAACGACAGTTTCATCACTGCAAGCGCTCTCCTTGTGGCCCCTTTATATAACTTCTATATAATCTGAAAACATCCAGTTTTCATTTTTAGTGTTGATGGACCCATATTGATGGTGTTTTATATTAGGCTCTGTGTATCCATGGGAACAGCATAGTTCCAGAGGTTAGGAGACCTGGGCTGCCCGTGACATATAACAGTTGGGTGCTACCAAGAAAGGCATTTAACTTCTTTACACATAAGTCTTCTCTTCTAAAAAAAAAAAAAAAAATGTCTAACCAGTATGTTTTCTGGTGTGAAGGAAAGTAAAAACGTTATAAACCAACAGGGTCTTCTTTCTTCACTCCTGTTCCAGTTTCTTACCATGTAGAGACTCCTTTGGCATACAAGAGTTTTACTGACAGAAGAGGATTAAAGATAGTAGGGGATGTTATGGGCTGAATTGTGCCACCTTCTCCCCTAAAGACATGCTAAGCCCCAAGCTCCAGTACTTCAGAATGTGACTTTACTTGAAAATAAAGTAGTTGTGGATGCCATTAGTTGAATTGGATTAAGGTGAGCTCCTAATGGATGGGGCCCCTAATCCAGTATGACTGATGTCCTTATAGGAAGGCAGCCCTGTAGAGACACACAGACAGCTCAGGACAATAAAGACCGACATTGGTGTGTCATCGCTTCAAACCAATGATTGCCAAGGAACTGCCACCTGGCACCAGAAGTTTAGGAAAGGGCAAGGAAGGATTCTTCCTGAGGGTTTCAGAGGGAGCATGGCCCTGTCAACATCTTGATTTCCGACTTTTAATCTCCAGAACTGTGACAGCATAAATTCCTGTTGTTTTGAGCCACTCAGCTTATATTCTGTAGTATTTGTATGTATTATTTTGCTACGACAGCCCTAGGAAACATACAAGGGTAAAGAACAAAAGTCATTTTCAGTGCTAGTGATAAACTCATCCGCATTGTTGGCAAGCACTTCTAGGGACCAAATCCAGCATGACTCACTTCTCTGACTTTAACCTGTGGCATTGGGCCTCAAACAGTAGAGTCACTTCCTCTTTGGATGGGAATGAATAAAGACAGTACACAATGAAACACATTTACAAAATGAAAATCAGGCTATTGTAAAATCTATAAAAGGGCATCTTTTCATAAATTGAATCTAGCTAGAGATTCCAGATTATTGTACCAATGTGGTCATTTGCTAGATAGGGAACATTTGTGTCTACTTGGGAGGATATTTATTTCCTCAAGTTGTATGTTAGAGGAAAAATTTAAGTATTCTGACTTGGAAAATAATGCAGTGTGATGGTACTTTGGTCCAAATATGAAATCTAAAACTTAAAGCATATAGCAAATGGAAACTCCCCAATTAATATGCCATCAGATCATTAATCAATCTAAAATGGTTTGATCTATAATTATTGAGACCTTTGATACATAAAATTAATTTGGTACCTGCCTACTTATTTTTATTGTCATAAATCCTTGTTGGCAAGGATTTCAAGCATATTCTTGGGTTTCTCTGCAACATAAGAATCTCTTAAATCCCCTTTTCAATAGAGTTTAAATTACCCTAATTCTTATTACCATAATTACCTCTAGCAGAGCAACATTCTTCTAGCAGGAAAACATCATTGTATGAGCTAGTCATTTAATCTACACAAAATTAAAAATATATTTTTGATTCCTCTTTTTTTTTTTTAAAGGTTTTATTTATTTGGGAGAGAGAGAATGAGCAAGCATGTGTGGCCAGGGAGGGGTAGAGGGAGAGGGAGAGAGAATCTCCATCAGACTCTGCACAGAACCCAGAGCCTGATGGGGGGGTTCGATCTCATAACCCTGAGATCATCACCTGAGTTGAAACCAAGAGTTGGAGGCTTAACTGACTGTGCCTCCCAGGTGCCCCAAGTTTTTTTGTTTGTTTGTTCTGCTTCCCCTTTTAATTGGCCTATATTCAATTTTATTTAGACTTGTTACTCAGTTTATATAATCTCTTTCAAAATGCATGACAGAAATTTGTGAAATTCTATTTTAAATTTGAGCAGGGCAGTTCTTTTTTTCCCTTATAGTGAAGGAAAATTCTTTCTTAGGAGTCTTATGCTCTGAGCTCTAATGTCAGAAAGAAATAGAACATTTAACCATTTATGGGCAAACGTATGTATTGATACTGAACCTTGGTTTAAAATAGGAAAATACAGACATCTCAGAAAGGAGAGCAATGAAGTTGATTAAAAATATTTCCTGGGAAACTCAATTTAACATTGTTCATTCCTATAGAATGTAGCTCAGTGTCGCACGTCACAACTCACTTGGCTGAACTTATACTAAGTCATGTTTTAAGAAGGAAACTTTAATCTTTCCAAAAATTGAACTATCACCATGAAAACCATACTTTTTAGGCCACTTGTTTATGATTATTCTGTTGGGATACCTCAGAGCATAGCATAGTATTGGGGAAGTTTGCAATAATTTTTATAGTCTGATGACCATATATAGTAAATTAATTTCTTGAACTTTAAAAAAAAATATTTTATTTATTTATTTGATAGACAGAGACCACATGTAGGCAGAGAGGCAGGAAGAGAGAGGAGGAAGCAGGCTCTCTGATGAGCAGAGAACCAGATGCGGGCTCAATCCCAGGATCAGAGCCGGCCGAAGGCAGAGATTTTAACCCACTGAGCCACCCAGGTGCCCCTCTTGAACATTTTTGAAAATTCTGTTCTTTTAGCAAATTAATGGTTGCAACAAGAACATTTTACTAATTCACTTAAAGTGCAGGTCAGTTATAACAACCTTGTTTTTTCTACCTGTTGAACACTTGAAGCAAGTTTTGCTAAAAGCCTTGTTTTCTGGTTCTTTGTGGACCATAAACCCCAAACTCTCTTGCCATTTTCACAAAAAAGAGAAGGCACATAATTGGTCTCACTAGTGAGTATGAATGTTAATCATGTAATGTGATAGGAGACCCTTTTTGAATATTCAACATTCACCACATGCATATCAAATAACTAATATTTTCCAGGTGTTTCATTGCAGAGAACGAACAAGATTACATTTTAAGTTCCCTTATATGAATTAACTATCTTTTCTTGGTTAGATTTAGGTACAGCCAGCTGTCAAAGAGAAGGATCTGAACTTGAACTCTCTTGGTCAAATGTGGCCCAAGTTTTCCAGCTAGAACTAGATTTCATGCTGGAATGCAAGCTACCAAGGTTTTCTGCAGCCGGATTTTCAGCTTGATTAATCAAGTAGAGCTGCTTTTGCGTAGGTAATGGGGACTTGAGAGGGAATTGTCAAGCAAGGTTTGAGCTAGGCACAAGAGCACCATTTAGTTTTATTTTGTGAACACTCGGAAACATTCCACAGTTATGTACAAATCGTTGCCTTGAGAGGAACGCCAGACCGCAAACTATTCTGAGCCGGGAAGCCAGCAAGCTAGTATGAGGAAAGAGACACCAGAACATTTATCAAAGCTGAGTAAGTGAGCAGAGCAAGTAGGCCTTGGGGATTCCCTCTGAGGCGACTTTGCTTTCAAGTTTTGGTATTCTTCCTAACAGCAGGATTCTAGACATGGGATATGGTCATTTCTATTTTGCATTAAATACTTACTCCTGTGTGCTTTACGTTGGGAGCAAATTAGCAAGAGCTTCCCCTCTCAATCCTGGATGTGGTTGGGCATTAAGTATCTCTGTTTATACCTCATGGGCTCATGTTTCTTAACCATTGCTCTCTCCACTTGGGTCAAGTTTGGGGCGCTTCTCTGTACTCATCCTCCTGGATTCATCGTCTTTCAGGATTGGTAACATAGTCCAATTCTCACTTCTGTAGGGCTCAGGACTCAGGATTTTCTACCACTTCTACCTTAATGCCCTATCCTCTCTCTTTCTTTCTCTGATTTCTCCCTAAGTCTCTCTGTCAATCATAGCCTCTGATCTGATTTACATTTTGGTTCTCTGTCTTGCTGTCTGTAGAGTTTCTCTCTTGGGAAGTTCCCTGACCTCAATTCTTGTACAACTGTTGTTTCACAGAATGATTGGAAAACCCATCTTTCCAGTTTTGATCTAACTGGTTTCCCGTTCAGTTTCCTCTTGCTAGCAGGGTTGTGGATACACGCTGACATTGATGGTCATGCTTCAAACCGAATTATTACCCAGCATTCTCTGGATATTCTCCTTAGACTTTTCTGAGAATTCATGAAGAGTTGTTAAAAAAAAAAAAATGAACTTGGTGAGGTATAGTTTTTTTTTTTTTTTTCTTTAAAAGCCATTAGGGGGGCGCCTGGGTGGCTCAGTGGGTTAATAAGCCTCTGCCTTCGGCTCAGGTCATGATCCCAGGGTCCTAGGATCGAGCCCTGCATCAGGCTCTCTGCTCAGCAGGGAGCCTGCTTCCTCCTCTCTCTCTCTCTGCCTGCCTCTCTGCCTACTTGTGATCTCTCTCTGTCAAATAAATAAATAAATAAATCTTTAAAAAATAAATAAATAAATAAATAAATAAATAAATAAAAGCCATTAGGTTCTCGTCTTCCCTCATTTAGGGGTTAATAGCATGTTTCTCCAGTCATACTGTATTATGCGTTGATATTGTGTGCTTGTGCCTGTCCCTGGGTCAAGTTAGGTTTGGTGTCTGATACTTCTCTTCCTGGCCAACTGGTCCCCCAAGTAAGAAAAACTTTCCTCTCTTTCCATGCCTGTTCTCCCCAATCAGTAGTCCCCAGGTAAACTTGGTTGTGGCCAAGTATCTTTTCTTCCTCTTGCCCAGTTTCTGTACTTTCTTTTCATGATTATTTAGGTACCTTGGACTAATTTCTCTGTTGAGCTCTACCCCTTGCTTGGCTCTTCAGCTTGTGCTGAGTCTCCTGGTGCAAAGGAGAAATTCTGTGATTCTTTGGCTTACTTGAATGTTTTATATGCCATTTAGCTGTCTTTTTATTATGCAGATATTTCCATTGAAAATCTGCTCTATTCTCTTGAAGAGCCTAGAGAAATGTCACATATTGATATTTCGGGATCTGTATTTTAGGATTAGGCAAGTAGGAAGCTGCTTTCTCAAAAATAGTTATCTAAATTTTGTGTTTGCTTTTGTTTTTGTTCTATTCTATCATAGGGAGACCTCCTACTAAATCCTAAATGCTTGTTCACATGGAAGCTCTGAGCTGTGACTGCTTCACAATCTACTGAGTGTGTGTGTTTATTTTCTTATATTGATACAAAGACTTTGTACTGTCTGTACGTGGGGCAGACAGTAACACATCCATTGAGGAAACTTAGGCTCAGAATGGTTCAGTGTTGTGTCTAAGCCATACTGTTAGTGAATGACTGAGCTGAGTCTTGAACTCCAGTTGGCTGTCTCTTACAGGAGGTTTTTTCCCTTTGGAGAATTCTATTGCGTAGCTTTTATCAATAAGTTGTCTCTACTGATTTAACATCAAGGTGAAGTCTGAGTTCAAGCCTAATCATCTTCTGCCCCTCACTGTCTCCTAGCTGGGGCTATCCCATCAAGCATGTGTTCTCAGCCTTACACTTGTCTGGGTTGGGAGGCCCCTACTCATTTGTCTCATAAGCTTGATGTTAATGCTTACTGCATGGAATCAGACGCCAAACACACTTTAGCTAGGAGGGAATTTAGACTCTGTTTACTCTAACACTGCCACCTTATGGGTAGGGAACTGAGGCCCAAATAGATTCTGTGATTTCCCAAATGTGTACAGCCTTTTGGAAGTGAGGCTCGGTTCACTGCCTAGATTTCCTGAGTCCTAGATGTTCTTCACTGTGAAATCTGGGTTAACATGAACCCATTCTTGGAAGAGAAAGGTCTTTAAGTTGTTATGAGTTAGTAACACCAATGTGAGAATTAGCCATTCAGATTCTTCCAAGTCAGCACTAAGTCAGATTGCCAAACCAGCTGGCCTGCATGTGGAGCCTTGAGCTGATAAATCCTGATCCAGATCCCCTAAATATTAACGGCTGAATAGAAGGGCTACATCATTTATTTTTTAAGGGTTTTTCAACTCTTCTCATTTAAAATGTCTTTTGGGTGCCTGGGTGGCTCAGTGAGTTAAGCTGCTGCCTCCGGCTCAGGCCGTGATCTCAGGGTGCTGAGATCGAGTCCTGCATCAGACTCTCTGCTCAGCAGTGAGCCTGCTTCCCTCTGTCTCTCTTTGCCTGCCTCTCTGTCTACTTGTGGTCTCTCTCTGTGTAATAAATAAATAAAATCTTAAAAAAAATAAAATATTTTTCTAGATAGTGAGATATTGTTCTTTGAGTAGGAAGATGGTAGATTTACTTTATTTCATCCTTCTACTCTTCTTAAACTCTTTCTTTGTCAAGGCTTTGCATGCACAAGTTGTCCAGGTTGAGGGCATGGTCTGTGACAGAGGAAAAATTGAAATGAATTGGCCGTGTGAGGATGTAGCCCATGACTTTAGTTTCAGCAACACTCTGAAGACCATCAGGAAATGAAGCCCATCTAGTTTTGCTGTCCTTGGATAAAATACAGACCTGTGTTTGCACAGGTAGGAGTTAATGCTGGCTTTTCCATTACAGCAAGTTTCTTCCAAGTCTCCCTAACCACCATCCCCTTGTCCCCATGAAGCCTGCTTCAGAGTCAGCTGAGTATCCAGAATTTGCATTTTGAAGGCTTCCCAATTACACATCTCTTTACTGACAGCTTTTCCAGATCCTGTAATGCACCCTTACAACAGAGAACCCTACTCAGGCTCCCTTTCTCTCTTGTATCTTCCTCATTGACAGCTCCTTTTAGTCTCAGAAAGTATTTTTGATGACTTTCTATCTGGTAGTTTCTCTGTGATTTGGAGGTCTGCATAAGATGGAGGTGGAGAAGGACACTCTTAATTGGCGTAGCAGAGATGGGAATTCAAGCAGAACCTCTACAAAATGCTTGAGTCTTTGAAGGAGAGAATCTCTTCAAACTTTTTCAAGATATTTAAATCCGAAAATTTTCATTTTTATTTACTTTTAAAGATTTCTTTACTTATTTGAGAGAGAGAGGGAGAGTGGGGTGGGGGTAGGGGCAGAGGGAGAGGGAGAATCTCAAGCAGACTCTCTACTGAATGAGGAACCCCATGCAGGGTTAGATCTCACCACCCTGAAATCATGACCTGAGCCAAAATCAAGAGCTAGAGCTTAACTGACTGAGCCACCCAGGTTTCCCAGAAAGATTTTAAATACATATCCCAAACAACCAATTTTAGTTTCTTGATTTATTAAGTTTAGACTCTCAGGTAAGTATTTGTTATTCACAGGCTTTCATCAGAAGTTGCATTTGCTTCTAAAAGTTATCCATAGGCCAATGTCTTGCAGGGTATGTAGTAGGAAAATGTCATGGTCCCTGATTTCTTAGTTGCATTTGTCTAAATGTGAATTAACGAAATTGTAGCAGAATATTCTTGATGGGAACTGTGTCATTTCCATATGGAAATAAGATTCCTTTATTAAGGTTCATCTTTAGCTAATAGACTAGAAAATGCTGAGTCAAACTTTAGGACTAAGCAAGGCTGTTTTTGCCCCAGGAAGTATTGGAAGCAATGTGTAGTGATAAAAGTTAAGAGGTAATCATCACGTAGAAGAGGTAATCATCATGTAGAATTCTGGTTCCATGTCTGAACATACTCGTGAGGGGCCATGTCAGAGAAAATTCTTGGGCTGGTTTTAGAGTCGCAACCAGTAGAACTTTCTTGGGCCAAGGGTTAGTTGAAGGAGAGGCTATGCTTTTAAAAGTACTGTTGGTATTCTGTTAAAAGGAAGGTTGTTTCCCATCCTATTTTGTTTTGAGAGAGTGGTGTGAATTGGATCTCTTTTATCCCATACTTAAAAAAAAATGGATTCTGCCTTTGTTGTTATTGGTTATTGTTGTGTTGTATCAGGCAAGATTATCCCTATGAGGAAGTATTCTATTCTGGTAGGCAATATGGGATTTCAGTTATTCCCACCCCACACATACTTAGTCTTTTCATTTTCTTCTTGCCCGGGGAACAAGAGCATGCTCCTTGCAACAGAGGTATGTTGTGCAGGTGGAGGTTTCGGGTTAGCTAGGAGCTAATAAGAAATTTTAACAGCATGGAGTTCCAGATTGGGGCCAGAAAGTGCTCTGGAGTTTGCTGAGAGGAAAACAAGGATTGAAAACTGAAACTGGTCCTGATTTGACCTGAGACTATATGTTCCCCTGATGTCAAGAGATCTCTTAATTAACATAGAGTTGTCAAGAAATCTATAGTTTTCTTCATTTGCTTCCTCAGCCTTTGGAGACTTTGGACCATAACAAAAGCTGGTGTGGGACTGTTTAACGGTCAAATAGGTAGAGATTCAGGTAAGAAATACCCCATTTTCTTTTTTGCATGAGCAATCTAGGAAATCGTGTGAATAGTTAAAAATGTTATTCTTAGTCATTTTACAAGGAGGTAACTTCAAACTTTTTCCTATTTCCCAGAAAAATTAGAACGTAAACCAATACCTTTTTGCACAGTTTGGTATCGAAGATTGTTTCTTTTTGTAGTCTGCTAAGATTTATGCTTAGTAGCCTTGAAAAGAGATTCAAAATATTTTTCCTGGGTATTTATAATAAGCCAATCAGTGTTTTAGGCTGAATATCACTCCGTATCATGTTAGTCAATCATAAAGCATATTTTGGAATTCCCTAACCAGATTATTATTTACTTCACTGTGTTTTGAATCATTCAACAGCATTGAAGGCTTAAGTTGCTTCATTTTTCTAAGGTGAAATCAAGAATCTAGCATAATAAAGTGGCATGGGAACCTCAGATATCATCTGGCATCAACTCATATTTTAGACAGAAGAACCTGAGACTGGACAACATGGGAGTCTTCAGTGAGGTCACAGTGCTAACTGGTGGCAGAGGGAAGAGAGGAAGAAAGAGAGGCTCCCAGGTTAGGCAAACTTCTTCACGAAGGATTTTGTGTAGGGCCACTGATAAGCTTGTTTCAAGAATTCTCTGCCTTTAGTGCCTGTAGTTCTTGGTCACGCTGCTTCAAAGAATGAAGAGGTGGACAGGATGAAGAGTGGTGGGCAGCAGAGGAAGGCTTATTGAGCAATAGCACAAAGCTCCCAGAGAGGGAGGGAGGCCCGAGAGGGTTGCCCCAGGAGTTTCCAAGTTCTAGGATTTTTATGAGTGCTTTTGCGGAACTATCTTAAGCAATCAGGGTGTGCTGAGTCATGCCAATCAGGGCTCTGGTCACGTATCTGTCTACCTCTTTGGTTAATGTCTACGTGCTGATGGTCTTTTTGGGCTGACATCTGGGGACTTCTGTCTTAATTGCCCCTTACTTGTGATAAGGATGAATACCTTGTGGTTAATTGTCTTATTTTAGAACGTTTTGCAGAAGTCACTTCTGGAAAGCCTGCAAAGCAGAATGTTGATGTGGTCTGTCAAAGCTGTAAAACAGGGTGTCAGTGCTGTTTGAACTTGACTGTCTTGACTCCATACCTTCCTGTTGGGGACTCTGGCCTTGACTACCTGACTGTCCAACTCACTCATAAGATGCTGCCATGCCTTGTAAATCTCCAATGTAGAGAAAAATTTTAATTGTGGGTATTTTTTTTAAAGATTTACTATCCATTTTTAGAAAGAGAGAGAGAGAAAGAAAGAGTGAGTAGGGGGAGGGGCAGAGGGAGAGAATCTTTCAAGCAGACTCCTCACTGAGTGAGGAGCTCAAAATGGGTCTCAATCCCACCACCAGTGAGTTCATGACCTGAGCTGAAACCATGAGTTGGAGGCTTAACCACTGAACCACCCAGGCACCCATAATTGTAGGGGAATTTAATAATCAGCTTTCCCCAATTTATTGGGCAAGGAACACCTTCCTGGCAGAACTGAGCAAGCCTAGGGCTCATTAACCATACTTTAGAAATACTGTTTTTTACCTTACTCCACCCTTCAACCAAAATATGCTTTTTTTGTTTTTGTTTTTGTTTTGCAAGTTAAACAATCATAACAGCTGTAATTTCACACTTTGTTGGCCCCATTCTTCTATATCTAGGGGAAAAGATATGGGAATGCAATGGAAATGAGAACAGTAAGTGACTCTGGAATTGTTTTTTGTTCTGAATCTTCAGGACTTGAATTAGATTTAAATCCTAAAAAATGAATTTACTGGTAAGAGAAGGAGAAGCTTCTTAATTCTCTCAATAGGTAAACCATAAAACAAAGGCAGAGAATCAGCAATGTTTTGTTGCAAGGAGAACAAAATTATTAAATGATATGAATACATATGGAGGCATGTAGGATGAACCTTGTCTTGCTTCTTCTAACTCAGCAAAGCCCATCCAAATTATGATTATGACAGCTGTGTCAGTTAGAAACTATAGCAACTACTTTATATGAAACTAAGTATATTTACTTAAATTAAGAAAAGGGAAGAAACATTCATGAAGTTTCAGTCAAAATTACGGAACAGAATTCATTAGAAACTTTTATTATCCTCTCCCCAGGAGCATGTTAGCGCTCTGAGGACAGAGAGTCACGTTTGTTGCTCACTATCTGTATTCCCTGTGCTTAAAAGAGTGATTGGCACAGAGCCGATGTAGATATTTGTTGAATAAAATAGTTTATTTTATTAACTAGTCATTCTTTATTGATAAGGTAATGCAGACATTCATTTAAAAATTTAAACATTATGAAAGAACACAGGATAAAAAGTTATGTTTACTCTTCCAGACTATGTTTACTTCCAGACTCCCATCATAGAAGAAACCATGGTAACCCATTTGCATAATGTTTTTCTAGAATGTTCTATGCATATCTAAACATATATACATGTATATATACACATATACATTTATATATATGGTTGTTTTTAAATAGGTAGAGGCACACTATATAGATTGTTTTAATGTTGATTTTATTCAATTAAATATCTAACTGACATAGATTTTAAGAATTGCTTCCAATAAATGAAAAATTATATAGCATTGACATTTTGTTTTTCATTTCTTCATGATTTCATATGTTATAAACGATTTGTGTTTCTTTTCTATGAATTGCTTCTAAGTTCTTTGTCAATTTTTCTATTGATTTAATGGTCTTTTATAACTGACTTGTAAGAGGTCTTTATATATGAAGGAAATGAGCTCATTGTTGTATGTGTTGAAATATTTTTCCCAGTTGATCATTTGTCTTTTGACTTTTTATGGTATTTTTTTTTCTGTGCAGAAAAAAACCATTTTTTATGTAGTCATATTCACTAATCATTTTGGAATTTGGGTTTTGTGTATTGCTTAGGAAAGCTTTCTAATCTCCAAAAGGAAATAAATTCTCCCAATTTGCTTCTAATAGTTTTATTATTTTATATACTCAAATCTTTGACTCACCTCAAATTGAATTTGATAAAAGTTGGCTTTATTAGATGTTTTCCAAATGGCTCATCAGTTGATTAAGCCATATTGCTAAATTTTAATGTATTTAAGCATTCATTTAAAAAAATTAACTTTGTTATTAAGGAAAATTCCAAACTTATAAAAGTAAATAGTGAAGAGTGAGGAATATGACCCGACAGGCAAGATTTTGACATTTTTGACTTTATCTGAAGACTGGAAACCTTCATTTCTTTCAGTTTAACAACTTCAGCTGTGTAGGTTGGAATAACAAGGGTGTGTTATTTAAAACTGACTCCTCACATCACTCCCAATAAGTAAAACAAACAACCATTTCCACAAAGGAAAACTTAAAAGTTTCTGTAATTTTTAAATGCTGTAACAGTGATGATCACAGGGAGCAAAATACCAAACAATATAATTCCATTTCCATCCTTATTATCTTTCTATTACTCTTCACTTCATGATCTTGGAGGTACCTCCAATCATATGGAAAAATCTGACTCATGAAGAACAACATCAACAGAATTCATTTTGTTAATTTCCTTAAAGTCTAAGTGGATTTATGAAGAACAGCTAATGCTTGGATGACAGTACATGTTGGTGTATTTCATTATTTTGTATTTCTGACACTATTTTTTATTTTTATCTTAAATATTTTTCAACATGTACCTTGTTAGGTTTGGTGAATGGAAGGCACAGCTAGTGTTAAAATGTGCTGCATTAAAATATAATCATTGCCAGAGAATGAGAAGATAAGCCACAGATTTGGAAAAATATTTGCAAAGGCATATCTGATAAAGGACTGCTATCCAAAATACACAAGGAATTCTTAAAACTCAACAAAAAAAGAAAACAAACAACATGATTAAAAAATGGGCAAAACAGAGGTGCCTGGGTGGCTCAAACCTTTGGCTTTGGTTGTGATCTCAGGGTCCTGGGATGGAGCCCCGCTTCAGGCTCTCTGCTCAGTGGGGAGCCTGCACCCCACCTCTCTCTGCCTGCCTCTCTGTCTACTCATGATAGATCTCTCTGTCTAAAAAATAAATAAAATCTTTAAAAAAATGGGCAAAATATTTGCACAGAGACCTCACCAAAGATACAGAACAAGTACACATATGAAAGATGCTCAACATCTCACCTTGTTAGTGAAATGCAAATTAGAACAACCTATTAGAATGGCCCAAATCTAGAACACTGACAGCACCGTATGCCAGAGGGGATGTAGGGCAACAGGAACTCCCATACATTGATGATGGGATTGAAAAAGAGCACAGTTATTTTGAAAGACATTTCAGTGGTTTCTTACAGAACAAAATCTGTCCTTGCCATACTATCTTTCAATTGCACTCCCTTATAATTACCCAAAGGAGCTGAAAACTTATTAGCTGCACAATAGATGTTTATAGTTATTTGGCAGCATAGTTGCCAAAACTTGGAAGGAACAAAGATTTCCTTAAGAGAGGAATGGATAAACAAACTGGCACATCCAGACCATGGAATATTATGAGGTGTTAAACAGAAATGAGTTATAAACCCATGAAAAAACATGGAGGACATTTAATGAATCTTCTAAGTGAAAGAAGCCAATTTGAATGGCCTAGAACTGTATCACATCCTGGAAAAAGAAAAATTATGGAGACAGTAAAACACACAGAGGTTGATGGATTGAGGGGAGGGAGAGGATATTTAGGGCACTGAAAATATTCTGTATGTTACTATTCTAGTAGATACACAACATTACTGATTTTTCAAAACCCATACAATGTACAATACTGAGAGTTACCTGTCATGTGAAATGTGGACTTTGGATGATAACGAGGTGTCAATGTAGGTTCATCAATGGTAACAAATGTATCACTGGTGGCAGGAAAGTCTCATGGTAAGGTGAGTTTTCTAATTTTTTCTGGCAGTTTTTTATCAGTTTTTGCTACATTTATTTTGAAATTCTGTTATTAGATGTATAAACGTCTTGCATTTTTAGACCTTTTTAAAATTAACATATAAAGTATTATTTGCCCCAGGGGTGTAGGTCTGTGAATCATCAGGCTTACACATTTCACAGCACTAACCATAGCATATACCCTCCCCAATTTCCATAACCCAAGCACTCTCTCCCTACCTCTCTACCCCCTAGCAACCCTCAGTTTGTTTTGTGAGATTAAGAGTCTCTTATAGTTTGTCTTCCTCCCAATCCCATCTTGTTTTGTTTTTTCCACCCCTACCTGCCACGGCCCCCTGCCCTGCCTCTCAAATTCCTCATATCAGAGATGCCATATGTTAATTGTCTTTCTCTGATTAACTTATTTCGCTTAGTATTAATACCCTCTAGTTCCATCCATGTCACTGCAAATGGAAAGATTTAGGTTTTTTTTTTTTTTTTTTTTTT